>NW_017306318.1:2791407-2798387 GCF_000935625.1 Nanorana parkeri | reverse complement strand
TATATATATATTGGTAGAACAAATGCAGCAATCTCTTGGTCCTTGGTAATAAAGCAATGCAGTAACCCAGCAACCAATTAGATTTCCGCTTACAAGCTGCTGCGTCATGCACATGCATTAATGTCCGCTCTGCCATGTGTTTAGTTAAGGTAGCCCATCGAAAAAATGTTTGCCCCAACGCATGGCAAGTGCATTGCGGCAAACAGTTTGTGACGTGTCTGATTTCTGGTGCGTCAAAGACTGTGCGCTGCCGTATGGCATTGTGGTGCTATTCAAAATGCGTTGAAACACATGCATTGCCTTAGTGGGTTTTTGTTGGTGCGTTGAATCACGTGCATTGCCTTATTGGAGATATTTGGTACATTAAAACACATGTGCATTGCTTTTAGTGGGGCTTTTTTGTGCATTGAAACACATGTGCATTGCCTTATTGGGGAGTTTTTGGTGCATTAAAACGCATGTTCATTTCCTTCGTGGGGATTTTTGGTGCGTCGTAACACATGTGCATGGCCTTATTGGGGATGTTTGATGCATTGAAACACATGTGCATGGCCTTATTGGGGAGTTTTTGGTGCATTAAAACGCATGCACATTTCCTTACAGGGGATTTTTGGTGCGTCGTAACACATGTGCATTGCCTTAGTGTGGATTTGTGGTGCATTGAAACATGTGTGTTGCCTTAGTGGGGACTTTCTGTGTGTTGAAACCCATGTGCATGGCCTTATTGGGGAGTTTTCGGTGCATTAAAATGCATGAGCATTTCCTTAGTGGGGATTTTTGGTGCTTTTGAAACACATGTGCATTGCCTTAGTTGGGATTTTTAGTGCATCTAAACACATATGCATTGCCTTATTGCGGCTTTTTGGTGCATTAAAACGCATGTGCATTGCCTTAGTTGGGATTTTCCGTATGTGTAAACACGTGCATTGCCTTATTGGAGATTTTTAGTGCGTCGAAACACACGTGCGTTGCCTTAGTGGGGATATTCGGTGCATCGAAACACATGTGCATTGCCTTAGTGGGTATTTTTGGTGCGTTGAAACACATGTGCATTGCCTTAGACCATTGGGGTGCTATTGGAAATGCGTAATTAACATGCGTTCCCGGCGTCGCACAGATGTAAATGGTCCCTCGCTCTGACTGGCAGCCCGCTCTTTGCTGTGGCCCAGGTTTGATCAGGCCACCGGTGAGCCTGACCAGTGAAGTGGCTAGACGTTGAGTGAGGTTACTAAGGAGACGGCGGTCATCCCCGGTACTGCTGGTCAGGAGGATCTGAGCCTTGTATGCATGTTGCATAATAGCTCTGATGTTCCATGAAATCCGGCATATGACACGTTGTGTCCGCTCGGCCGCCCTCTTGTGGCCACGGGCCGCCACCGCAGCCTTAGTCTCTCTACCAGCAGCAGCTGGAAGTACCATTGGAGCAGCTTGCAGGGTGGAATGGCTGTCACAAAAGGCAGCCGGCTCGTCCACATTTCACCCTTTCTTCTCCTCGCCGCCGTCCAGTGTGAGCACGGTAGAAGCTTGAACATTTCAGGGATTCCTCAGCAGTGATCACTGGCATGCTGCAGGGCGCCAGCTGCTGGACTGCATGGCTGTGCACCCCTTGAGGCTGGCATGGACTCATCCCCGGGCTGTGGGGGAGGGGGGTGTTGCAGAAGCTCACATTAGTGCAGCTTGTGTGTGTGTGTGTGTGTGTGGTTAGTGCAAGGCTGGAATATGAGGCAGCAGCGATGAACTGTGAGCTCCGTGTGCTGAGGTCTGCAGCTTTCCCCTTCTCTGCACTCTGGCTCTTCCCTCTGGCTGCCTGTGAGTACAATGCTTTGTCCTTTTCCAGCCCTTCCTTCCATGCTCCTCCGTGGGCATGCCTGCCTTCACCTCTATTGTTTTGGAATTTCCCTCCATGTCATATGACATTTACAGATTGAATATTAATTTATGTAACTTTATCCCCCAGAGCATTGTGGGATTTGTAGTCTTTTGTGTTGTGCAGTATGACATGTCTTGCCTTGGCCTTGCCTGTCACTAGCCGTTATGTGAACGTTGCTAGCCATGGCTTGGACAAACCAAGCGGCTCATCGCACGTGTTTTGTTTATTATTCATATAGCTTTGACTGATTTTAGTTTATGGGTGTGCAGAATCGCTCGCTGGCTCTGGTAGTGATCGCTCCCCGTCTTGATTCCTGTGTTCAGTCTCACTCCTCCTGCTGCAGTAAAGGAGAGTCTCGCCTCCTCCACACTCTGGAGTGTTAAAAGAATAGGGGGGTGTTGTGATCGGAGTGTGGAAATCTCCGATGGGTAGCAGTTTAGCGATTCAGCTCTTGACACCTATGGCAAACCCAACTATCACTTTGTAGTGGACTGATCCTTTAAGTCAGGGGTGCATGGCTTTGTATACTGCAGTAGGTGCTGTTCCGGAGAGCAGCGAGCGGGTGAACTGTCTTATGTAACCCAGTTGTAGGACACTGTTTATTGGAAGACTTTGTTTTCTTCCTTTTTGGCTTGTCAGATCGGGCCTGGGCTAGAGGAAACGAATATATTGACTACAGATTAGCGGGGCAAGGCTTGGGTCTGTGCCTGTTGTACTGTGACCTCGTGGCTGCCTGCTTTGGGTGGCAGGCTGACCGTGTACTAAGTGATCAGCCGTGTGCATGCTTTGTGTCTTCCCTCTGCAGAGGAGCTGGGCACGTAGGGGGGGGGATCTCGGCAAGCCAGAGCCGGACACATGGGGGGGTGCTTTGCAGATCAGAGCACGTAGGGGGGCTCTCCGCAGACCAGAGCCGGACACATAGGGGGGTTCTCTGTAGATGAGAGCTGCCATGTAGGGGGGCTCTCCGCAGACCAGAGCCGGACACCTCGGTGGGTTCTCTGAAGATGAGAGCCGCCATGTAGGGGGGCTCTCTGCAGACCTAAGCCGGACACCTCGGTGGGTTCTCTGAAGATGAGAGCCGCCATGTAGGGGGGCTCTCTGCATACCTAAGCTGGACACCTCGGGGGGTTCTCTGAAGATGAGAGCCGCCATGTAGGGGGGCTCTCTGCAGACCAGAGCCGGACACATAGGGGGGTTCTCTGTAGATGAGAGCTGCCATGTAGGGGGGCTCTCCGCAGACCAGAGCCGGACACCTCGGGGGGTTCTCTGAAGATGAGAGCCGCCATGTAGGGGGGCTCTCTGCAGACCAGAGCCGGCCATGTAGGGGGGCTCTCTGCAGACCTAAGCCGGACACCTCGGGGGGTTCTCTGAAGATGAGAGCCGCCATGTAGGGGGGCTCTCTGCAGACCAGAGCCGGCCATGTAGGGGGGCTCTCTGCAGACCAGAGCCGGACACCTCGGGGGGCTCTCTGCAGTTCATTCAGACTGCCACAATCCTGTGTTGATAGAAAGGGTGTCCAGTGGGGGCCACAATCATGTGTTGATAGAAAGGGTGTCTACTGGGGGCCACAATCACAACGTGAAATAAAGCTAGCATGAAGAGCATATGGGAGACATGAATAGATATAATGCATAGATAAAAATATTATATGTATGTGTATTGATTTAAATGTGCCTTATGGGGGGCACAACTTGAGGGGGGGTAGTATTAAAACTATATGGGATAAGTGTATTGATATAAAAAGGTGTCTACTGGGGCACACAAGGATTTGAGTGGCTTTGACAAATTGTGATTTCTAGACGACTGGGTCAGAGCAACTCCAAAACTGCAGATCTTGTGGGATGTTTCCGCTCTTCAGTGGTCTGGACCTACCAACAGTAGGAAATTCATTGAACGGGTCATGGGCAGGCAAGGCTCATTGATGCAAGTGGGAAGCGAAGGCGGGCCTGTGTACTCCGATCCAATAGAAGAGCTACAAATTGCTGGAAAAGTTAACGCTGGTTCTGATAGAAAGGTGTCTGGACATCATTGCAGTTTGTGTATGTATGGTCTATGTAGCTGTACCCTGGTCCGGGTGCCCATGCTGACCCTTGTCCACCACCAAAAGCACCTACAATGGCCACAAGAGCATTAGCACTGGACCAGGGAGCAATGGAAGAAGGTGGCCTGGTCTGGTGGATTACATTTTCTATTACGTCATATGGAACACCTGCTTACCGGTGGAAGAGATGGCCCCAGGATGCACTATGAGAAGAAGGCAAGCTGTGTGATGCTTTGGACAATATTCTGGTGGAAAACCTTGGGTCCTGCCTTCCATGTGGATGTTCCTTTGACACGTACCACCTACCTAAACATTGTTACTGACCAAGTGCACCCCTTCATTGAAACAGTATTCTCTGATGGCAGTGGCCACACTGCAAGAATGGTTCAAGAATGGTTTGAGGAACACAACGACAAGTTTGAGGTGTTGACTTGGCCTTCAAATTCTCCAGATCTCAATCCCATCAAACATCTGAGGGATGTGCTGGAAAAACAAGTCTGATCCATGAAAGCCTCGCCTCTGCAACTTACAGGCCTTAAAGGATCTGATACTGACGGCTTGGTGCCTGATAGCACACCATACCTTCAGAGATCTAGTGGAGTCCATGTCTCAATGGGCTAGGAAAAGGTGGACCTACTCAATATTAGGCAGGTGGTCATAATGTTATGGCTGATCGGTGTATCATTTACAGATAAAAATGTTTTATATTGATACTAAAGGTGTCTTATGTGGCCATAGTCACAATTTAAAAGTAGTATTAAAGCTATAGGGTGGTGAACGCGCTACAAAACATCCTACGCCCAAAGAAGTACAGGAGCTGCTTTGGGGCGTCTTTGTCGCGCGTTTCCATTGGGATACAGCTAGGTAGCCCTCGGAAATGCAAGTTTTTACCGCGAATCGCGCGACAAACGCGCATAGTCAATACGCCTAGGTGTGAACCCAGCCTAAGGCAGGAGTAGGCAACCTCGGTGCTCCAGCTGTGCTGCAACTACAACTTCCATCATGCTTCTGGCTCTGGTAGTTATGCCTTGCAATGCCTCATGGGACTTTCACCACAGCTGGAGTGCCGAGGTTGCCTACCACTGGTGTGGGGGTTCACTGCTCGTTTTTGTTTAGGGGTATTGGGTAAGTGATTTTGACTTGCCTGTCCCTGCTCCCCCAGTGGTCGGCACTCACTTCCTGGCTTGTGGAGTGTCCTCGCGTACAATGAAGGGCTATGGGTCCTGCGTTGTACTTGATGAGGTCTCTGGGCCTTTGCCTGATGGAGTGGGGATGAGGTCGGGGTGCCAGTCTTGGAGCCAGTGGCAATCCGTTAAGTCAAATTCCTTTACACCGGTTCCCCGAGACCTAAGCTGTGTATTGTGGAGGTAGCCCACTGCAAGGGGAGGGGTTTTCTCTGGCCCCCGGAGACATGCTTTAAAGTATACGTAACCCCAAAACTGAATTGTAATATGTAGCTGCACCTGAACTCTATGAAAACAAAGTAGACTTTGTGGCCGGTCACTACTGGATGACAATGCTCCCCCACAGCCTGAGGCAGCTTTGTCATCCCACCATGTGGCTTTAGGCTGATGTACAGGGAGCCTACAAGCCTGTTTGATTGTGCCGCCTTGGCCCTCATTCACATGGACCTCCTGCGTTTCAGGACAGATCTTGATCTGTACACAAACGTTATACTTTCCGGATCAGTTCTCCAGTTTTTACATACATTGATGCCTTCCGAGCATCTAATCTGCCCCTGGGCACATAGATTTCTACAGAACGCAGAGTGTGTGTTTTCTGTTAGGAATCTGAAGGCAGCAGAATTGTGTACTATGGGCCTGTGCAGGCAGCTGCCCTGTGCTCAGTAATCTTGTTCTGCGTTAAACCAAGCTATAAAATTCTGCATCCACCGTCAGTATTCCTACATAATGTAGGCATGTAAACGCATGTACGTGCTGGGATTGAAAATGGTGCTACAGAAATGGAAGGAGAATGTTATGGGGTGATGTTTGACTGGCGTTCACATATATAAACGCATGTTTAAGGAACAACAGGATTTTTTATGGCAGCAAGATCCCGCGCTGTGTTTTATTAAGCCTGTGTGCACAAGTCCTAATATCAAGGGTGGGTCAACTCCGGCCTTCCAGCTGTGTTGAAACTACAGATCCCATCATGCCTTTGCTTCTGGGAGCCATGCCTGTGGCTGTCAGTCTTGCAGTGCCTCATGGGACTTGTATTTGCACAACAACTAGACGGTTGGCATTTGACTACCTCTGACTTATACCATTCAGGGCCAGTTCACACCAGCTCCGGTGCATTCTAGCATGATTTGCTGCTGGAACGCACTGTAGCACATCTTGGCAGGAGGCGTGGCAGTGCATTAAAGTCAATTGCACCACAGCCCGCACCAGAATGCGTGGCACATGAGAGCCTGCGTTTTGGTCCAATGCAGTCTGAAAAAAATACCTGCAAAAATGCTGCTTGGACTGGAATGCAAGCCCTGACGTGCCATGCGTTCTGGTGCGGCCAATCGCACTGCGGAGAGCATGGCCATTGACTTTAATGCACCGCCACGCCCCCTCCCACTCTGAACGCAGGAAGCCAGCCAGGATACGCTCCAGTGCGTTTCAGCAGCGAATCGTGAACCAACCCTAAAACTCACTACCTGCATTTATATGCGTTTACTAATGTCCTATGTCTAAAAATGCTCATCACACGGATCTCTACACCCGATCATACTGCTGGAGGATGGCTGCAAGAGCCTACGTTAAAAAAACAAAACGCACCTAAGGCCTCATTCACACGAGAATCTGTTGGCACGCTGCGTGCACAGCCGTATCGGGGAAGCTCCCGGGAAGGACAGGTGCTGCGTGTGATTAGTACTCCGCCCCCGTCCTTCTCTATGGCAGCTCACCCCAAGTGCAGGTCCTTACGGGTGTCGCTCTGACGCAGACAGACGTGCAGGGCGGGTGAGCATAGAGCGGCTTACTCCCATAGAGAAGGACAGGGGCGCAGCCAGGTCACCAATGCTCCCCAATATTTATAGCTGGTGCCTAACTTTTAAGGTTCTCTAGTTGTTGTCTTTGG
>NW_017306318.1:2789810-2791328 GCF_000935625.1 Nanorana parkeri | reverse complement strand
TGTTCTCTCCTGATCTGATTGGTCGTCCTGTCACCACCACGTGTTTCTCATCTGCTGCATTGCTGGTCGCTCTGTACAGATCGGTGATGATCTAATAGGTGGTTTAGCTGATGTCATGAGAATTGATCCGCCATGTGATCTCCGGAGATCGGGCTGTGTGATGGTTTATCGCCGAGGATCTCCCTTGTGTGTACGGTGAATCACGTTGCAGATGTTTGGAGAAGCCGTGTTGTGTGTTATGATTCGCGGTGTGGGTGTGCTCGGCCCCCGCAGGCTGAACACGTGTTGTCGGTAGGTCCGGATGGGTTCCGCCAGCTCGTGTGCGTGTTTTGTTTGAATTGTGCTGGGGCTTGCCTGGTCGGGACTACACCTCCCAGCGTGCTTTGCGTCCGGCCCTCCCGTGACGTCACGCCCCTCCCTGTGTTGTTTGTGTTGTGCGCGGGAGGTTCTTGGTGCAGTCACGGCGGGGCTGCGGGCGGGCGACCTCTGCTGGGCACACACCGCCACTGGCTGTCGGGTCATTTTATTTATCGTGTCAACATGTTCCGTTGTTTTGCTATTCTTTGCATGGGGTGATCAGAGTTCATGCAAGGTTTGCTTTCACCCCGCCCCCCCATTGTAAGCTCCAAACCGACTTGTCAGAGCTTACACCAGACTCCTTACCCGGCCCCACATGACAGCTCTGGGGCAATCATGAGTCACCTGATGTCATCACATGGGAGGGGGGTTGAGTCACATGCTTACCCATACCAGAAATGTCATTTCCTACCCAGTGGGCAAATGGAATGCCAAGGCATTAAGTGATTCATTTCCATTTTCTTGCCGGGACATCAGGCTTAACCTCTTACTTGTCACCAAAGCGGAACAGAGGTGCAGATAAGGACTCTTGATTTTCCTCATCTGCATATGTGTTAGAGCTCCTTGACCATTGAAGCCAGGGGATTGGCATTACCCAAGCAGCCCCCATATCTTCTGTATAGATTTCCTTTTAAATGCATTTCCTGCATCCCACGGTGCAATGCGGGTACCAACAAGAGGATCTTGCTCCATGTCATGTGGAATGTAATAAGTCTGAGCTTCGGCTTTCTGTAGACCAAGAAGTGTAAGCCTGATTTCAGACGGCGTGTGGAAGACTATCCAGCTAATACGAGTACATATAGGCCTCTTGTGATACCGGCTTCCACATCGCACAGTTTTCTTTCACTTTCTGATGGGCCTACAAGACGGGCAGTGACGGGGAAACCTCCCAAGTGGGGAGAGGCAAAACAAAAACTGGCAGAGGGGTTTTTGCGCATTCCTTAATTCATGTAAAAAACTTTAGATTTGCTTCAAGGAAATGGTGAAGGCAAACTGTCTTCTGAGCAATGGTTGGGCTGTGTAGAGGTGCAGAAACATGAGTTTTGGATGATCTGATGTAGTCGTCATTGGAGAAACTTTGCAGCAGTCAAATGGCTTCCTTGCTCTATGGGGAAAGTGGGAATAAGCTTGTGCCCAGCATATGTACTGCGTCCAATAGTG
>NW_017306318.1:2784091-2789794 GCF_000935625.1 Nanorana parkeri | reverse complement strand
TCTCACAGAGTAAAGGATTTCCCTTCACTGCCTGTCTTGCAGACTCATCAGAAAGTGAAAGGAAGCTCTCCAAAGTAAAAGCAGGTATCAGAAGAGGCCTATATGTACTTCTATTAGCTGAAATGCCTCCCATGCTGCACAATAGGAGCTCTGTGAAATCAGCCTTCTTGGTGCACAGAAAGCCAAAGCTCAGACAAGTCATTGGTACAAATGCCGAACTGCTGGTCAAGATCTTTTCGTGCCAAGGATTTCCACTCCTGCCTGGGGAATAGGATTGTCTGCAGGGGCTGTATGTTTTAGAGTCCATCAGTGTCCTGTTGTCCATTGTAGAAACCTTGATGTAGGGGGATTCCTGACCCCTGAAATGCGTTGGCTGTGCATTTTATTCTTAACATTTTTTTAAAGTCTTCATTCGTGTGGATTTCTTACTCCTGGGCCTCCCCGTTTGAAGAGCTGCCATCAGGCACAAATATTTCTCCTATTCAACCAGAGAAAGTTCTTGGTCCAGCACCTCACCATTTGGCATTTTTAGCAATAGCACCTTCTCAGTAGGATCCTTTTTTGATACTTTTGGAAAAGTATGGGTAGGTCAGTCTAGCCAGCCCTCTGCTCACTCTGTAGAATCCCACAACGAGCGATCAGAAGGGTAATGATGGCTGTCAGGCATGTATTTGTTGCAGCGTAGGGCCAAGGAGCACCATCGTACTATGCAGGTTGCTTCTGAGCGATTAGCATTCCCAGAGAGTGTCGTAATGCCGTACAGGTGTGTGCCCTTTGAAGAGTCACACGCCCGGAGCCACACCATTGTCTGGGCTGTGTATACCACAAACAGACGGCTCTCTGTATACAAAGCAGATCCGCAGCTCTCGTTGTAGGGAACACTGCTGCCTTGTGCTGATTTACTGCTTCGGAAGGCTGGCAACACTTGCCTTGATGAATGTTGCAGTGCCTCTGCTGCAGGCTTGTGGGTACATGAGGTGGTAGATTAATATCTTCGGTGCCATGCCCAATGTTTAGACATTTATACACTGTTCCACGCAAGACGCATGCATTTTTCAGGCCTGGCAAATGGGTCGCTTACAGGTACCTTTTAGGTTTCATTGACCCCAGTGCATTTGAAAACCGTTTTGGTGTGTTTAAAGCCGATCTCTGGGGAGATGTAAAAAATTATTGGGGACCGTTGTAGAGGACTTTAACTTAGCTGATCCCCCTAGTAGTCAGCGCTCAATTTGTCCTTGCTAGGTTCCGGCTTGAGGACTGTCTCTTGGTATTTGTGCATATAGTGCAGGGATATGGGCCCTGCATCAGACATGATGATGCTGGTTATGGAGCCAGCGGGGATCAGGTAAGTAAAAGTCCATTTACATCGGTCCCCGAGACGGGAATGACCCGGAACCCTTGCAGACCTGTCAGAAAAAATAGTATTATTGTACATTCTTATCTTGAGTAAAAAGTATCCTTGCCCTGAATAACTAACTCTGGCATTAAGCTCCCTCGTGTTACCTACACCTAGATCACATGGATGGCAGGAGCATTGTGGGTGTTTCATGTCGTTGGAGACTACAGATAGTGTTTGAAGATATTTTTTGATTTGCTTGCAGTAAGGTTAGAGGACCATAAAGACACAACATGCAGTCATTCAAAATACTGTGAAGCAGAACCCGAATATGTAATAAGCCAATAGAACTGTACGCATATAGTTGTAACTAGGGATGCGCCAAAACATATCCACCGGAAATGGCACTTTCGGCAAAATGTCGAATGTGCTATCTTTCGGCCGAAATAGCGGTGCATCTGTCCTTACTCTCCTCCCCGCTGGGCGCTGCTCTGTGTCCCAGCGGTGAGGAGAGAAACTGTCACAGCATGCCGAACGTTGCGGGAGGAAAGCGCCTGTGAGCGGCCGGCGTCTCTCCTTCCCACACCGCTCAGCCTCCTGTCACAGATCAGAGGAGAGCAGCGTGTGGGCAGAGACAGCCAGCGCTGTCACAAGAGGCTGAGCTCTCCTCCAGCACCACCCCACCCAGCCTCCTGTGTGTGCCAGGATGGAGAGCGGCGGTGTGGGGGAGGAGTCAGCTGTCAGATCGAGATCTCCTCCCCACACTGCTCGCTCAGCCTCCTGTGACAGCTGATCCAGGAAGGAGCGCGGTACAAACACTCAGCGATCGCTGAGTGTTTGTAGATAATTGAGGGCATGGTATGTGTACTATATCTCCAATTATGAATGAATGGGAAGTGATCTACATCCCCTCCTGTCCAATCATGATTGTGGATATAGTAAACACACTGTCCATGTTATGAATGATCAGGAACGCTCAGTATAGAGGATTCCTGTTCATTTATAACAGGGGCTGCAGAAAAGAGATTGGAGGACTTTGTGTTCTCCAATCTTTTTCTATTTTAAAAAGGGAAATATCACGGATCTTATATCTTAAAAGCTTAAAGATACCGTGCCAGTAATCTCATTTCACAGAACCAGATATCTGTAAAGAAGAAACAGAGTACTTACATTTCCGAATGCCCGCAACAATCAACGCTGCTCTGTATCAGAAAACATTCTAAGTCCGCCGGGAAACAAACCCTTCTGGGATTGGGGATTCCCTGCAACTCTTGCTGGTTCCACCATGTCTCTTCTGTCTCCTGTGGGCACATTGTCAGCTAATATACCTGTATGGTGGGGTCGCACCAGAACGCACAACATGCTATGGGTTGCGGTATTGCCCAGCAAAACACAAGTTGCATTACCGAAATACATAGGTGTGAAGTCTGCCTTGGACCTCCCCATTTGATGTTTGAGTCTCAGCTCAGCCCTACAGCCTGGATGATCCCATTGGTAAAGGATTTCCCTGGGAATGGTGTCAATGGGGGCCTTTGATGGGCAGCTTTGTTTTTACTGGTTTCTCCAAATTCCTCTGTTCTATGTATGTATGTATGTATGTATGCACCAATGGGTAGTCCAGCACAGTCATTGTATCTCAATCTTCCTTTCTGGTTGCGATCCTGTCAGTCTATGTAAACTGAAAGCACTTTAATCTCCTGGTGGCTTATCCTGTTATTTCAGCACTCGGCATGCAAGGTTTCTCATTGAAATGTCCTGGTATATGGTAACCAGGTAGAGGAGTGGGGAGGGAGGTCTACAATCCTGTGTGAAAGACATAAATTACATGTGAACCAATAAGTGCAGCCTCTCGACATTGGGCATATCCTGGCAAGTCCCTTTTTGTCTCCCTGCATGTGAACCTCATTATTATTATTATTATTATTATGGTCTTTAGTGTAATATTAGATGAGTGCTTTTTGCAAATTTGTTTTAAAGGAACGATTAGTGGTTTTTGGCCTGTTTGATTTTGACTTTATACAGTTGCAGGTACGAGTTCATATATATGTGTTTTTGAATTGCATTTTGCTGGTTGCTTTGAGTTGAGCTTTAATGTATAAATTAAGGATTCATCTGCTGAATCTGGGAGCAAGCAGATGTTTGATTCAAGGAACACAAGTTTCAATGACTACAATTTTAATAATCAATGAATGCTCCTGTTTTATGGGGCCATTATAATGGTTTTGAGTTTTGTTTTTTGTTTGCCCTTTTTAAACTTTTTGTATTTTTTGTTTTTACTATATGTATACTATCTTTGTTTCACAAATAAACGTTTTAATGTCTGAAGTAGGATTTCCAGAGCACTTTGGGTCATAGAAAAAGATGGCATAACAGTAGCAGCTTGCCTTGTGGTTGGCTTTGTCTGATTGAAACCTCAGACTGAGCCCTCTGAGTAAAGGAACAGCCACAGCGATGAGACATTCAGTCTTTGTGTAAATGGCAGCTTAAACAATGAACCTCAGAGTGGCTTAAGCAGTCTGAGGAAGATGTAAAAGAGATAATTAGGGATGTACCAATACAGGTATTTTTGTATTGAGTACCAATATATATTTTTCGGTACTCGCCGATACCAAAAAACGATACCGGAAGTCCTATTAAGGAAGCCAGGCGGTGTGTAATGATTCGCCACCTGGCTTCCTGATTAGCAGGGAAGCTGTCTTCTATGTGATGAGAAAGCATGGAGCCGGCTTCCTGGCCAATCGGAAAGCCGGGTGCCGCGTCATTACACAGTGCCCGGCTTGCTGATTGGCCAGTTTCCCGACAAATCGGGAAACCGGCTCCATGCTCCCTCGTCACAATTGACAAGGGAGTATGGAGTCGGCTTCCAGGAGAAACAGGAAGCTTGGCAGCGTGTAATGACTCGCTGCCCAGCTTCCTGATACCGGAAGTATCGGGCTAGGCATCGAGCATTTGAGTGAGTACGAGCACTCGTCCAAATACTCGCCACTGATACTAGTATCGGTATGGGTGCATCCCTAGAGATAATGCAATATGTAATAAATACCTGACTGAAGAAGAAAAACTTACATTGACATTTATGTGTTTTTGGTAATGTGCAACATTTTACTGCGCCTTAATGTGCCCATATACATGGCACTGATAGTGAACTCGAGTGCGCTGGAGTTGCAGCACCCCAGCAGCGGATCCATTCTTGGCATCGCTAGGAGAAAGGGAGAACCTACAAAGAGTAGTGCTGGTGCATGAAGCCTGTGCCACTCTTCCAAACTGAGAGAATGGAGCAGGTCCAATCCAGCAATCTGCTCCATTTTGTATGCTGTATCTGCGGCATGGAGAGCTGCTTGCTCCGGCTGCCTCTAGCTACCCCTGCATTTGCCGGAGTGAACAGCCGGGCACATAGACAGGGAAAGGAGATTTATATGTAGACTCTGCCTGAGACCAGAGACAGCGTGCCAATGAGCAGCTTTCAATGCCTTTTTTAAATTGCACTTTTTCTGCACATGTAGGATGAGGCTTTACCCAATGTATTCGCCCGGTTATAAGGCGAGCTGCGTCCTCCGAAATGTTCTTCACACCAAATTGTCTCCCGCTTTTGGAGCCGCCGTCTTTACACTTTCACTGCAGCGATTTGGCTATTTTAGGAATTTGAGAGAAGGTGTCTCTCTGCATTGTTCATGTATAGACGGCTCAAGCTGTGCCTGAAAACTAGGTGAGGCCCTGTGAGTCCAGTTCATGCAGGGGTAATGCAGTCTTGTGAAGGGCCACCAGCCTCTTGGGTTGCTATGGTTTACTCCAGTTGCTGTTTGTCCAGTTGCTTGCCATTTGCACAGATTCAATTTTTAAAGCGCTTTGTGTCACATTTGAAGTGCACTGCCATTGGTGCCATTGTTTGCAAAGACAGGGTGTTTTCTTTACATTCCAGCAGATTGGGTGACATCTGTGTATCCTGCTGTGTGTAAAGCTTATATATATATATAATTCTCTCTTTTTGGGCACTACCTCTTTGCAGCCACTAGAGGGAGCCTAAGACACCCCTCCCTCTCCTATACTGTATGTGTTATTTATGTCGGCGGCAGTACCTCTGTGCGGCCACCAGAGGGAGCCCGACACCCCTTCCTCTCCCATACTGTATGTGTTATTTATGTCGGTGTCAGTACCTCTGTTGAGCCACCGGAGGGAGCGTAGGAGCATTTGTCAGTGGCAGTACCTTTTGAGCAGCCACCGGAGGGAGCCTAGAAGCATTTGTCCGCGGCTGTACCTCTGCGCGGCCACCGGGGGGAGCCTGGGAGCAGCCGCCTTCAATGGCAGTCTCCTCCTCTCCACGCTTCCTCCCTCCCGATCTATCGGAGTCTCCTCCTCTCCCCCCCCCC
>NW_017306318.1:2781357-2781647 GCF_000935625.1 Nanorana parkeri | reverse complement strand
AGGGTAGTTATAAGGGAGGGAGGTTGCACACCTGCTGTGGGGGAGCCCTGAAGATTAAATCCCTGGAGGAGGAGGGGGGGATTCTTTGACCCCTCTTTGGACACTCACCTGCCCCCCTTCTTGGGGGGTTACCGAGGCAGCTGCATCCTGTGTAAGTCTCAGATTTATTTCCTGTCTCCCACACCTAGAGTTAAATGTCCTCATTAAATGGCCTCTTAAAGGGCCAGCAACCTTTGCTTCCTTCCAGTAACCCTTTCCATGCCTCCACCCTGTCCCTGCTTTTATATGGG
>NW_017306318.1:2777414-2780830 GCF_000935625.1 Nanorana parkeri | reverse complement strand
TTATGTCTTTATATGCTGGGGAGGGGGTGTACGGGTCTGAACGGAGTTTGTATTTATTATGTGTCATGTGACAGATGGGACAGCGAGTCATAACTAGCTCTTAGACATACGGCACGGGCAAGTCTGTTGTTTTTTTTGGTAACGAGGTTGCAGCAGCACGCCGCTTTGTAGGTTTGGGAAGGAGCAGGCATGGTTACATTTTGTGTCCTTTAAGTCTTTTTAGAAGTCTGTGATCACGGCGCTCTGTCCTGCTGTCATTTTGCGCTTCATTTTTTTTTCTTCTCCCCCCTCCCCCGTAGTCCACACGTACTACTTCTACTCCTTCCCAATGCTGATGGCACTTTCCTGGTGTTGTATCTCTTCCGCATATCACTCAATAGCCTCCCACCCCCCCCTCTTTTCCTTTCGGGTCCTTTGTGCTGCTGCGTTCATCCTTTTTCTTGTCCTCCTTCCATGAATGTTTTCCCTCCTCTGCGTTCCGCTAAAGCCTGTGCACTCTTTTTTCTTTTTCACCTCTTTGTTTACACGCCGGATTGAATTTTGGCTGCGAGCCCCACCTGGCTTCATATGAACCTGTCCTTACCCCCTTCCCCCTCCATATGTCCGTTCCCGGCAAGGTGAGAGCGAGGATGCTCCTTTTTGTGTACGTTCTATGTACGCTCCTGCAGCTTTCGTCCTTTTTTACAACTTTGGCTCCTGGGGTTTGGGTCGTAGTCTTGGCGTGTAGGCGGGCGCGATGTACGGTTATGTTTATTTGATGAATGGAGAAAATGTTTGCTTAGAAGCTCATTGTGGCTTGTGTTTCCTCTGTGAGAGTCGGCATGGATTGTACACATGGGGATCTGGATGTGTATTGGGGGGGTGGGGGGATCATCTTACAACTGATAATCCATACAGATTTCGGGAGCCAGCCTGTCCAATCCAGGAGCTGCCTCCATTCACAGCAACCTCAAAAGTTAGGCGCCGGCTGTCATTTGTAAGGAGCGACCTGGCTCCTAAGCTTTGTCTCGCAATGCTTTTTAGGTTGTGTATATATAACAGATTTTAGACCCATTGTACAGTTCATTGAAATTAAAGTGAGATGCGGTGAGAGATTTGCTGCCTTTGCATGAATTCTGCACAGGTGGGACTAGTCTCCAGCTCTCTCCCTGACTCAGCGGACGTTCTGTTGCTGCACATGTGCGGTAAGGGGGGATTCATATTCCACAGCGAGGAAAGCGGGGATCAACATTTGGGATTGCTTGTTTGTTTTTGTCTCCTAATGCATGAGTGGCACACACTTGGCTCAGGGGTGGGCAACTCTGGCCCTCCAGATGTGGAACTTCAAGTCCCATGAGGCATTGTAGGACTGACAGTTACAGGCATTACTCCCAGTGGCAGAGGCATTTTGGGATTTGTAGTTAAAGCACAGCTGGAGGGTCAGAGATGACCACCCCTGGCTTGGGTGAATCTTTTGTGTGGCTTGTACACATCGCTCGGCCATTCACGTAAATATTTCAGCCAGTCAGCCCAGTATTGTTTATGATGGGTCTAAAGTTGGCCAGACACTTCTTGATTTATCTCGATGCAAAAGTTTTTTGCTTCCACCGAACGGAAGGAGCATAGTCTCGACGGTTGGCACCTGCAGCTGTCGGAATACCTGAACAGTGACGCAGCAGCCCTCTGTGCTATAGCCGCATACATAGCAAGCCAGGGATAGCCAAACTTTAGCCCTACACTTGTGATGAAACTACAAATTCCATTATGCCTCTGGGAGTCATCCTTGTGGCTGTCAGATGCTTGCAATGCCTCATGGGACTTGTAGTTCCACAACAGACAGAAGTCCCAAGTTTGACTGCCCCTGAACTAGATGATTAGCTGCACCCTAAAACGCCGGCCTTGGATGCAAACTGCCTGAGTCTAGTGTCGGTCAGAGGCCCTATGTAATTGTTGGTATGAGCAGTCGCATGCAATCGGCAGCGGTGCTAACTATTCATTTGTAATGGGTACCGATCAGGCCGCGGCTCTTTGCACACAAGGGAGGGAAGTTTCTTGGCCGGCCAACTGGTGAAGTTTTGTGGCCCGTATGAATGAGCCCTTTAATGGTAATGCTGTATAACCCCAATGTAACGGAAGAAAATGACTATCTGACCATAGGGCCTCATATCACCAACAGGTACATGTGGAAGAACTCCAAAGACATGCTGGACGGATAATTGGTTCCCAAGTTGACTGTATGTGAGGAGGGGACCTTAGATTGGGGACAGGGACTGATGTCATTGTTCAGTGTGTAAATAGTTGGCGTAATATGAATATCTGTAATAAACTATTAGGAGCAGTGTGTGTAGCTGTCCTTGCTTAGCATTCCATAGCAGTCAATGGGCACAGATGAGGCCTTGTGACCTCTACCAGTTCCCATTGATCTTGAGGTCAGCTCAGGCAAATTTTATTCTGGGTGTCTGCTCTAGCAAATTGTCTATAGTTTGCATAGCCGGGCACCTCCTGGCGTCTGCACACTGGAAGAAAGGGCTGGTCTATGTTGGAGGTCTTTTATGTAGATTGAGTTTTTTGTACCATACATCGATCACATGTTGGCTTCCATTGCCTTGGTTTCATCCATTTTTACTGCCTGACCTTTTACAATATGGTTATCATGGAATGCCTCATTTTTTCTTCCCCATTTCCAGTGTGTGTGTATAGATGGCCGACCTCTTATACGTTGCCTTTTCATCATTGCTTTAACTGTTGTATAGTAAGGTTACAGGTATACCCTATGCTGTGTGGCAGGGGTGCCTTGGTCACAAAACCAGCTGAGCAGAATGACGAAGCATGTGGGTAAGGCGGTTCATGTATATGTATCACATGTGGGTGCTGGTCTGGAGTTCAGCTATAGGCAACTTTTCATTGGCACCAACTGAGCAGGGATAGAATAAGTAGATGGTCAGTTATGAGAATTTACAAGAGACAATAGTCTGTAGCTTTGGTTGTGACATATTTCCACTTCTGACTGAACTCCGAAATGTCAAGGACCATTGCCCTTTCCCTGGATAAAAGTGAGCCATTGGTTGGCCATGTTTCTGGGAGAAGGTGGCCCTGGTCTTGAATAATAATAATGGGGGTTTGACACTGCTTCTCCATCTGTGGCCTGTTGAACCTTTTCATCTCAGATGTTCTTCATATTGTATAGGCAGTCTGGAAGGCGCAGGAAATTGTTTTGTGCCCAGCGCAGGCATTTGTTTATAATTGATGGTTTGCTTTCTTAGACTAAGATCATGTCGGTTTGGCATTCAGGATAATGGTAACGTTAACGCCGAGCTTGAGGACAATAGTTCAGAAGACAATTGAAGTATACATGTGCCAACTACCTGACCTGGCAAGTTTTGCAACTGTTTAGCCAGGCTTGTAAGCTAGTCACCCCTGACAGACCTCATTGATAG
>NW_017306318.1:2761711-2777333 GCF_000935625.1 Nanorana parkeri | reverse complement strand
ACCTACAATGAGGCTACTGAGTGGAGAGGAAAGGAACTCCGCCACATGGAGGCCATCGCTGTTCTTTCTTTCTTTCTTTCTTTCTTCCTTCCGAAATTTAAGAGCACCATGTAGTACAGGAGAGCATCACTGGCTCTTATTAGACCTTGGTTGGCATAGAATCCCAGACCTCAGTACTTTAATGTGAGATTGCTAACCACTTGGCCTCCATCAGGTCTTGAACTGATCATTTCGTTCTGTGGTTGACTTCACATCAGCCGTGAATTCCCCCATTCTTGCTCAATGAACGGGGAAACTGTCCTAATACTCTCCCTGCTTAGTCATAGTGAGAAAGGTGCATATGGTTGGCAGGATTAGTCTAAAGTCTCTTTAGTTTCCTAGTCTAGTCAGATTTTTTTCCTTCTAATTTAATATTCATCTATTGAAATAAAACTTCATGTCGAAGGGCTGTTTCTAACCCAAAGTCTTGTGATGCTTCTTGAGTGTTCCAGCAAAGGCCACGTCCATGAATCTGACAATAGCCATATTGTTAACAGAGCTTGTTCCCATCAAGAAATCAGTGTGTATTTTGCCATTCATTCAAAACCCAATTACAGTTGTCCTTTTTTTTTTTTTTTTAGAACCCCTGTGTACCCATTAGGAGAGGAAGTGATGGGAAATCTGCCATATGGAGACAAACATTTGAACCCTTCTTCACTCAAGGATGTGTTAGGGGGATTTCCCTTCAATTCTTTCAGCCTGACACAAATAAGCCAGTAAGTAGGGAGATTTTCACTGCTTCCTGTTGTGTCTGACTTCCACCAAATAGACAGGAAGCGAGGGGAAATCTCTCTGGGGCATAGAATGCAGTAAAAAGTTTAGAGATTCAACCCGAATTATTGACTTTTGGAGTCCTATACAAACTCAAAGTAAAATGCCTGAAAAACATTAACACAAAAGATCTCTGAGCCACCTGCAGGTCCCGGTTTACATGATTTAATTTTTAACTGTTGCAAAATTGTATTTGACTTTTGTACCTGCTGATCTCTTATGGGCAAAGTAATAGTCTGTTTTTGGATCCTTGTTCACTCTCGTTTCTCTCTTCCTATAGGTGTATCTCCTTGGAGTTGCCCTGGGGAGGTGTGGACAACTTCACCCTCCCCGATTGGGGAAGCATCCCCATCCCCTGCCCTCTTCCCTGTGCTGAATGGCTGCGATGGCACCTGCTCTCACTGACCCTGCCCCTGACGCCCGCAACCTGCACTTCAAGCTGGCGCCTCCATCATCCTCCCTCCCGCTTGGTGAGACCAACGGCGGCTGTCTTCCTCCTCCAGACCCACCAGACCTGGTAGCAAGCTACGGTGGAACACCTGGAAAGGAAACCCTTAAACTGGGTGGGGTGTATACTCCACGGTCCATATTGTCTCAGTCACTGTGCAGGGGGCGTTCCTCCATTCTGGAGTTCAACCTGGAGGAGCTGAGAGGAATCACCAATTCCAGTAGAGGGGGCCAAGGTGGACCTCTGAATGGACTGGCTAAAAGACCCGCAAAGCCAGCTGTGGACAAGCCCCCGAGTCTCTCTATTCCTGCTCTGGAGCCTTGGGTGAAGGCCCCACCGGTTCCCCCAGGATCTCCTGACGAGGAACATGAGCAAAAGGGCTCTCGCGTGCAGAATGGCTCCGATGCTCGTCTTAAAGCCTTGTTACAGCGCCATGGGGAGATGGAAAAGAGGGCGCGGTCTATCCAAAAGCGGCTCCAGGTAGTCCAGGCGAAGCAGGTTGAGCGTCATCTACACCAACAGCTAGGAGGTTTAGTCGGGGCTGCCTTTGGGCGGAACACAGAAACGCCTCGTTCTCGATTGACTGTGGTAACACGGAAAGCTGATGCTCAGCGCCGAGGAGAAGCTGTAAGCAGCGTCTCTGAAGCCCTTTTAAAGGGAGCGGCAACTGAGCTGGAAAGGTTAAGCTGTTCTGGCAGTGCCACTTTGCGGGCCTGTGAGCGAGGCTTTGACTCGGATGCCACAGAAAGTAGCTCAGGAGGTGACTCGGATGTGGAGGAGGACGAACCTAACCGAGTGGACACGCAGCAGAGCCATGTGCCACTGTAAGTACACACTAACTTACCTCTGTGTATAAATAATAATGCATCTAAGGTGGCAAGAACTATGAATGTTTGCTCGGAATGCAGTTTCCACATTTTAGAGGCATTTGTGTGGTTCAAACAAATAGGTTTTGAAATTCACATCAATTTTGAGAAGTTGTCCTTTTTGATTTATTTTCTCTAATCTCAACCTGCAATGTCCTATATGATGATTTACCAGTCCTTTGATGTATTGGTTACATTAGTTTTCTTCAGGCTTTTCTCCTTTTTTATTTTCACCTGGTGATCCAGCCAGTAATACACTTCCTCTCCTAGGGTGACCATACTTGGTCACCATACTGTATCTATGGAGGAGCAGCTTTGGCTTCCTTGGACAGGACTATAGAGCACCACACTTCCATAAGTCAGCAGAGGCAGAGCACTAAGGAAGTTATCGGCTCACATGATTTCTGGCAGGATCATCAGGTATTGTCATTATCAAACATATATAACAGAACATGTTCATTGATGTGTATCCAACACTAAAATGGAGCAAATATGAGACCTTCATTGTTGAGGTGTTCATAGACAAAGAGTTTTTCAGCCAATGGAGGTAGAGTATAATGGCTGATGAATTGTACATTACTCTGAGAGGCCCATGGGTAATTTGTGGGGGCACAAATCACTTCTATTGACTGGGAAAGGACACCAGTTGTAAAATGCTTTTTGTTTTTTAAACTTGTGTTATCCAAGGCTGGGTTTTTGTCCAGCCATATCCTCGAGGTTGCCATGCATAGCCAGATAGTTGACAAGTGTGTATGGTAGCCATATCAAAGTTAAGAAGCTGTCAGACAAAATCAGCAGGCCAAAAAAATGTGAGACCTTCCCAGACTTTTTGAATTTGGCTGTGTTCTTTTATTCATTGAGCAGGGTCCAATGCAGTGTAGTTTGACCTCAGACACATGAAGGGTTTCAGTCAGCAATGCTTAAGCTATTATTTTGTGACCATCAGGACATGAGTCATGCGTGTAAATTGGTGCTTGCAAATGTGCTCAGGTTTCAACTTGAGGAGTGCTTCACTAGGTTTTTTCTTTTGAGACGGAGGTCTATGATCAAGAATGTCTAAGAGTTTGTGGACCTGTGACCATAACTTTTGGGCTATTCGGCATTCCCACCATATGTGATTGTGTACCAGGTTCTGAGCAACCAGAAAAGCAGTTTGGGCAGGCCCACCATATGTGATAGTGTACAAGGTTCTGAGCAACCAGAAAAGCAGTTTGGGCAGGCCCACCATATGTGATAGTGTACCAGGTTTCGAGCAACCAGAAAAGCAATTTGGGCAGGCCCACCATATGTGATAGTGTACCAGGTTTCGAGCAACCAGAAAAGCAATTTGGGCAGGCCCACCATATGTGATAGTGTGCCAGGTTCTGAGCAACCAGAAAAGCAGTTTTGGAAGCAATCGGACTATACAAGTTAACACATCGGTATCATGTACCACTGGAGGTGTACTTAATAGTTCATTTCCACTGTGGTTGCATTGCAGGAGCAGGACTTGGTTGTGTTCCATTTTTGTGACCAGTCAGAATGTCTTAACCCAGTTCTCGGGTCCATCTCACACTTTTCTACATAGTTGGGAGGCATAGAGGTGAATTTCGCCAGTAACCTGCTGTTAAGAAGGTGAATGGACCCAGGGGACTGCAGATCATCTTTACATTTGAATTCATCTGCTGTAGGTGCTAGCCCATTGCTTGGGATATAAATGGTGGCCGAGACATAATGCGTAACTTGTAAGTACGGAAAAGATTTTAGTTTGGTAAATGATGGGTCTTTTTGCAAGGAAGGGAAGGCCTTTACTGTGTCACAAGCCGGTTATATATAACTGGGTTAGTCCCGACTTTATCCAGTATTTAAAAACTGCCTGGCAAGTCATGCCCCGAAGGGAATGATGGGTTCCCAAGGATAAGGGTAAGTGTGGTGAGAGGAGACCGTCAGAATATTTATGGTCAATGATTGCTTTCTGGGACCCTTAGGGCCTGTGTCGATGGGCTTTTGGTTGCTAAAGAAAAGCTTTGCTCCCCATACAGGTCAACGGGAGTGTCAAAGCATCTTGAAACTGGTTGCTGCAGCCCAAGTCAACTGCTGCTGTGGGGTACAGCCCTGCACTGAAGCTGTTGGTTTGCTCTGCATTGGAAAAGCACGGGTTCACGTATGCCATGTACTGAAGGATTCACGTTGACAAAGATGACGGCCTTCGTTAGTCACTATGGCATTTCTATCTAA
Source organism: Nanorana parkeri (assembly GCF_000935625.1). Lineage (NCBI taxonomy): Eukaryota > Metazoa > Chordata > Amphibia > Anura > Dicroglossidae > Nanorana > Nanorana parkeri. The sequence continues at coordinate 2,772,992 of NW_017306318.1, read as the reverse complement.
CTCTTCATGCAAAGTTCTACCTTTCATGCGGTGTTCTAAGGGGTTGAGGAACAGGACCGTTAGGACATACCCAACACCTATGCAGATGTGCATATTTGGCCATCCTCACATTGTAATGCCTAATTATGCATCCTGATAACCTCTAGCATGACGCTGCCTCACTTGGGAATAGGAGATGGGGTGGTTAGTAAATATGGAGTGCTGACCTTTTTTAAGTCAGCTACTCTTTGGTGGGGAAGCGTGGGAAGATAATATAGTTTTTTGTTTTTTAACTTGGCACACATTCCTGTTAAGTTCAAGTCCACTATGCACAGCTTTCTAAACAAATGTGTGCAGCATTTCTTTATTTCTCTATGTAATATGACACAGGCTTGTGGACTTCATAGCATGTGGTCATCCACGAGCCACAAGAGTGCCTGCAAAGAGGGGTAATAATTGGGAAAGGCATATGCCCCTCTGGTACTGCTCGTTACCCTGTGCCCACCTTCAGCCCTGATCCTCCAGCTACTCCTGTGTTTGTTCCCCTCAACCTGTCCAATACTCTGTGCTTCTCTGCATCTTCCCTGGTAATTTCAGTGGTCCTCCATGACCGCTCTCAATTGCATATCAGTAAGGTGAGGTCGTGGCCTTTGCACCGATACTAGGATCGGTGCCGATACCGAGTATTTGAGCGAGTGCTCGTACTCGCTCCGATGCCTAGCCCGATACCCAAACTTCCGTTATCAGGAAGCCAGGCATTACGTCATTACACGCTGCCGGACTTTCTGATTGTCCGGGAAGCCAGCTGCATGCTCCCTCATCACTTGGTGACGTGGAAGCATGGAGCCGGCCAATCAGGTAGCGAGTCATTACACGCCGCCTGGCTTCCTAAATGGCACTTTTGGTAACTGTATTAGGTATCGGCGAGTACTGGAAAAAAAAATATCGGTATTTGTACCTGATACCGAAAAATAGGTATCTGTGCATCCCTAAGCATAACCACTCTATTGACAGGATCATGGATAGCCCAAGCCTTTCCAATCCAGCAGGCAGTAGGATTTTTTTTAGAAGCCAGAGAACCTCAACAGTTGGGCACCAGCTATAATTTTAAGGGAGCATTGGCGGTGTCCAGCCCTGTTTTTACCGTAACCGGAGCAGACCTTTGCAAAACCAGCACCTAGAGCAGACCATATGTTGTATTCAAAAACATTCTCTAAACCTTCCTGTTTAGTTTTGCATCTTCAAGCTCTGATGATGGGGACCCCTTAAAATGTGTTGGCCATTATAGAACGATTATGGTGACCTTGAAATAAGAGCTGTCTGTGTTGCCTCATGGGAACTGATCAGCTTTTCCTTTCATCATCCAGCGCAGGTTGTATCTGGTTGTGTGGCAACACTGACATTACAACCTGCTTGAGAAATTGCTGCAAACCATTCAGTAGTTTGATGGCTCTGGTATGGGAATTGGGAGCAAGGCCACACTCGCTTGTTTAGGAGCCTCCTCGTGTAGCAGCACTCTGGATCACCCCACTCTTATCTTTTAGAACCCTGAATAAGTGTTTTATTATAGGTTTCCAATCTAGAGTCACAATGCTTGATGGAACCTTCACTCTATTTCAGAATATGCTAGTTGGTATGCAGTACTACTCAGGTGATATGTATGATAGAGGTTTGGATGTCTGGATGTTCTGTCACATTATCAGAAGTAGGGATGCACCGATACCGGTTTTTCGGTACCGAGTATGAGGACCAATACCGGTGCGTCCGCTGGGATGGAGTCTGTTTCCCAGGCAATCTGATTGCCCAAGAAGCTGGCTCCATGTTATTGGTCTGGCTTCATTGTGCTTGGCTGGGAAATCAGCATGGAGTCGGCTTGCTGGCCAATCAAGAAGCCAGGAGGCTGGTCATTACTCCCCGCCCAGCTTCCTGATTGCACGGGAAGCTGGCTCCTTGTTCTCTGTAAGTTCCGGTATCGGGCAAGGTATCGGTACGAATACTCGTCCAAATACACGGTATCGGTACAGATACTAGTATCGGTGCATGCCTAGTTAGAAGAGACCATCATTTGGTTTTAGATTTGTTGGATTTATGATTCAGACAACCCCATGCGTCCCTCCTAGACTTTATCTGTAGAATTGTCCTCCAGGCAAAATGGATACTCATTGGCGGCTGTGCCAGCTGTTGATGGTTTGTCTCATTTTAGATAATGCCTTTTAAGTGTTATTCATGCACATTACTTCACATACATGCGGTTAGGCCCCTTTCACACAGCCGCTCCGATCGGGTCTACCTGTCAGTATTTCAGGCGGACCTGATCGAATGTGCAATGCCAATCTATGGGCAGCCGTGTGTGGTCCATTTACTCCCATTACCCCACGACTCCGGCCGGGTCCAGAGAAACGAATGGATTAGAGATCCGTTTACGCCGGGCTGAATCGGCGGCTATCCGTTTACATCTGATTCCCCATAGACTGACATGGGGTGCAGTAATGGCAGTTTTTAATGGAGGGGGGAAAAAAATGTACAAACACAGATGTCACAATGGTGTCATTTTCTCCGTACTGCTGTGATCAGGAGAGGATCTGCATGGCTCCTCTCCTGATCAGCCCGTGTGAAAAGGGGCCTTAAACTGCCACGGTACTTTTTGTTTTTCTTTTACAGCGGCACAGAAGGGAAACTGGTAAAGTAAATGGTAGGAGCTGAGCCGGTGATGTGCTTTATCAAATGTCTACATCTAAATAGGTTTGCTGAAAACTGTAGTATAACATAACTTTTATGCTGTGTGTATTGTAGTATAACCAGTATTTTTATTATTTGGGTAGTGGGGGCAAATTCTATGTTGGACCCTCTTCTGCAGAGCTGTTTTTAGGTCAGTTGACTGTCATTACTTCTTTGAGTCAGTCCAGCCTCTTTAGAGAACACACGGCCACATTTTGTTCCATATTCCTCCCCTTGTCCTTCCAAAACTTTATTTATAAACAAGTGTGCGCAGCTCTAGACCTGTGGGATTTGTAGTTCTACATTTTCGGTGGTTATAAGGCCGTTTATTTTATTTTTTCTCATCAAGCTGCGGCCAAAGAACAATTGTTTTACTTTAATGAACAATTGGTTACTATAGCGCCAGCTTCACAATGGGATTAGAAGAATTTCTTTATTGGGTTTTTTTAAAAACGTTAAATCCCTGTGTGACCGGTATCCATGTCCGTGGTGGGGATTTGTTTTTTCATTACGGCAATGATTCTTGTAGGTCTAAGGCCTTGTTCACACGGGGGGTAAAGGGGGTGGAAAACCCAGGCGGCTGATCTGCGAAGGGTCCCACAAACCCCTCCCATTCTCCCGCTGTATTGTCAGCTCTGCGGCCGAATAGAGCTGTATACATTGCCGCGATGCTTTGGCGAGCCGCTTGTCAGAGGTGATTAATGCAGTGAATGAGTCTGCACTGCAACCCGGGGGTGTGCACAATTGCAATTGAAAATCCCCATTGGGATTATTAAAAGATGCATTCAGAAGGTGGCAGCATCTCTTCCTGAACGCCGGGCAGACGCTGTTCAAACGCCCTCTGAAAAGCGATGGAATGCTTTGCATAGGGTGATGGAGTCTGCTGTCCGGATGAACTCGGCCTTACTGGCAAAAGAAGCATCACACGTCGCTGCTTCACTTCTGGTCCTCCATGCAGACCTATTGTGAGAGGATTAAGAAAATTGTTGCTGCTGAACGCTGTGTAGTTGACAAGCTTTTGTGCTAAATCTCTCCCTTCAATACTTCTATGCGCTGGAGGAATACTGACCGAGAAAATGACTGCTCTGCTGAAGGAAGCCGTTCCCCCACCTATGATGTGCCTGTTCATTTGGGTACCCTGAGCAGCCCCCTCTTGCCCATGTGAAGGTAGCAATGTGACTCGGAAGCTAAAAACATTTGAGGACCCTTAATAATGCAGATTTCTGTTTTTTTTCTGCACTTGTTAGGCTTTTAAGATTCTTTTCACCTCTCTTGCACTTGTAAACTGCAGTTCTTCTAGCTTTTCAAGAGCTTCGTTTCATGCCATTTACATGAGATTTTTGAATATGTTCAAAATAGAAAACGTGTACCAGGGGTCTGCTTTGAAGCAGACGTTTGCTGATCTTGTACCCCCCACAGGTTCCAAAAGGCTTAATGGGAAAAAAAATGCTCGCCTGCCACCAAAGCTTTCAGCATGCTCGCCTGGGCAAAGGTGATGTCAATGGGCCTTACCCAGGGGATCCTGGGAAAGCTGAAGATCTCAAATTCAGTGACTTCTCTCTAGATTTGGGCTCCTTGTGACCCCCGCAGTGGGGCCCAATGTGGTCACCAGCTCCTTTTAGGACATAGCGAGGAGCCAGAGTATAAAGGAAGTCACTTTTTATGTTCTGTGAGTTTGGCCAGCCATATTTTTTTTTTTTTGTAGGAGCCACCTCCATTGACAACTAGAGAAGCCCTGGGAAAGGTACCAGCTGTACTTTGGCTAGCATTGTAAGGTAGCACTGGCTCCTGAGATTGGTGCAGCCCTGCTTATGTATTGAGCAAAAATGACCTCTTTCTTACTATTAATGTTTGCTTTTAATGGAGGAGGAATGTGTTGCTGCCAAGGTCACATGGTCTCTGATTATGATGATGGGAGCATTGTGGGAGTTTCATGTTAGGTTGCGCCAGAAAGCAACAGACAATCTGGGCAACTTGGTGAAGATAAGTGGGGTCGTCAAGTCACGAGTGTTAGGGCTGCTCCCCCCTATACAAACTATGCATAATAGGCTGGTAGAAAAATACAAATAAGATTATTTAAAGTGGAATCAAAGTCTCCAGCGATGTGACGTTTGTAAACTCCATTGCCAGCATCTACCGTAGCAATGTGGCATCCATAAGCTCCATTGCCAGCATCATCTTCTCCCCCGCTTCTTCTGGGTGTGGGGTTTTTTGGCCATCTTGATTGGATTAACTAATAGCTCCCACACATGCGCATGGGTTTTCATTCACTGAGGTGTGCCAAGAATGCGCATGTGCAGTTCAGTGACTATGAACAGGCAGGTACGTTTTGTTTTATTGCAGGAGAGAATTGGAATGTCCCCTATGCAATAAAGAACCTGCCAGCTTTGCAATTCTGTAACTGCAGCTCAGCTTTAAAGGAACCTGCGCCCAGATAAATAAGGGGGCTGTCATTGTTTTTTTGAAGCATGCTGATCAGGTGAATTCGGAGTGTCACCCTTTTCTGCATTCTTCTCAGTCAGTGTCTCTGCCATTGGGTCAGCAAGATGGCCAGAGAACTTGTATTTTCAGAAAGAGGTGACCAGTGGCATCCTCCTATATTTCCTCTACGTTGATCTCTTTCTCACGAATATCTTAAACGTGTATTAAAAACCAAATCCCCTTGAACGTTTTGCTGGGTCCGTGTCGGTGAATGCACCATGTGCAGAAGGGGGTACATCTCCTCGCTGCACTTGCATTCATGCCCACTGCGTGTCTGAGAGGCAGGCATTACTGCCATGGTAACCTGCATCTCTATGCCAGCCAGTAATATCATTGGATTCCTTGGCATTCCTTGAATTCCAAGAGGTGGTGGGGGGTTAACTCTGTCATTGCCACTTTGAATGTCATTCATCTACCTGGGCTGGGTTTGTGTTGCAGGAAAATACAGCTGCCTGGTATATGTAGTGACAATGCCAGTGTAAGACTGGCTTATTGGGGCAGGGAATGATTTTGAATAGTGAGCATATATTCTGGATACAGCCGCAAAAAGTGTACACATGGCATGACTACAAGCAGTTTTATATGTATTTTCTTTGATTGTGCCGGCCAGGATAAGCCTCTTACCGTTTGATGGCTTCACCTGGCATGTACTGTATGGTAGATATGTGCAGCACTTGGTAAATGCCACACATTGAATTCTATATGTGTAACTATCTTGACAGACTGGTTACATGTTGGCGGACGTTAATGCTGGTCAAAATTGACCCAAATTTAAAGGGTAATAAACGGACCCCATTTAATCTGGCTATACGTTCATTTAAAAAAAAGTAGTAGCTGAGTCTCTGTGCATTAGCCGTCTGAAATCCCATGCACATTACCATTCAGACTGGGAGGTGGGGCAGCACTATAAGCCCGGCAGGCATCACTGCATTGCATGGTGTGACTAAAAAAAAAAAATGGAGCTTGCTGATAGGAAGGGAGAGCCTGGAGGTGACCTCATCAGTTGGCTGCTTCACCCATTAAACTCCCCTGCTCCAACAATTTCCCTTTTTCCTTTAGCTCCCCAAGGGTATCACCTTGGTCTGCCATCACGTGACCTGTGATCCACCGATGTAGACCATCCGCATGGCCACCCAGTTTTTTGCTGCCCCTTTTCATGATGTCATCATGTTCTCAGGACCCTGCTGATGGACAGTTGATAGGAGGTGCCCACATCTTCAGGCTGGGACATGGACACCCAAACAAAGACACTTCTACTCTGCAGTCCTAAAGATAGACTCGGGGGCCTGGCACGTCATGTGATCATGGCAAGTATTTTGGGCTTTTAGTGTAGGGTTTGTTTTTTCTACAATTGGGTAAAGGGGGTGTGGAGTCGGGATGATAACTTTGCTGCCCTGGCCAGAGATGAGCTTTAAAGGACCAGTGTTTCTAAATGAGATGTTGAGGTGGTTCCTGAAAAGTCATTGGGGGGGGTTTATCAAAACTGGAGCAGGCAAAATTTGGAGGAAATTTGCACTGCAACCAATCAGCTTCTCTGTCTCATTTTCAAAATCTTACCTGAGCAGACTGAAGAGAGATGCTAATTGGTTGCTAAAGCAACTTTTTTTTTTTACCATTCAGTTTGGTCACTTAGAATAATTTTACCCTTCGAAGGCTGGAGAATGGCTGACTGTGTTGGTAGGAAGTCATGTGCAGCACCTGTATATAGTAAATTGCAGTGTTATTACAATTTCTGAGACCGATCTTGTGGTAAATGCAGAACCTTTTACATTGTCTGATCTGTCTAAAGATTTGTAATTCTGTTCAGCTACCTTTGTGATTTCTACACTTGGGGAGCACAGCCATGAGGGGAATACTACATTGTGGTAGAGTTATGGAATGCATTGCTGTCCTCTCCCTGCCCCCAGCATGATGATTGGGCAATCAAGGAGTAAAAACATACTGATAAGCCATCGTGCTTTTTCCTCCTGTCTACACATGGGCACTATACCAGAGCCTGATTTGCTACAGCAACCAGACTGCAATGTGTTGCAATTCGTTTGGAATGATATCCTATTCTGTCTTTTGAATTCTGCTGCATTAGAGTGCACCACAATGTGTGATGTGCACTGCATTGGAGAAAAAAATGCAACAGCACCTACTTTTTTCCATGCATTGAGAGACCATTCACTTTGAATGCACAACACTCCGCATTGCGTTCTACCTTGAATCGGCCCTAAAGTGCCTCCTTCTGCTGTACACTTGACCTGCAGCCAAACCAGCAGTCTGCCAACAATGAAACCTACTGATCTGCTTGTAACTGCTGATACAGATAGTTAAGCTGGGGACTCGCTGGCCTTTGGCCGTCAGGTCTGGGGGTTCGCTGGCCTTTGGCCGTCAGATCTGGGTGCTTGCTGGCCTTTGGCCGTCAGGTCTGGGGGCTCGCCGGCCTTTTGGCCGTCGGGTCTGGGGGCTCGCCGGCCTTTTGGCCGTCGGGTCTGGGGGCTCGCCGGCCTTTTGGCCGTCGGGTCTGGGGGCTCGCCTTTAGCCAAAATTGAGATATTGGTTTGGGGTGGGACTAACCCTTGAATGAGTCCAGTGCTATTTAGACAGCTTGGTGTTCAAACAAGGTGCACACAAATCCTGTTGTGAAAATTCAATGTACAACCCAAACTAGGAGACCCCTCTTTAAATCATATGTGTTCTTCTTTCTAATAATCTGTGCCATATGTAGGTGTTGTCTTCTTCGTTAAAGGTTGCCGTTTTTTAATTGGACATTGATGAGACAGAAACAAGGGGCAATTGATATGGTTCTGGCTTGGCTGCATTGTAGACATCCAATTAACGATCTGCACAGTTGCAACATGTGTCCTTATTCTGTTCTCCAGCATGATAAATCGCTGCCTAAGCAAGTCCGGAACGTAGAATTGCAGCATGCCGCGGTTGGAAGTGCGGTGCATTTCAGTCGTGTAATGTCAGTGTCTGTTACATTTCTCCATCTGCTTCTCATCCACTTCCAGCGACCTAGTTCTCTCTCCCACCCTCCCCCTTTAACAAGACATTCCCACAACCTTAGCCGAGACGGGAAGGGTTTCTGGGCAAGGTTAGAAAGGGATACTGTGTATTCTATGGTGCCACCTCATCCCTATTGTTCTCTGGTTATCTTCTCTTATTGTATTGTATACTGGTAGAACTCAGTTGACCTCTTCTAGATCTGTAGCTGGACTATTGAATAGAAGGTTCATAAGCCACATAGTACCATTCTAGGATCTGGGGAAGATGTTCTTCCCTTCACAGTAGAAAAACCCAAACAAATATAGAGCCGGTTTATTCCAAGTATAAACCGAGTCATGTCATAATGTGTCCAAAGCAAAAGTTATTGGACTGGGATGCCATAGCAGTATGTGACATGAAGGAACTTATTGGTTGGTATGAGGAATCTAGAGGGTCTGGTATAGTTTTATCTTTGGAATCCATGTCATCCAAAACATATCATCCGGAAATGGCGCTTTGGGCCATTGCAGTGCATCCATAGTTTCTCTCCTCCGCGCTGGGCGCTGCTCTGTGTCCCCTCCTACGGTGTCCAGCAGGGAGGAGAGCAATTGTCAGGATGCTGAGCGGGGCAGGGGGGAGAGCGCTGTGACCGAGTCACAGGAGGCTGAGCTTTCCTTCCGCGCCGACCTCCGCAGCCTCCTGTAACAGATCAGGAGAGTGGTGTGTGGGCGGAGACAGCCAGCAGTGAGAGGGAGGGGTCAGCTGTCTAATGAGGCCGTGCACTTCTCCCCGCACCACCCCCTCAGCCTCCTGTAACAAATCAGGAGGGCGGTGTGTGTGGGGGCGGAGGCGGCTGTCCACTGGAGACTGAGCCAGTGATGCGGGGGAGGACTCGGCTGTCAAATGAGACCAAGCTCTCCTCCCCCGCACCACCCGCTCAGCCTCCTGTGAGAGCTGATCCAGGATGGAGAGCGGTGTACAAACAATTCATCGCTAAATGCTTGTAAATAACTAGACATAGTCTGAGTTACTGTGTACTAGTTATGAATGAATAGGAAGTGATGTAGATCACTTCCTGCCCATTCATGATTGTGGCCAAGGTAACTCAGACTATATCCACAATGTATGAATGAACAGTATAGAGGATTCCTGTTCATTCTCAGCTGGGGATGCAGGAAAAGAGATTGAGGACTCTGTGTTCTCAATTTCTTTTTTTCTATTTTTTTTAAAAGGGAGATCTCAGGGATCTGTTTTAGACCCCCAATATTTCCCCAGAGCCCCCAGCTGTAAAGTAAAAAAATAAATATAATGTTTTCAGTTTCAACCTCCATCTCTGCCTTGATGAAGGGACCCTGCGCGGTCCTGAAACGTTGGTTGGATTATGCGATGTGTGACGTTTAGTCCAAATAAATGGACATTTTGTGAATTTCATTTGCTAAGTGCTGGTGATTTCTATCTTTCATTTGACTGTTGTGCACGGCGCCATCCGTGATTGTCACTGCGAGCATCACTATTGCTATTTGGACCGGAAGCGCTGTAAGGAGTGCAGGGGGACCTACGGTTTTCAGTTTCTTAAAAGATGTAGACAGTTTGCTGTCATCTTGGGGTGGGGTGGAAGGGTGTTGTGGTGTTTTCACGCTAAGTGTATTCCAACAATCGGTGGCACTTTAATTTTGCTTTTCCTATGGATGTGTAGGCTGTGTGCCTGAGTCCTTGCTCATGGTTATTTCAGCAACAGCTGCTGTAGATTCAGTAGGATGCTGGTTTATATATAGCTGAAAATTGTGATCCATGGTGTTAATGGTGTCACTTTAAATGTGTTGGTGGTGCTTTGATGGGGGATTTGTTTTTGTAGGTTGCAGTGCTCTTCAGTTTGATTGATTGGCTATGCAGTAACCTGTGTACTATGTACTGGAGATGTACAAAAACATCTGTGCTCTGTTTGCCTTTATGGTGATGTATGCGATCCACCTCCGTGCACACCCTGCTATAGTGGTGATCATTCTGAGTTCTTAGTAAATGTAGGCGCTGTGCCTTGTTCCACCCAGCATATTGAAAATGGCACCTAATGAAGCTGAACTGCGGTGTTTTTGTATTGGCTTCAGTTCCTGTTTAAAGCAGACCTTGACCCCCTACACTAAAAATCACATCCGCATGTTCGATATCAAATCGTCTTGCATTCATTAGTTAAACAAATGTATTGTGCTTTTACTTACAATTACTGCTTTTCCACTTCCTGGTCCTCCCGGGGCATTAGTGATTATAATAATCGGGGACTATAGGCAGGTACTTATAGAGCCTATTTATTCAGTTATTTTTGTTTCAGCAGTCTGGAGCTTCAGTTGCAGCACTGTACTTCATCCTGAGGTTGCCCCTTAGTGGGTGGAGCTTTATTTACACCCGACTTCTTAGTCGCCTTGTGGCGGAAGTACAGGACTTGAGTCTGGCAGTTTCTGCGATGTATAATTTGGTGAGACCCCCCTGCGGTGAAACGCCTTTGATTTGGTCTGAGACGAGATTTAATCCACAGACAGTCTGCTCTCCTCTTGCTCAGCATTCATGCATTGTACTCTGGGAATCCTTCCACTGCGGTTTTATAGTTCCAAGGGAAATAATTCTGCTTTGTAAAAAAAAAAAAATGTCAGGAGCCATGGTGTGCGAATGATACCGAGCCACCATCGGCACATTTTATAGGGGGGTATATCACAGCACAGGACTGGCAGCGTTCTGGATGGATGCATTTGAGTGTGGAAGGGTTAAGCCCATGTAACATCTGTGCAGATTAAGAGTGTAATGAGAATCCTTGCAGCTTGACCATGACCAGAGAAGGATGCAATCACTGTGTGCTTTCCACTCCCAGCTTCCACAGGCCTTTATATTAAATCTCCTTTACCTATTTGGTGATAACCGTATGTCCATTGTCCCTTATGGGTTTGTCCATTATCAAGACACAACGGAGCTGTCATTTTGTTCTGCAGCAGTGCAGCTTTAATTGTAGACTCTCTTCCATCTCACCAGGCAAATCTAAAAAGACACAAATTCAGCTCTGCAGTCATGAATACATCATTAATGCAAGCAGGGAAAAGTGCCTTTATTAGACTTGGTATCATAGTTGACTTGGTCATCGGGG
>NW_017306318.1:2754484-2761561 GCF_000935625.1 Nanorana parkeri | reverse complement strand
CATCATCAGGGGCTGGGTGTGATGGGGGGGTCATCATCAGGGGGCATGATGGTGTCATCAGGGGAACGGTGTGATGGCGGTCATCGGGGTGTGTAGTTTTAAGATCTGGAAGAGATGCTTGCTGATTCCTTGTGCCTCCACTAATATGGCAGCTGCGCCAGACCCACGCAGTGAATGATAAATTGGACCTAGAGCACAGAGTAGTTGCACAATGTCTACTGTCGCTGCTAGATCACTGATAACGGACTTGTCTCACACTTTGTAATGTTGCATGAGTATAACCACTTTAAGACCCCGTTCACGTTGAGCGATTTATCGCACGGTAATTCCCGCGATATTGCGGCAAATTACTGCGCGATATCGCGCTCCAATGCAATCCAATGGGGCAAAGGGTCCTGCTGTGGCGGGTCGTGTGTCGCTACAGCAGGACCCTTTTTGGAGCGGATTTAGCCGCGATTCAAGCTTGCTCAATGCAAGCTTGAACGCAACCGCGCGGCAAATCTCGCGATGTCGCGCAATATGCAAATCGCGCGACAAACGCGCAATTTGCATATCGCGCAGTGGGAACGGGGCCTAAGCTGGCCACAAGCAGTTTATCAGGCAGTTAGGGAAGCCCATAGGGAAGGATATCTGGTAACCTCCCTCACTGAGGTTTTCCAGTTTCTTGCAGCAGATATATATACACATTCATATACATTTAATATTGTAAAATATAATTCTTGTGCATACCAAAACTTCTTGGTTCATAGCTGAAATATATAGGGGAAGCGCCCCCTGGATTCTGTTCCCTCTGCTGCCTGACATGGCCGATTTTTTAGTTTTTGTTTTTTTTTCCCTCTCTCCTCCCTATAATGTAGAAGGGTTAGCCCTGGTATGAGGTTTTTTTTTTTTTTTTTTTTTTCCCCCCCCCCCCCCTTTTTTTTTTTTTTTTTTTTTTAAACAAGAACTAAAAATAAATTGGCATTCACGCTGCCCGGCCTTCTAGGGTCCAGCACAGTGTATTCGTCCTTCAGCCTTCCTATTCGCTTTGAACTATGGCCCTGAGAGATGTCCTAGAGACTATTGACTGTGCCGAGCGTGTGTCACGCTGGAGACAGTGAAGTGAAGTTGTGTGAAAAGAGTGATGCTGCTGTAAAATCCACTGTAATGCTGCACTTCTCTATTAGGGATAGTACAGACAGGTTCACCCCTCGATCGCTGTGGTTGTGTCCGCCAGCCCCTACATCATCAGTGTGTTCAGTTTTAATGTAGGGGCCATCGGATCGATCTATGGATGGGCAGATCCCAGGGCCAATACTTGACATTTACATGAGAACTACCAGGGTTGCAGCTGGGACCGGGCCCTGGCGCCCCACCACTGTCCTGAAATCATTAGTCTGTATTGTTTTAGAAAAACTGTCACATGACACTAAACAAAAATGTATCTGAGTACTTGGACAAGTATCAGTACTTCTTCGTCTGGAAAAAATGGTATCGGTGCAAACGGGATGCACAAATTCCAGGAGCCCCGTAGCCAGTGCTACTTAAAAATGACAGCTGCCTCCTAACTTTGAGCTTTTCCTCTAGTCTGGTCTCGGAGCTGGAAAAGTATCTGTACATGTACTTGTACCAAGCACAAGACCTTGGTATCTGTGCATCCCTAGATTGAACCACAGAGCGTAGTGGGTGGCCAAGCATCCAACACTCTCAGAAGTCTTGTGGGCTGAAGATTATTCAGATGCAGCAGGTCTCTGAGACAGTGAAGATCGCCGGTGTTCTATCAAAGTTTGTGACTGCGTTAGAATGTATGACCGGTGACGTGGTCACACATTTTACCGTAATCCCGCTCACTTTTTCGGTGGTGGAATATGTGAATGGCAAAAGGTGAAGAATTCCAAGGCTTTCTCAGCTGTTCCAGGGCAGATCGGCATGGCAGATGGTATGTGCAGGAGAACCCATCTGCGCTGGAACAGCTGATCGGTCCTGAAATCTCACTTCTATCCCACTTTCTGAAATGTGAGATCGCACTCACAAAGTTGGATAGAAGTGACACTTCGGGACCGATCAGCTGTTTCAGGGCAGATCGGTTCTCCTGCACATACGATCTGCGATGCCGATCGGCCCTGGAACAGCTGAGAAAGCCTTGGAATTCTTCACTTTTTGCTGGTCACATATTTCACCGCCGAAAAAGTGTGTGTGATTACGTTAAAATGTGTCACCATGTGACCGGTCACACATTCCAACCCAGTCACAATCTTTGATAGAACACCTGCATGCGTCTCGGGAGGGTGGATCATTCTTGTCTTTGGTTACTGTACTATACTACTCCTGTATAAGCTGCTGCTAGGCCAGCAGTAAAGTCAACTTGTTGCTTTGCCCTATATTGTGTACCTTGAAATGTGTTTCTGTGTTGATGATAAGCAGTCACATTGTAGGTAAGCAGTCTTCTTTTTTTCCTGAAGATCAGAAGACTCAATTTCAGGGTGAATTCTGATTCTGGCACCTGTGAGAACCTACATGGATAGGGTTTTCTCTGCTGGTGAATGAAGATGGGCAGGAAGAGGCTGGAAGTGATGTGTATGTGTCTTTATCATGTGTTTACTTGCTAACATACTAGAGGAAATGAGTAATTTAAAGTGGCTTCTCAATAAGGACGGTTTCAGTATTCCAGGCAAGAAAGCAGCTTAGATTCCAAGAAACCGCTGGGATTAACCTTGGAAAGAGTTTTCCTGTGTTCTTGGCGTTTTTAGGTTTTTCAAATGGCTGCTCTTGATCTTCACTTGTAGGAGAGGATTCGTTTGGGAAAGTAGAAAATGGTTTCCTCTGTCGGGGCAGCACGTTCAGATTAGAATTCTGTAGTGTCAGGATGTCTATTAGATGACCACAAAATGGCTGCAGATTCTATTCGTGGTGCGATGACGGAGGAAATTTGGGCTAAAGGGTTTCTCCAAGTAAATTGCATCATTTTCTTCATACAGTTTATTACAGGAAATAAGATGGCATTAGTGAGAAATGATGGGAAAGTGACCGAACGTCATCAGACGTATTTAAGAGAGGGTGCGACTGGGGTGTTGGTGTCTGTAGGGGTCTTCTCTTGTTTCCACTCATAACTTTGTATAGAGTAACAGACTAAAGTTCCACTGATGTCAAACATAATAAAGGTTCTCTAAGCTTTTCATACATGTATTATCAATGGCTCTTTAGCTGACCACACACTTTACAATTCAATTGTACTACACTATATATATTGCTAAAACATTATGGACATCTCGATGATCCCACCTATATGAGCTTGTGGGACACCCTAATGCTCCCACCTATATGAGCTTGTGGGACACCCTAATGATCCCACCTATATGAGCTTGTGGGGACATTATGATGATCCCACCTATATGAGCTTGTGGGACACCCTAATGATCCCACCTATATGAGCTTGTGGGGACATTATTATGATCCCACCTATATGAGCTTGTGGGACACCCTGATGATCCCACCTATATGAGCTTGTGGGACATCCTGATGATCCCACCTATATGAGCTTGTGGGACATCCTGATGATCCCACCTATATGAGCTTGTGGGACACCCTGATGATCCCACCTAGATGAGCTTGTCAGACATCCTGATGATCCCACCTAGATGAGTTTGTCGGACATTGTGATGATCCCACCTAGATGAGCTTGTCGGACATCCTGATGACCCCACCTAGATGAGCTTGTCGGACATCCTGATGATCCCACCTAGATGAGCTTGTCGGACATCCCGATGATCCCACCTAGATGAGCTTGTCGGACGTCCTGATGATCCCACCTAGATGAGCTTGTCGGACGTCCTGATGTTCCCACCTAGATGAGCTTGTCGGACGTCCTGATGTTCCCACCTAGATGAGCTTGTCGGACATCCTGATGTTCCCACCTAGAAGAGCTTGTCGGACATCCTGATGACCCCACCTAGATGAGCTTGTTGGACGTCCTGATGTTCCGACCTAGATGAGCTTGTTGGATGTTCTGAAGATCCCACCTAGGACTTTGTTGGACACCTCGTTCCAAAACCAAGGCCGTTCATATGGATTTGGGGATTTTTGCTATTTATTTAAAAAGTATAGTAGTCAGTTTTCCACTAGGATGATTCCTAGAAAGCAAGATAATTTTTTTCCCCAAGTGTTCACTGAATGTTCTGAGGAAATCTTCTAATGTAGCTCTTCTAACCTTCTGGTGAATACTCCATGGGGTTGATTTACTAACCTTATAAACACACCACGAACAAGTATACACCTCTGTAGTGTGTTCCCTCCCAGCATGATCTATTGGTGGAATCTAGACACCTTTGTAGTGTGTACACACCCAGCAGGTGTGTTGTGCAAAGCCCTGCATGAATTGCAAGGTGATGTTGTTGTGTAAATTAGCTCTACATTGTGTTGCTTGCGTTGATGAATGCAGGAATGTAAATGCATGAGCTAACCATTTTTGTCTAAACTGTGAAGCAGCATTATATATGCATCCATGTGCATGATTTTTCCATATATGGCATTAGTGGAAATATGCTTTTAGAGACTTTTTGGTTGATAAATACGTTTTGCTGTGTAAAAATCACACGCACCGTGCGTGTGTTTAGGTTAGTAAATCACCCCCCATGACTCTGGCTTAATCTCCCATCTGAGAAAGGTTGATTGATTTTAAAATGAATTTTCATAGCGGCTCACTATGGTTTCCCCTAAAATACGCCAACACCCGCCGTGCCCGGCTTCCATAGCCATAAACATGTATGTTCACCTTGTATGTATTTGTGAAGAAAACAGTTGCCTGTAAGCAGCTTGAAACTGGCAATACACTGTTCAAATTTTGGTCAAGTCCTACTTGGCCACCATTCCACCAGTGTGTGGCCCTGTCGACACCCCTCCATTTGAGAAAAGTTCATTTTTTTTTTTTTTAATTTATAGCAAAGGGTTCAGATTCTTGGAAATCCTTTCTGGAATGAAGTTGCTGTGGTTGAAAGGAACAAACTTTTTTTTTTTTTTTTTTTTTCTCCCTTTTTTTTTTTTGGCTGCAGATTTTAGAGGAAAATCACATTGAACTTTAAGACTTCCTTGAAGGAGGTCAGTGAGGACATGTGCTTCTCATTCAGTACAGGTTTTTTTTGTGTGTATTTGGTAGTACTCCTTTTAATAAAGTGAGTTCATCAGGAAGGCATGTAGCTTTGTGCAGCGTCTGCCAGGTTACATGTCTTACTAAAGAGAAAATGAAAGTGAATGTAATCCCCATTTATAGGTACAATCGCTATTCCAGAACTCCATCTCCCCTTACATAAAGCAGCTGGTAATGCAAACATGAATGGATTGTCTTGCCATTCGGCTATTTCGACTGGGTCAGGCGCAACGATCATATCAATGGGTACAAGCACACGCCTATGCTGGGTCTCTCTTCGGGAATCCGGCTTGGTTGTCTTGTATAGGTGTGCGTCAGGTTGAAGAACCGGCTATTGTTCCTACCCGATTATGTATTTGCAGAGACTTTGTATGCCTGGCATTGGTGAGTTTATACATTTCTAGAGCTCTCTGCAGATCTGTGAAGATACTTTAGGTCAAGGACGATTAGATTGTGCCCATGGCCAACTGAGAGTAAACCTGTGGCAATGATCTACTATGCAGACTAAAGCTTCAGGTCGGAATCTGCGTCTTGGATTTTTAGCTGACCCTTTACCAGTGCAGATGACTGTCTATACACATCTGTGGGTTAATGGTTTTGTTTTTCAGACCCTTTAGGGTTGACACGGCCATGGAAATTGTCGTCATACAATGAACAGGAATGTAGTCCCTGGTGCATGATCATGCCGGCTTTGCGCCCCCCCAACCCCCTCCCCCCCCATCTCCATGGTCTTACCGAAGGCTCCGTTCATCCATAGCAATGGAGACAGGAAATCACTTTCTGCGTCAGAGCAGTGACCTGGGACTAGAGAAGCTGATGGGTGCTCAGACTGGTGCTGTACAGCTGGCCCCATAAGGTGTCACCTTCTACCTTGACCGTGCCACCCACTCCCCCCCATCTTCTAAATCCTAGGTCAATACTGACTCTCTCTGAAGGGCTATATTTTTTTAGGACCAGGAATAGCATCCTTGGACCTGGTGATGGGTCGCTGTGGCTCCAAGAATGTTATTTGTCGGGTGGTGTGTAAGGTAGGATGCCCTATATCCAGGTGGTATAAGGTGGGAGCAGGCCCCTCGTGGTACTTGCTATACAGAATCTGTCCCACACTCTTAGTCTGATCAGTGACTGTTGATAAGATATCGAGATATACCAATACTGGTATTGGTGCCGATCCCGAGTATTTGGGGGAATACTCGCCCAAATGCTCCCTGTTGCTATCCCGATAACGGAACCTCCGTTATCACGAAGTACAGTGGTGAATCATTATTAGCCGCCCCGGTTCCCAGCCAATCATTAGCGGGGGGGCGGGTAATGACTCTTCCCGATTGGCCTGGAAGCTGGCTCCATGCTCCTCTGTCACTTGGTGACGAGGAACCATGGAGCCAGCTTTCAGGTCAATCAGGAAGCCAGGCGGCGCGTAATTAGTCTTCGTTACCCAGTGACGAGGTAGCATGGAGCTGGCTTCCTTAATGGGACAATGTCGGTAACTCAATACCAAAAAGCCCGGTATTGGTCCCTAGTTCTCATGATTGCTCTTGGCTTGCAGTTCAGGCCCAGTCTAGCTTGGCGTTCATTTTGTAGAGTTGTCCTCCTCCTTATTGTCTTTCATTATCTGTTTGATTCCTGAACAATGAGACTTCTTCCTGCGTTGCCTCCTGCTCTGCATGTGAACCCAAGCAGGGAAAGTGCCATAAGTGTTTCACTTTTTTTTTTTTATATGCTCCCTCCACACCCTCTGACTAATAATTGGTCAGGACAAAGAAAACTGGTCATGCTACAGATTTCATCATCTGTCAAGTATGTGGAGGGAGCCTGGCTGAGGCATATCTGCTCCATTACATAGCTGCAGGCCATTGAAATGTGTGTGGTTTGTGCAGTTCCTGTCATGTGACTGGTGTTCTGAAGGATCTGGCTCTGTGCTGGGCACTCCCAAGATTGGGTTTGGTCAACACAGA
>NW_017306318.1:2752202-2754231 GCF_000935625.1 Nanorana parkeri | reverse complement strand
CACACACACACACACACACACACACACACACACACACTCCCTGAAGACTTGACAGATATAAGATTCACAAAATAATGCAGCTCTGTATTGGTAAATCCATTAATTGCATTTTTTTTAAAAATACGATCATTGTAAGAACCTGAAATAGCCTCTTGTACAGCAGAGCTCAGACTGAGAGGGGCAGCACAAGGAGTTGATAAGTTATACAGCAAAGTGATCAGCCCATTGGTCTGTTGCTCCTCTACTGTCTAATCACAAACTGGGGGCGGGGAGTTGACCAGGCTCTGTTGCTTAACTCCAGTAAAAGAGTCAAGTCACCAACTATGCTCTTCTGTCTGGTAAGACTGTGTGACTCTCAGGATCTCACTTAGTTTCTCCTTTTTTATACTTTGTTAAATGCCGGCAGCAGCCTTTTCCTTTCTATAAAGCACATGCCTTTAGTCAAGTGCCTGGATTCATGTGCAAAAAGAAATGCGTTCAATGTACATTGTTGTGAGACATATTTATATTTTGATAAAACTACAACATATCTCTGTATATGTGCGTGCTCCCTGCTCATCTCTGCTAGCCAGGTGTGACTTGTGTGTGCTCCCTGCTCACCTCTGCTAGACCGGTGTGACTTGTGCGTGCTCCCTTCTCATCTCTGCTAGCCAGGTGTGACTTGTGTGTGCTCCCTGCTCACCTCTGCTAGACCGGTGTGACTTGTGTGTGCTCCCTGCTCATCTCTGCTAGCCAGGTGTGACTTGTGTGTGCTCCCTGCTCACCTCTGCTAGACCGGTGTGACTTGTGTGTGCTCCCTGCTCACCTCTGCTAGACTGGTGTGACTTGTGCGTGCTCCCTGCTCATCTCTGCTAGACCGGTGTGACTTGTGTGTGCTCCCTGCTCACCTCTGCTAGACCGGTGTGACTTGTGTGTGCTCCCTGCTCACCTCTCCTAGACCGGTGTGACTTGTGTGTGCTCCCTGCTCACCTCTGCTAGACCGGTGTGACTTTTGCGTGCTCCCTGCTAGACTTGTGCGACTTGTGCGTGCTCCCTGCTCACCTCTGCTAGACCAGTGTGACTTGTGCGTGCTCCCTGCTAGACTGGTGTGACTTGTGCGTGCTCCCTGCTTATCTCTGCTAGACCGGTGTGACTTGTGCGTGCTCCCTGCTCACCTCTGCTAGACCGGTGTGACTTTAACTTTTTTTTTTTTTTTTTGGTTTTGATAAGAGTAGGGAAGGGAAAACCTTCTCAGATTGTGTGGTGGTTTTTTTTTTGTGTTCAGTCGGTAAGTTGTTGTTTTTTGTGTGCAAAAGACAAAACAGGAAGTGAGAGGAAATCTGTCTCTATTGGAAGATCTCACCTTGCTTCCTGTTTTGGGCTTGTTCTCTTTTTGCTTCCTTTCTGTTTGTGTGAAAAGCCATCTTTAGGGACGACCTGAATGATTCTAAACCATTCTACTCTGTCCAAGGCGAAGAAATGACAGATATATTTTGGCTACAGATATACTTCAGTGTTTTGCCAGGCCCTCCTAGCATTGTTCTCTACACTCCCTTCCCTAAAGGAGTGGCATTGGAGCTTTGTTATAACGCTCAGGGTTTATGAGCACCCAGGGGAATAATTGCTCATCTATTCAGATTTCTGCCTGTCACTGTTTGATTGCATTGTATTTGATTGGCCATGTATAGGTAATTATTGTACAGTTCTATTTATCCTTAGAGGAACTTCGCTTCCCAGCTTACACTTCTTCTTTTTATTTTTATTTTTTATTTTTTCTTTCCCTTGTTCGCTGTGTTGTCTTAAAAGAGAACATAATCCCACGCCCAGCGAATTCATTATCTGGTGTAATCTGCTGCCGCACACCAGGTCCCACACCACCATCTTCTCTTATGCCTATCGGTAGGCTGGATGTCTTTTCCTGGTTCTTGCAGCTGAAGATGTGGAGCATGAGCAGTGCGGTTGTAGGTAGTCTGGCATGTGGTTGTGGCTAGTCCTGTGTGTGTGTGTGTGTGTGTGTGTGTGTGTGTGTGTGTGTGTGTGTGTTTGTTGC
>NW_017306318.1:2749087-2750762 GCF_000935625.1 Nanorana parkeri | reverse complement strand
TGATAAGAGTAGGGAAGGGAAAACCTTCTCAGATTGTGTGGTGGTTTTTTTTTTGTGTTCAGTCGGTAAGTTGTTGTTTTTTGTGTGCAAAAGACAAAACAGGAAGTGAGAGGAAATCTGTCTCTATTGGAAGATCTCACCTTGCTTCCTGTTTTGGGCTTGTTCTCTTTTTGCTTCCTTTCTGTTTGTGTGAAAAGCCATCTTTAGGGACGACCTGAATGATTCTAAACCATTCTACTCTGTCCAAGGCGAAGAAATGACAGATATATTTTGGCTACAGATATACTTCAGTGTTTTGCCAGGCCCTCCTAGCATTGTTCTCTACACTCCCTTCCCTAAAGGAGTGGCATTGGAGCTTTGTTATAACGCTCAGGGTTTATGAGCACCCAGGGGAATAATTGCTCATCTATTCAGATTTCTGCCTGTCACTGTTTGATTGCATTGTATTTGATTGGCCATGTATAGGTAATTATTGTACAGTTCTATTTATCCTTAGAGGAACTTCGCTTCCCAGCTTACACTTCTTCTTTTTATTTTTATTTTTTATTTTTTCTTTCCCTTGTTCGCTGTGTTGTCTTAAAAGAGAACATAATCCCACGCCCAGCGAATTCATTATCTGGTGTAATCTGCTGCCGCACACCAGGTCCCACACCACCATCTTCTCTTATGCCTATCGGTAGGCTGGATGTCTTTTCCTGGTTCTTGCAGCTGAAGATGTGGAGCATGAGCAGTGCGGTTGTAGGTTGTGTGTGTGTGTGTGTGTGTGTGTGTGTGTGTGTTTGTTGCCCATAATAGAAGTCACCAGCACTCGATGTGTCCAAGAAGTTAAAGCACTTTTTATTTAAATGGTCACATGCGTCATACAGCCAACGTTTTGGAGGCCTCGCAGGGTGCCTTCTTCTGGGTGAAATAGTGACCATAGTGGGCGGTCACTATGTCGCCCAGAAGAAGGGACCCTGCGTGGCCCTGAAATGTTGGCTGGATGACGCATGTGACAATTTAATAAAAAGTGCTTTACTTCTTGCAAACCATCGAGTGCTCGTGACTTCTATTATGGACTGGATCTGACACGGCGCCATCCGTGTTGTCACTTCAAGCACCAACCTTTCATCCAAGGTCTGTACGCTTTATGGAGTGCAGGGGTTTTTGTATTATCGGTTGTAGGCGACAATGCGCGTGTGTGTGGTTGTAGGCGGCCCTTAAGATGTCCTGCTGCACTCCTTACCAAAGAACCCCTGAACGTGGGTGCTGTAGTGACAGCGGATGGCATCTCGGGCATCAAACGTAGAACAGAATGTAACCAGCACACCAAACAATGTGGTCAAGCTTTTGTCCTTTTGATGACGCATGTTGTCACATTGAAGCAACGCTTTGTGGCTGCGCAGGGCCCCGTGCCTGATGAAGGGGACCCTGCGTGGCCCTGAAACATTGTTTCAATGTGACAACACCTGTCAATAAAGGACGAACACTTGACCACATTGTTTGGTGTGCTGGTGACATTCTATTCTACTTTGTAGGTCTCCCGGCGCAGTGTGGCGTTTATCACCCTGAAAACTCCTGGCATGCATGAAGTTGGTATTTCTGAGTGAGGTGGACGCTCCAACCATTTTGTAACAAAAAGTATTAATATAGAAAATTGCAATTGTTTTAAAGGGGGTGGGAGGGGGGTCCATTT
>NW_017306318.1:2747184-2749059 GCF_000935625.1 Nanorana parkeri | reverse complement strand
CTTCAACCATGGGTGATCATCTGCAGTTCGTCTCTGCATTTCCGTTTCCATGCGATGGTCTGTGGGTGCCGTCAGCCGATCCTTGCTTTGTATAGCTGTCTACATAAATACCGCTGAGCGTCGGGGAGGAATTGGCTCTGGAAGTGTGAATGGGGTCTAATGGATGTATTGCTTTCAGTCTGTAACCTCTGAAACATTTTCTTCGTTGAGTAATAAACGAGAATAAAACAATGCCGCCAGAGTTGTCGTCGTCCGCTGGAATAGGAGTGTCTCACTTGAAGGGGAATTCTTGCGTGTTCAGGCCTCACCACTTCCACACATGTTTACATATCCGTGTGTGGTGACG
This sequence comes from Nanorana parkeri, assembly GCF_000935625.1. Taxonomy (NCBI): domain Eukaryota; kingdom Metazoa; phylum Chordata; class Amphibia; order Anura; family Dicroglossidae; genus Nanorana; species Nanorana parkeri. The sequence continues at coordinate 2,748,713 of NW_017306318.1, read as the reverse complement.
TCTGCGTAGAGCAAAGTTCTCATTCTCAGAAACGCTTAGAAAAATGATCGGCTTTTTATTTGCTGCGTGCAGCGACATCTCCTCTCCTTTCATTGTTTTATATACAGGAACTTTGCATTTGTCTCTGTTATATTATATCTGTTTTCAGTGAGGATTCTCAGCGGTGCCAAGCGGAAGACGGCGTGTTTTTCTCAGACATTGCTCAACCAAGTCTCGGACGCGGTGTTTATGTACTTGTGTTCTAGTAGTCGTATGACTAAGACGGATGGCCCTCTGGTGTCATTTTCAGGGGAGTGTGACGTTCCTCTGTGAATTCCTCCAATCCTGAGATCTGTACACATCCTTCTGGAGGCATGGGGTTTGTGTTGTAACTTTTGTGCTTCCTTCGTATGCAGGAAAAATAAATTCTGAGGCCGACATTCCAGATGTGCCATGACATGACCAGTGCGGCTTTGTTCATTAGCCGGTATACTATGCCCTATCATGCCACAGTCTCTTAGTAAATGGGGGGCCTCAAGCATGGGCAATTTTTATACAAGTGAATTGTTGGATTTAGTGCACGGAAACATATCTGATTGTGGACTTGTAGGTATAATATGTATTCTAACTGGAGTTGGGGGGGCTTCTGAAATGGTTTCTTGCTTCCAGCAAGCCAGCTCCTTTGCCAGGCTGCAAATTGGGATGGGGAAAGGGGTGTGCCAGCCCGCAATTTGGTCTGTAGGAACACTGATGGCGCCCAGCTGTAGCTTTCAAACATCCCACCCCCACGACTTTCAAACTGAGCAAAATATTACTCACTTTTTAGACCGGAAGTTTGCAAGGAAAAGCATTGCACCAATGTTTTCTGGGGCTTTTTTGTGTGTGGAATGGGATGCACCCTAGTGTGAATGGGCACTTAAAGCGACACTAAACTCGCACATGAAAGTTCTAATATATAAGTAATGAATATTGAAATGGCTCAATTTTTAATTCTTTACCTTTTTTTTAATCTTCGTTTTTAAGGATTTTTATCTCCCTACTCGCAACTTCCTGCCAGAGTGTGGCTACTTTTCTTCTCCATGCTCCCTATGGGCGCTGAAAAAGTAGCCACCCTCTGTGCTAGCTCCCGCTGAGGAATACAATAAGACGTGAGGATGCATGAAGCGCCCTCATGTCTCCTCTGCTGATTTCTCTTCTCTACTTTGGTGGTCTCTTTCAAATCCCTCCCATCTAGATGAGGTTTTCATAGCTGTTAGGAATCCTATTAGTTCACTCACGTATGGGTAAGGTGCGGAGAGAAGGGGGATGAACCGATGTGTTATATGCACGTGCACACTGGGACCACTTCGCATGATGCATTAGGGGCAATGTAGTCTGAGACAGTGGGGCGTGCACACAGGATAAGCGTGCTCTGGTGTAAGGTCCAGGCCGGAAGCCTAAGGAGAACAGAGCGCACCGAAGTCTTTTAAACAAGGAAAAAACAGTAATATTGTAATTTTTCAAAAAAAATATATATATATTTTTTTTTTATTATTGAACTTGTATTGAGG
>NW_017306318.1:2744115-2747142 GCF_000935625.1 Nanorana parkeri | reverse complement strand
TTTTTGGTTGGACAGATCAATCAGTATTTGTAATGCAATGTATTAGGGTAGAGGTGCCACAAAACGGTCATAAATCCACAATTTGTCAGCTATTTTGTTGGACTCTGGGTCCTCTTGTGTTTTGTAGAAGAGTCCATGAAATGTTTCACCGTGACTTGTTCCTGAAATAACACAAATACTTTATGATGTTGTGCGCTGGATTTGGGTTATTGCCTGTTTGTAGAATATATGAGCCCGCAGAATACTTGGTGATATTCTGCTGCGTAATTAACATTTGAAGCTCCATCGCGGCGTCTGGATCTGAAAGACTTGAGCCCGCGCTGTTCTATTGAACGCATCGTAATGTTTATTATGGTTGTTTTCTGCCAACGCTGAATGCAAATATTTTACCTGGTAATGTGACCCGAAAATGTTCACTACATGGATCGTAGAGGACGCGCTGAATGACAGTTTGCTGAAGCTCTGTGTGTCATTCTCCATTGTTTAAGTACAATTAAACTTTCGGGTTTTTTTCATGCTTTTTTGCATCTCAGTGTGCTGATCTCCTGCAGCCTCTTCCTGTCTACATGCGCTCCTGCGATGGCCACGTGACATTTCTCGGGATGAGTGTCCTGATAGTGACAACAGTGGACCATGCCTGTCTAATGTGCGCTAAAGCCAACACTTGTAGTCATCAGAAAGCCTTGGTGGCAACTCGGGACTACAAATGAGAATCAGCAGTTAGGTTTTTGTTTTTTTTGTTTTGTTTTTTAAAGGTGTAATTTTTGATGAGCATGTATTCTGAGTATTTTTTGCATGTAACGTGCACATTTTTTCCCCTTCCTTTTAGGGGGATTTAGTTTCCCTTACCTCCTTTCACTTATAGGAAGTCTTTCCAGTGGGAACATAAACAAAAACACACTTATCAGAAGGGAAGGGTTAACACCCTGGCAGTTTTTATTTGAACACATTTTTTGGAAGGGATGGGGGTAGGTTTGAGTAGGGACTGGTTAACCCCAGCTATTTTGTTTTTTTTTGGAAGGGATATGCGGGGGGTGGGGGTAGGTTTGAGTAGGGACGGGTTAACCCCCAGCTATTTTTTTTTAAACCCCCCCCCTCCCAGCCAGGATTTTTTAAACTTCATTTTTATTTTCCCTAAGTTAGAGTAAATCTCACCAAAGTAAGAGGAATTTCACTCTTACACCGTTGTCTCCAGCACATAGGTTAAGCGGAAATCTTTCCATAGGGATACCTGTCCTGGGGACAAATCTATTATACACCTAGTGGTGAACCTCCTCTATATTGGGACTCACTAAAAAAAAAAAAACCTCACATGGGGTCTGAACCTTCTCCACTCCATCCAAAACTTAAATAAAAAGTTGTCTAGAGATATTCTCAGTGGCACATATTTATGAAGTGTTCTAGATCAGGGGTGGGCGACTCCGGCCCACCAGCCCAGCTGTGCTTTACCTACAAATCCCATCGTTGCTTTCCGTCCAGGAATCATGCCTGTAACCTGTATCAGCCTTGCAATGCCTCATGGAACATAATGGGGTTCCACAACAGCTGGAAGGCCGGAGTTGGAGATCATACTGTGCAAATGCTGGCAGTATTCTTCCTGATCATCATGCTGCAGGTTTACTCTCCTGCGTCCTGGTAAAGCGGGGCTGAGGTCATTTGTTTCCGCTCTGCAAATGTTCATTCTGTCTCTGCTCCGGGGTGAGGCCAGTGTGAGGTGTGACCTGTGTTCTATATGGAGGCATTGCAAGTAGAATGTTCTGGTTGTCATTATAAAATGACTTTTCCTCCAGGAGTCTTTCCTAGTCACGGCTGGCCGATGCTGTATGGTTGTGAAGACCTTGCTCCAGGAATTGGGTAATTGTTGGGCAGTAATCGTCCATTCTGAATAGAGTGAGCTATTGGTCAGGATACATGAAAAGTGACTGCAGCTGATTGGCTGTAATCTCTATTTCGGCTACAAAACTTCCACCTGATTTCTTTAACAAGTTGATTGAAAATCAGTTTTTGGGGTGCTGGTAGGGCCGCCAATGGATTGAATTTCAGCATGAAACAGCTACACTCTCCCATGCATGGCTAACATGAGCAGTTGTGGATGAAAGGACCCCGTGGTAGATGAGAATGTGTCCATGTGATGTGTTTTGAGTCTACTTTAGGGCTGAATCAACTCATCGGTTTTAATTGTTAATAATTAATTAATGAGAATCATCGATTCTCATTATTGATTAGCTGGTGTGGATCCCCTAGTTCCCTCCTCCGCACGGTGAGCCAGTGTTTCATTGGCTCTGGGTTCCCGCAGCTCCCAGCGGGGATCGGATGGGACACGCACCCTTGGAGCTAGTGCACAGTGGTTAGAAGGGGTTGTGTAATTTTATTTATTTCAAAAGGTCTGTTTTACACCCCTGATATTTCCCCAATGCCCCTAACAACAGTAAGGATAAATAACGGAAACAAAATAATATAGTATTAAAAATAGTACTTTTGGGGTTTGGCCTGACAAATTTCTGCTACAGGAGGTGTATTAATTTCAATGGCACTCCAAATGCACCTCCCACCCGCAGTGTAATCGCCCGCACCAGAACCCGCAGTACCGCAATGCCATGCATTCTGGGGCAGTGCCATTGCAACAAAATGGTGCATGCCATTTTTTTATTCTGGAGAAAACATTTTGTAACACTCAATTTGTGAATTATTTTAAGACCCCATTCACACGTAGCGACATACCTTTTGCAGCGGATCCGCACGGCCGGGATAGCGCGACTTTCGGGGCGACGTTCCAGCGACGATTCAGCGACGGTAGCGCGACCTTCTCCGTCGGGCTCCATAGAAAAAAGGCAAAATCCGCCGAAAAAAGGGTCCGGTAGAAGCGACTTGCGACGCGCGACATGGAGTTAAGACAGCTCCATTGAATAGCATTGGCCGGCGACTTCTCGCGATATCGCGCGGCAAAAATGCGCGATATTGCGGCGGAAATCGCACGATAATTCGCTACATGTGAACGGGGCCTTAATGTAAGGAAAGTATATATGT
>NW_017306318.1:2727040-2742622 GCF_000935625.1 Nanorana parkeri | reverse complement strand
ATTTAGGGAGAGAGAAATATTGTTTTTAAAAAAATATACACAAATAAATAAAAAAAAAATAAGTATATATGTATGTGTATATATATATATATATATATATATAATTTTATTTTTTTTAATATTCAGTTAATTAAACAAATAATTGGCCAACTAATCGATTGATGAAAATAATGATTGGTTGCAGCCCTGGTCTACTTTCAGGAATCTCTGCTCTCTGTAATAACGTGTCCGCCTTTATTTTCCACAATTGTCATTTCTGTATGGACAATCTTCATAGATGATTCCTGTGCGGGGAACTACGATTATCCTGTTACTCATTAAAATGGACCGTTTTTGGCTAATCACATATTCCGGCTGAATTTCCTGGAACGTAAGCGGCAGAGACACCTTTCCGGGGTTGGTAAAGCTTTCTGTATACATGACCACGATCTCTATTTCCGAGCATGTGTGTAAATCCGGCTATAAAGACACACCCCACCTGCAGAATTATTAGAGGGCAGCAGCAGGGGGAGAGAGAGAGAAGAGAGACTGCCGTTCTTCCACAGGAATTTGGCATATGGCGACTGCGAGGAGTATGGGGGAGTGGAGCAGTCGGCTTGCAGAGAGAGGCAATGGAGCCTATTGTGTCTTTGTGCTGTAATCTGTTCTATCATGCCTGTACACCCGGCTCCTCTGTGAGCCCCAGACAAGGCAGCTCCTGAATCAGAAATGGGCACTTTGCAGCATTTGTTGGCTTTTTTTTTTTTTTTCCCCTTGCACGGCTCACTCTTGCTGCATTAGGCTGCGGAGAGCTACAGGCTCCTGTAGCAGAAAGCCACCCTTCATACTGCCCATGTGCTATTCATTCTTCAAGGGTCACACTCTTCCCATGGTTTTAGGTTTACAGAAGGTAATGGACCACAATAAATGACAAGGGAGCCTTCTACCTGCGAATGAGAAGATTCTGTCTTGGAATGAAGAGCCGACACATAGCCATCGTGTCGTATGATACTACAAACCTTTGTTTTTTTAATTACAGTGGCACTTTCACATTCTCAGTGTTTGCGGAGAGAGTTTTTACTACAGTAATAAAGTCCCTTCCTTTTAGAAAGGATAAATGCAATATTTATGGTGACTGAAAGTGAAAGTCTGAGCAATGAAATCTCAGGATCTCAATGCTGTGCCCCATATATAGGTCATGCTGGTAGTTCATTCATGCCTAGATCATCCCTCTGCTCACCCCCTATCACTAGTCTCACTGGGGGGAATTTATCAAAACTGGAGCAGATCGAATCTGGAGCAGTTGTCTATGGCAGCCAATCAGCATCTCTCTTCAGTTTGCTCAGGTAGATTTGAAAATAACACAGAGAAGCTGATTGGTTGCAGTGCAAGTCTGCTCTAGATTTTGTCTGCTCAGGTTTTGATAAATGTCCCATCCCCCTGTGTTAGACTGACAGCTTTGTGAAGTACAGAGAGCCTCTCTCTTTGTTGTGCAGGAGATTTGATGCAAATATAAAGACTGGGTCAGATGTTTATATTGGCTTTATTTATTACAGGTATTTTTAAAGCGTTGGCAAGGAGTTAAATTATTATTATTTATATAGCACTGACCATTTACACAGCACTTTACAAAGTGCACATTCACATAAGTCCCTGCCCCCAAGGAGCTTACAATCTCAGGTCCCTATCACACATATATACCTACCGGTCCAAGATAGACAAAAGACAATAATCAGTATTTATTATTATTATGACCATTTACGCAGCATAATTGCACATTCACATCAGTCCCTGCCCCAAAGGAGCTTACAATCTAAGGTCCCTATCTCGCATGCTGTATATACAGGGCCAGTTTAGACACAAGTCGATAATAATTTGTAATTACCGTATATACTCGAGTATAAGCCGTCCCGAATATAAGCCGAGGTACCTAATTTTAGCCAAAAAAAACTGGGAAAAAGCATTGACCCGAATATAAGCCGAGGGTGGGAAATGAGGCAGCTACTGGTAGATAGATACCATTTAAAATACATTAATATTTATTTAAAAGAAAAATAACCTAGCTCTGTAAGTGGAAAAGGGGGTACAGGGCTACATATCATGTACTACGGATCATTTAACCCATTCATATTAGCAGAGGATAATTGTAAATCTATTGTTCAGTGCACTCTATATGTAGTATATAGTACATGTACATATAGAGTGCCTGCAACAATACATTTACAATGATCCTCTGCTAACATGAATGGGTTAAATGATCCATAGTACAGGGCTACATACAGATCATTTAATACATTCATGTTAGTATAATTGTAAATGTATTGTCTGCACTGTATTAGCAGTATATACTCTATATAGAGTATATACTGCTAATACAGTGCAGACAATACATATATAATTGCTTAAATAATCTCTCTCTCTACCCCCCCTCCCTCCCTCCCCTCACTCACTGTGTGCCGGTGATCGGATCATCACATCACGGAGAGAGCAGGGACGAGTCAGCGGCGCGCTGGTCCAGTGGGAGGAGCTCCAGGTGGGGTCCTAATTTAGCTGGCTCAGAGGTGCCTGCCCGCTAAATTACAACCCCACCTGGAGCTCCTCTCGCCTGATCAGCGCGCCGCTGACTCATCCCTGCTCCCCTGCCTGACTGGCCGCTGCGGGGGGTTTTTTCTTCTTCTTACTTACCTCGCCGAGCGTCGCTGCTGCTGCGGTGTGCGGCGCTCCGAGCGGGGTCATCTGGCAGTCTCCGGCCACCTAAATTAGGACCCGGAGACTGCCAGATGACCCCGCTCGGAGCGCCGCACACAGAGCAGCAGTGACGCGACGCTCGGCGAGGTAAGTAAGAAGACGCGCTGGCGCTGACTCGAGTATAAGCCGAGGGGGGCACTTTTCACCCAAAAAAATGGGCTGAAAATCTCGGCTTATACTCGAGTATATACGGTATTATTATGACCATTTATGCAGCACTTTACATTCACATCAGTCCCTGCCCTCAAGAAACTTACAATCCAAGGTCCCGTATCTCGCATGCATACATATGAGGGCCAATTTAGACAAGTCTATTTATTAATTATTATTACACTGGCCATTTACATAGTTGCACATTCACATCAGTCCCTCCCCTCAAGGAGCTTACAATCTAAGGTCCCTATTGCGCACGTAGAAGGGCCAATTCGTACCAGAGCTAATTAACCTATCAGCTTGTGGGAGAAAACCGGAGTAAACCCACACAAGTACAGGGAGAACATTCACACTTTTTGCAGATGGTGACCTGGCCAAGATTTGAACCAGGGACCCCCAATGCTACAAGGTAGAAGTGCTAACCACTATGCCACTGTTTTATCAATTGCTTTTGCTATCCTATATGCCTCCTTCAGCTTTAAAGGGATCCCATTTGGTTGAACATTTAGGAGGTTCTGTGGCTGACTTGTTTGTTTCCTCTAACTGCTCTACATTTGACCTCCAGACAAGGTTTACATGCTGCAGGATTATAGGCAAGTGCTATTTACCTAGAATTCTGCACTGCCATCTCTAATGCAGCGTGCTGTGTGTGGGATGAATGCAATCCTGATTCCGATAGGATGCCATTTTGTGTGACTAGATAGCATTTAGTTGTCCAAAAGCCTCCTACATTGACGGTTTATTTTCTGCTAGAGAGCGGGCACACATCTGTATGAATGAAGAGACCTCCTTTCCAGAGGATTTTCATTGAGCGGTGGTGGTGATGGAACCGTACTACAGTCCCCATCTCTGCTCACCTGCCCGGGACCTTGCTGAACTTGTCCGTTCTTCTCCATAGAGTATAGTAAAAAAAAATCATTGAGGTATCTAGCTGTAAGAGTGACATCTCCATTGTAATTGGGGAATCCAACTGAACTTGGCATCATCTTGTAATAAAGATATCCTATAGTGAGAGGGACACCTTGATTTAAATGGGGAGCCCACTTGCAGGCAACCCCCCCCCACATTATGGAATGGGGGTAGTAACACCAGTCAGGTAAGAAGGGGGCTCAGAGTTATATGCAACTGGATGGATGGATTGATTCCATTATTGTCCACCACTCAAAGGTGATATTTCATTTTGATTTGTAATTAACTTTTTGGACTAATGCCGGCCACAGACTGGTAGATTTTCGTACAAATGTCCATACAAAAAACCTCATGACAATTTTAGGCCCCATTCACACCGGATGCATTGGGATCCTGTATTTAACAGATGCCAACGTAAGGATATCTGAAAATGAATGGGCGGGGATGGGAGCTGTTTACACCAGAAGAATAGGCTCTACATATTTTCAGCACAACGCAATGGAGCGGTGTGAACTGCTAATGCGTGTCAATGCAAGGCAGAACCAATACCTAATATAGCTTAGTGTAAACTTCAAATCACACCCGCCCCCCTCAAAAACCCGCCATTCCCATCTTCGCTATGAGGGGTTCAATACGTGTAAGCGGCAACTAATGATTTTCATAATCGATTACTTGGCTGATTTTTTTGATTAATTAGATGGGAAGTGGGCTGGTGCAATAGCTAGCCTGGTATTGGCCATTTCAAATTGCAATAGCAGGCTGGCTATTGCACCCGCCCACTGCCTGCTGTGCCCTCCTCCCAGCATGGAGGAGAGAGCTAGGGGATCCAACCAACTAATCGATAATGAGACTAGTTGACAACTATTCTCATTATCGATTAGTTGATTGGAGCCCTAAAAACATCCAGCCATCCATATATTCCTAGAGCATCCCTGTGCTACCCCCTATCACCAGTCTCCCTGTTTTAGACTGACAACAGTGTGCGTTACAGAGAGCCTCTCTTTCTGATAGGAAGCAAATATAAAGAGAGGTGCAACCAAATGCTTATATTTGCTGTATTTTAATGTAGTCCAGGAGACTTTCCATTCAGCCTACAGAAGAAGGTAGTAACACCAGCCCAGGCAGGCGACTGCACATCAGCCAGAGAGTTGTATGCAACTGGACGGAAGTTCAATCAATTAACAAAGTGATCATTGTTTTTGTTTTAACCCCTTCGTGACGGGAGACGTACACTGTACGTCCAGCCACAAAGGGACCAAATGACTCGTCACGTACACTGTACGTGACGAGTTATTTGCTGCACTAGAAGGCTGCTAACCGCTGAGAATCAGCGGTTACCTTTCAGTAATAGATGTCTAACTATCTAGAGATCCATTACTGAAAGGGTTAACCTTTTTCAGACACCCGATACCTTATTTTAATACCGGGTGTCTGAGAGTCACAGCAAAGCGGACACAGGCAAGCCATATAAGGGACAAATAAATGAATGTATGTATTGCATTTTTTTTTTAGCTGTGCTGGTTTTTTAAAAAAAAATACTACAAATCAAAACTGGGAAAAGTTTTTTTTTTTAACGTTTTTTCCTCTTTTTTTTAATTTTGTATTTGTCCTAAGTGAGGCGTTAGACACACATATGTGATATAAATATAGACACACATATGTGATATAAATATATAGCCCTATCTGTCCTCTAAAAAACAATATATAATATGTGTGGGTGCACTTTGTAAGAAAGTATATTACTGACGTGGAAGAATCACACAGCAAAAATGTCAAAAGTGTGTCAGTCATTTACGAACAGAAACCAAAAACAAGCTCAGTCATGAAGGGGTTAACAGACTTTTTTTTTTTTTTTCTTTCTTCTGCTAAAGCTAAATACACACTGGTAGGTTTTCATATGAAAAATCTCATAAGAACATTTTGAGAATGCCATCAGAGACTTGATGGATGTTCCAAATTTCATTTGATTTTTTGAATGAATGGCCGGAAACCACATTAACTGTTAGAATTTCATCCATTTGGGAAACCTTTTCTAGACTCTTCCCATCACTGTTGTATGACAGCGATCATGTACTTCACCCCATCAACTCTTAGAACAGTAAAGGAACTATTATTATTATTCAGGATTTCTATAGCGCCAGCAATTTGCGCAGAGCACATTACAATATAAGGAAAACATTACAATCACAATACAAGACAAGATGGTAAGGAGGGCCCTGCCCCTGAGGGAAGGAAATTCTACTAATGTCTGGCCAGCTTTACCCCGTGTACAGAATAGATCTAAACCCGGACTGGATGGCATTTTGCTATTTATTTTTGATGTAGAGTGCTGGAGCGCACATTTCCTCCAGCGAGAGGTATGTACTGTAATACTATAAGTGACAATGAAGTGTTCATGAACGTCTTTCCACCAAACATTCTGCATTCCTGTTCACATATAAATGGTTAAAATCTGGGATGGAGTCCTGAAGATGTTTTGACATTGCTGGTAACCTTGTTATCTACCTCCTCCTATAAATCTGTCCTCCCTTATCAGCTATTTTGGTCTCACACACGGGATCCCCGCAGTGCCTTTTGAATAGGTTTACAGAAAAATTAGCTTTATCCGTTTTTTAGAAGGCCTCCCATCAACAAAGCCTTATCTCCGCTATCTTGTTGTCATGTGCCGAGCCTTTCCGGTGCCTGGAAATCTTGGCAGAAAATGGTTTTCTAGAAGACCAGTTTAGCCCTATAGGGGAAAAAGATAAAAATACAGAGAAGAGGAAAATGTCTGTGTTGCCATAGCAGCCAATCATATATAGGCATACGCACATTCCATTATGTTTCTATGTATATGGGATATATCTGTCTTATGATCATTCTGGGCATGGGTACTTTAAAGCTGAACTCCAAGCAAGCCCTTTTAATACACAAATAAAATCTCATATAGGGGCTGTGTTATCTCCGAAGGATTTGTATTTCTATCCATGCAGTCCTAAAACTTGCACAGCTCTGCCGCACAGCCCTGTTTGGCTGAGCAGTAGACCAGATTGTTCTCTGCTGCACTTGGGTAACTGGACAGTGAAAAGAGTAATTGAAGTAGTGTGTGTGTGGCCCCTTCGGCACCCCTCAATTCAACAACGGCTCCAATCGACTTTTGTCAGAGGAGATCTGAAATATCTCGGCCGAACGGTGGCTACAGCCGATCAGCTGCAGATTAGGTATTTTTAAAAATGGATTATTTGGTGTTTCTTTATCTAGTAGAAATTACAAAGTCTGCTACAGAATATTTCTGCACTGGAGGGATTACACGGCCTCCTACCCGGCTTCTTTGTCATCCCGGCCCCACTGTAGCTGACGAGTTATGAGAAATCGCTGGACAATCTGCTCACCGCTCTCTTTGGAGATTATGATGGCTTTATTTGCATTAAAATGTTTTATTTGTTTTTTTTTGTTTTTTCCGAATGAAATAATGTTTCAGAAATGGCTCCATATTCTGAGAACTGATACATTACAGATAGCTTCTATGTTCTGCAGATCCTCTGCTTTCAGGAAATCTATAGTTTGCGGGGGAGGGGGTCCGCTATTCTGAATGTTTCACCCTTCTGGCGAGCAAAGCGCCAACACTTCCCTCTAGTATCCTAGCGTGCCTGACCCCCCTCCCCCTGCCTTCCTCACACTTCCTTGTATTATCTGTATGCCTGACCCACCCTGCCATCCATACAGGTCCTCATATTATCTGTATGCCTGACCCACCCTGCCATCCATACAGGTCCTCATATTATCTGTATGCCTGACCCACCCTGCCATCCATACAGGTCCTCATATTATCTGTATGCCTGACCCCCCCTGCCATCCATACAGGTCCTCATATCTGTATGCCTGACCCACCCTGCCTTCCTCACACTTCCTTGTAGGATCCCTGTATGCCTGACCCACCCTGCCCTCCACACACTTCCTTGTAGGATCCCTGTGTGCCTGACGGGGAGTGTGTTGGATCCCTGCATAGAGATCACTGATTCCCAGAGAGAACAATGGCTTCACTCTGCAGCATGCTAAAAGGGGGACTCCTTTTTTATTTGTTTTGCTAAGGCTGTAGCTGCTTTCTAAAGAAAATAAAATACACTTGCATTCCAGGTGCTTCAAAACAAAAGTGTATTTAGCTGATTTTAAACCAAGCGTTCTCCCGGTAACGGGTGTGTGCATTTAGCGGGTCTTTTCTGCCCGTGCGTGCCCGCTAGGGGGCGCGCGCGAGCAGAAAAAAATTGCCGTCTGGAGACGGCAACCCGCAGATGCTGCAGTGCCGTCCGTCCGTTTTTTTACTACGGGCGGGCGGCAAGAGGTTAAGCAAATAGTATTTTGTGAATTTTTTTTTTTCTCCTGGTAATGGTACCAGTTTCAGAACTTCCTGTTGCAGACTGAAAACACTTAGATGCTTCCTTGCAATTTGCAGCAGACTTGTCAGCCTGCCCAGTGGGGTCTTCAGTTGGGCTTTGGGCTACTTACCTTTATCTTTTGGGCAGCCCAATGGTCCACTGACAACGCTGCTGCTAACAGTGAAGCTTTGGCTTATGGCGGTCAGCCTGCAATGGGAAGTGTTACTGGCAGGATCTCCAGGTAAAAAAAACATTGTAGCAGGTTCTCAAAATAAAATGTGATGTCTAAAACTGTGTACAGTGAGGTATGATTCCCAAATCACGGAACAATAGATTCAGGGTTTCTATACACTTTGTCAGTACAGGAACATGGATGGTTCTTTTCTGACTTTATTTTCATGTGATCTGTGCCCTTTAAGATCATTTGCAGAGCAGGAAGTAGAGACCGTAATAGTTTATGGTTTTGGCAACGTTCTAGCTTCCTGTTGTGGAGTGTTTGTATCGCATATTCATTGTGATTGTGTTTTCTTCTGTGTGCCAATATGAGTTCTGCACAAAATCAGCAGACTCATCTCTCCCATCTAAACCTTATTTATTATGTGCCTGAGGAACAGCTATTGAGGACACTCTGTATTGCCCCTAGTCAGTGCAGTACATACCGTCGTTCTTCTGCAGACACTGGTGAAGAACACAGCTTCTTTAGGTGTATCTAAACCAGGGATGTCCAAATTGCGGCTCTCCAGCTGTGGTGGAACTACGAATCCCATGAGGCTTTGCAAGATTCTTAGACAGACATGACTCAGGGAGAGAGATGCTTCATGGGATTTGTAGTTTCACCACAGCTGGAGGGCCGGAGTTTGGACATCCCTGATCTAAACAGTTGCCTATTGAGGGGCAGGATCTGTACTCAAGAGAAACAACGCATTGAATGGTCCTGTCTGCATGTTTTCCTACATTCACAGTCTGCTTTGAGCTGTCCATACATGAGATGAGTTTTCCAGGCTAGGCACTATGGTCAAATGGGCCCGTGTTATCCCTTTTCAGTCCAGTCGATTCCTGCTGATAGAGCATATATGTGGATAGGTCAGAACAATGTTTCCAACCTTTTTTTTCTGTCTCCGCACCCTTTTATTGTGTGCAAAATCTTGAGGCACCCCAGTCTAAAATAAAAAAAAAAAAACCTTGTGTGGTCCCTACACAATCTATACCAGACCCTTATCCGAGAAAGGGGTGTGGTATGGATTCTAAGTAGGGATGCACCAATACTAGTATGGATGCCGAGTATTTGGGTGAGTACTGCCTGGTCCGATACGTGAGCTTCTGGTATCAGAAAGCGGGGCAGCGAGTCATTAAACGCTGCCCGGCTTCCTGATTGGCCGGGAAGCCAGCTCCATGCGCCCTCGTCACTTTGAGCAAGCATGGAGCTTCCCGGCCAATTAGGATGCCGGGCATCAGATGGGCTAGAAATCGGCTTCATGCTCCCTCGTCATCTGGTGACAAGGTAGCATGGAGCCGGCTTCCCGGCCAACCAGGAAGGAGGGTGCCATGTAATGATGCGTTGCCCGGCTTCCTGCTTGGCCAGAAAGCCGGCTCTATGCTTCCTCGTCACCTGGTGACAAAGGAGCATGGAGACGGCTTCCCTGCTAATTGGAAAGCCATGGTGGCGAGTCATTACACGCCGCCCGGGTTCCTTAATGGGACTTTCGGGATCTGTGAGTCCTGGGAAAAAAAAAATATTGGTACTCAATACCGAAAAACCGGTATCTCTGCATCCCTAGTTTTAAGGGATCACATTAGGGTCCCCTTTACCTTAGATTCAGATGTCCCACATCTCCCACTTACCCTCTGCATGTGTGTGATCCAGAAAGCTCAGGGATATTTGAGTAGAACCTGGGGACAGATAGATTTGTGGCGTGTCTACATCTCCTTCTCGCCCTAAGAAAGGAAGTTTCTGCCTCAAAGCCACCAATCGGCTTTGATCTCTCTCTAAGAGCCAATAAGAATCTGATTGGTGGCTGGCTAATTTCTGTTCTTAGAACACATTGATGCGTCGGGCCTAACATGCTGTGGTCTTTTGGGCCTGTCGCAGGTCCGGAACCTGAACATCTGGCTGTGGAGTTCCCACATTCTCTGCACCGTATGGGAAATCACTGATCCCTTGCACTTGATTCATACACCCCACTGCTGATTTGACTGCAGCCCATAATAAAATGCGTAATGCATATCACCCACTGTTATGTTAATTCCCTGCGTCTGTTCTGTGTTGCTCCCTCTGGCTGTAATGAACAGGTAGATCATTTAATAACACCGGGTATGTGTTTTCTGAGAGTTTCGCAGGCTTGATTTTTCCTTTTGGTGATTTCATTGTGTTTCCGGCAGTGATGATTCATCTTCAGGTTGTGCATGACGCTGCAGAATATTTTTGGCTGTGACAGAAAAACCGAGCCGTCTGAGTGTTTTAATGGCCCTGTGTTACTGCATGCAGGCACCCAATTCACGGACTGTCTGCACGTAGTTGTAATTTCTAGAATTGCGTCATCGCTTGTTGATTGGGACTGACCATGAATACAGGTCAGCCAATGGCCGGGACATTCTAGAAAGCAGCGGTGTTCCGGCGTCATCTAGTAGATGTATACAAGCTCACAACCGTGTGAGATATACGCCATCTGCCAATCGGAGACTGATGACCTTTTTTTTTTTTTTTTCCCTTTGATCTTTGTTAGATTGTAAAATCAAATGGGGATGTATTGGTTGGCCGGTTACTAAATAGTGCATTTGGCACGGGCTGTCACCCTCCACCAGACCACATACTCTGATCACAATTGTACCTATGTGGAAAATAAAGCCCGGGCCATAGGCTGCATCTCAAACTTAAACCTCTAGGCAGATATAAAGGCAAATTGATGCAGCTCTGTGTTTATTGTTATATTATTTCTCCTTCTTTTATTAAGACACAGCGGAGGTCTTTAGATCTTGACCATTATGTTATAGCGCCACCATCTGTTGTTTGCCTAGTGTCAAGGAGTAAGGACCTAAGCTCACTGCTGGGAATCTTAGTTCTCTTTGTGCAGGGGCTTTTTTCTTTTTCCTTTCTTTGTCTTCCAGACCTTCAATCAACACAGTTCACTTTACGGCAGAGCTGTGTGGGCAATGGGGAAGCAGCACGAGGGAGCCAGTCAGATAGGTGTTGACATGTAGATAGGAGGAGAAAGCAACTGAGAGATCAGCTTATCACTATGCTGCTGCTCCTGTCCAATGGCAGGCTAGGGGCGGGTCCATGACAGCCGGGACTCAGTAGGGTGAGACTGATACTGGCTGCCATTTAACCCAATAACCAGAGGCCACCTTGTGGCAGGAAGGAAGTACTGCAGGTTTTTTTTCTGGATTTAAACATATATATTCAGCAAAACCGGTTATTTCAATTAGCTATTTTTAATTATTTTTGGCGGGTGTTGATGTATTTTGATGCTGATGCACTGTGATCTAGTGTTATCACACTATTACAGGTTATAATAAAACTGGCTGGTTTGTAGCCATTTCTTGCCAATCTTTGATGTGAATCTGTTGCCTTTTTCTTACTGGATAACATAAAATGATCTATTTTCCTCAGCCAGCCTTGTAATCCAGCCATCCCTGCCAGACAGCACATCCAGATCCTTGTCCTCCAGTACAGATCCCACAAGGAATTACAAGACTAGCAGCCACATGCATGACTCTTAGGAGGCCAGTGCATGGTGGGATTAGTATTTTCACCACAGCTGGAGGGTCAGAGTTTGGCTACCCCGGTATAAGGCCTTCTCACAGTCTGCTGCACTGCTCTGCATCAAATTCTGCTGCTGCTTATATTGGTTGCATTTAAAATACATTTCTTCATAATTGCTTTCTTGACACCTATTGCTTGAACTTCGGTTATAATGTCCGGGTATTTCCCCATGCTTACATTTTATTTCTAGGCTGGAGCAGAGTTTCTTTGACCTGATGATAATAAAAGGTTCTTCTGCTTTTGTCCTTGCAGGAAACGTCGCTGTGAGTGGACGTGGGCTCGGGAGCGGGCAGATGTTGTCAGTCGGTGGAACTGGTTACAAGCTCATGTCTCTGACTTGGAATACCGTATCCGGCAGCACACAGACTTCTACAGACAGCTGCGAGCAGGGAAGGTGAGCGCAGCGTTGACCTGCTCTGCCTGGTGACAGCCAGCTCCGCAGGGAATTCTAGCAGGGTCTCTTCCCCACTGTTTTCCTGGAATATAGAACTAGTTTTCTCCCCTGAGGTTTGTTCACTAATCTGCATCTGTCTGTTCACAGGGCCAGGTTCTCCTTGGTGATGCCGGTCCTTCAGAAAGCTGTGTGGGCGACCCAGATGGCAGAACCGCAGTCTCTACATCGCTGTCAGTGGACCCTGAACGGAAGGTGAGGAATTGAGAGTGGCGATTGACGAGTATTATAAGCCTACTTGTTGGGTGAACATGGCTGTGTTGGGTCTGCCTTGCTTTCTTGGGGACCTTTGGTGACAACCTGGTACCAGTCACAATCTATAGGTCTGCCCTTTGCTATAGGTAGTTACAAATCCATCTTCCATATAAACATCTGGTCTACTTGTCTCCATGGAGAGTCTGGTCTACGGTGTCCATTTGAGGAGATTCTCAATGCATCCCTTTGTGTGTGAAATGGAAGCCATCCAGTGTTTTCAGTGAATGCTTATGGAGTTCTTGTCATTTTTTAGGGCCAATTCACATTTGATCCGTTAAGTCGCAATCCGTTTTTATCCGGCTTCTAATGGAAGAGCACCGAAAAATGAATGGGTGTGAATGGGGCTAGTTCACATTGCTCCATTCCATTGCGTTGCATTACATTGCGCTAAAGAAAAAAAGGAACATGCGTTGCTCTTAAAATTAAAAATAAAAAATAAAAAAAGTAGTGCAACAGATCCGGTGTGAACTTGCCCCACTTACGCCCATTTATTATTCAGTGCCCTTACGTTGGCATCCATTAAACAGTTGACTTGCGATTTCCTTCCGATTTTGATGTGAATGCTCCCTTAATGGGATTTTTGCCCTTACATGTTAGCAATCGTATCTCCTGTACATGATTTGTAGTGTCCTTCCTGTAGGTGTCTATATGTGTAGTTGGTTAGCATGTTAAAGCGCTTCTGAGTAGTCAGATCAGTTGTGCCAATTATAAGTTTGTTGTTGTTTTATATCTCTGAGCAAACTTATAGACTGGCATTGAGAGTGAGGAGCTGCTGGAGCATATGACAGATATATATACATGTCTCACTTTTATTCCTCATTATAAGATAGTGAGCAGAGCCATGCAAATCGTTCCTTGTATGCTCAAATGCTTCCAGAACTGCTGGCTTATTGCACAAATATAGCCTAATATTATAGGGCAATTTATTTGCAGGGGCTGACTAATGCAACAAAAAAGGTGCATGTAATATTTCTGGCAGGACGCTGCAACACACACCTGTCGGCAAGGTGCCCAGTGCTGCCATTCTGAATGGTATCATGCATTGCTGTGACATAGTGCCAATGGGCCCTAAAATGTTTTTTTGTCTTTCCTCCATCTTGGCATTTCTTTCTGGGAAAAGGTCCCCCAAAGTCTTTTAATGGCCAGCTCACCTTTTGTTATAGTTCAGTTTTAGGCCTTGGCAGTAAGGGATCTGTGCCTTACTTCCTTGCTGTAGTTCCTGCCCAGCTCGAAGGTTTGTTTTTTCACCTGTTACCATTTCCTGATATAAAATAGGTTTTGTTCATCAGGGCCAGTTGTGACCCCAGTGCAGTGACCAGCACAGTTGTTGCAAGGGGGTCCCCCCTTTTCCTGGGCAGTTGTTGCAATGGGTCCCCCCTTTTCCTGGGCTGTTGTTGCAATGGGTCCCCCCTTTTCCTGGGCTGTTGTTGCAAGGGGACCCCTCCCTTTCCTGGGCAGTTGCAAGGGGTCCCCCCAACCCATCCCCCCCTTTGCCTGGGCAGTTGTTGCATCGGGTCCCCCCTTTGCCTAACAATTTCAAAGATATTGAGCCTTTAAAATGCAGAAATCTCACCACCAGAGTCCCAAAGAGGAATAACTTTTTATTTAAGATGATAAACTTTTTGGTTATCTACAATGCTGATCTACAATTCTCACCTTTTTTAAAAAGAACTTGAAATGTCAAGTTTCCTACAGGAATTCTTCTGTTTATTTTCTTTTATACCTTGCCCTGTATAGCCTCGGGTGTTTGGAAGCAGACATGTCAAAGGAAATAACGTGGAGCCATGTTTTATTCATTGTGTGTTTACGTGGTTTGCAGTGCATGCATTTTCAGCTGCTGCATAAGCTCCCAGCCCTGTAAGGGCGCCACCTTGTGGCTGAATTTTTACAATCTTTCTTTCCCTTCACATTAAATGACGATTGAACATTCGTCGTAGTAAACACAAGAAACATCAGACTAGAAAAGAAATTCACTTTGACGTAATAAATGCCGGCACTGGCAATGGAGACCGGATCTGCTATTATTTTGGTGTGGACGATAAAGGGAACCTTGTTTGTATTGGATCAGTATTCATGGAACAGTTATTTCTATAGAACCAGTGACAGTGCTCCCCTGCCCTATAGAAGCTCACAATCTAATGACACAAACACATAGGGATGATCTGGTTTATAACTGATTAGCTGGTTGCTTGTTTACAGCAGAGGATCCTAGTCTACTGGCCAAGGTCCTTATACTGGCTGCACTTACACGAGGCCCACATTTGTGTAGCATGGAGTACATCACGATGATCGACAGCGCAGCTTACATCAAAGCTTTTGAAGGTTTCCATTGCCTCATGGGGTCTGTCATTTTTTCCTGGATCAGACATTCCCAGCTAACCTACTGGTGTGGTTAATAATGCAGTCATTCTAGTTGGTGTTGCTCAGTGTAGTTTTCCTTTAAACACTGGAAAACTTTTGGCTTCTTTTACCCATATATTACTGTAAGGGTTTATTTTAGTTATTACACTGCATCCCATAATCTGGCATTTTCACACCCCTCCCATCTGGTGTCATTACTGCAGCATATTTGTAGGGAACAACTGGCAGCAGAGCGACTTGAGGCGGCACGATCCCCATCTGGTGACCACTTCTTGTAACTGCACATTCATCTCATCTATATGATTCAATCCAGCGTAATGATGCCGTTGTCACCGATGACTGATCTTTCCTGTTTCTGCTCTCTGTAGGCCGAGCCTGGAACTACAGAACCGAAAATCCTGCAGAAGCCCATTAATGGAGTTGTTATGTGAGTATGATTTGTGACAAACAGAAACTTCTTTTCAGGCTGATTCACACTGATTCCAATATTGAAGGAGTTGGACAGATGGAAGACACATCTCCTGCTATGTCGATGTAGAACGTAAAATGCATAGGAAATGTTACACATAGCAAATAAATTGGGTTTAAAGGGGGGGGGGGGGGGGGGG
>NW_017306318.1:2701454-2726715 GCF_000935625.1 Nanorana parkeri | reverse complement strand
TGGAGTTGGGGAGCCAGCAGGATATTTTCAGGAGCCAGCTTCATTGACAACAATTTATTTAAGGTATTTATATAGTGCTGACAAATTTATGCAGTGCCCATTCACATCAGTCCCTGCCCTCATTGAGCTTACAATCTAAGGTCCCTATCTTACATGCATACATACAGGGAACATGCAGACTCCTTGCAGCTAGTGTCCTGACCAAGATTTAAACCAGGGACCTTCGGTGCTGCAAGGCAGAAGTGCTAATCACTATACCATTGTGCTGCTCCACAACTAGAGGGCACCTGTAGTTAGACACCATCTGTAATTTTTAAGGAGCATTAGTGACACGGCTCACCAAAGAAAAACCTCTTAAGGGTCAAATCCTTAATGGCTTGACTGCAGGGATTAGAAAGTCTGTCAGGTTTTTATTTCTGTCTGTGTCCCCATTAAGGAGACTCGCCCCTCTCTATTTGTATGGGGGACTGTTCTCATTGAAAGTGAAAGGAAATCCAAATGTTGGTTTGTCATCACAGAAGGAATAGATGTGAAATGCTCCAACTAGTTCTGGTGACCCCACTGACAAGCGTGGGGGAGATCCCTCTCTTTGGAGAGATTTGCTCACTTCCTGTCCTGGCTGTGGGACAAGAAGTAAAGGGAGATCTTTCCCATGTTTCTAGATTTCCCATCGCACTATTGACCGACAAGTCCCTGCAATTTCTGTGGGTGTTGCAGTGACACACAGACGGTACCATGCATATATCAAAGAGAGGATAAGTCCCTGGCACAACAACTCTGGCTCAATATCTCTTTATTGAGGCTTGTTTGTGATATCACTATAACAATGTTTGGGGAGCCACACAGGGTCCCTTCATCAGATGGCAAAAAGCTGACCGGGGTTATAACCCTCCCTCAAAACTTGAGTTCTCCACCAGCCTGGTGTCTACGTGTCTCTCCTTAGCAGACAACTCATTGAACCTCACTGTTAGTCTTTGTGAATCCAAATCCTAAAGTTGTGTAAATTGCCCCCTCTGCTTTGTAAGGCCTTGCTCACCCAGGTCTCAGCTTGTATGAGAGCAGTGTGTACAGCAGGCTTATGTGATGCTTTTAGCCAACTTCTGCAAAGCATTTGTGAAGCTTTCTGCAAGTTTTGTTGAAGCCTTTAAAAAAACTCTCTGGTCCCAGTTTAGGAATGTTGAAGCCAGATCTTAAAGGAATTGCTGACTCAGACTTTAAACAAGCTGCTAGCAGTCTTAATCAGACTTTTCAGCCAGGTTCAAGTAGTTCTGAAGCGTATTAAAGACCGCTAGCAGCTTGTTTAAAGTGTCCGTCAACAATGCCATTAAGATCGGTGTTTAATATTCCCAAATTGGAACTGAATGGTAGGCAAATGCCTTGCTGTACACACTGCTCTTATACAAGGTGACGCCCATATGAACAAAAGCCTACATATAGTTGTCCAAGGTATTTTTTTATATTGGTGGGATTGTTTCATATAAAGCCGTTGATCCTGCCAGTTTCTGCGATTTTTTTTTTTTCTCTCTGGGCTTTTCTTTTTAATAGGGTGACCACCAGCTACCGGTTCTGCAGGATGGTGGTCTTCCTGTGCTTTCAGCCAATCTGCTGTAGTCTGTGCCCCTCATTGGTTAATTGTCAGTTGCTCTGGCCAGTTAGCAGCTGAGGGAGAGACTTGCTGTAAATGTAACGGCCTCTTTTACTGCACTGCTGGGCCTTTTACAGTTTGCAAGAAACAGATCTACTGACTGGATCAACCGGTAATAAAACTATGCTGGGGCTTATTCACACTAAGTAAAACCTTGTGGGCTAGTGTGCTGAAATCCCACATTTTTACAGTTGTCATTTTGAAGAACAGTTTCAGCACCAGGTTGATAGTTTTAGTCCAGAAGCGTCGGGTTGAATCACCGTTGGGTCCTTTCATCTGTGGCACCCCAGTGGTGAGATCTAGACACTGCTGTTATTGTGCCTACCCAGTCCTACAATGCCTAGCAATGGTCTGTCGTCTTTCATGCGTTCTGAATTTGTAAAGATTTGTCAGGATGATGTGACCTTGTTTAAGCTATACGGAGCCTGGATGGGCTCCAACTTGTCAGTAACCATGCCATACTGAAATGGCAATTGTGGTGATCATTATTTCTCACTCTGGTGACCTGTCCTAAAGTTGGTCCTTATTTCACGGCTTACGTCTTCTGTCTTTGTTGCACTAAAATGTCCTATCTGGTCTTCAACAGGCTCCCCAAGCGTTCTAGCTCCGACGCTGAAGAGCAGACGTCCTCCAAGTCTACAGCTACTGTACCGGACAGCAGCTGTGTGTGTGCAAGAACAAGGCCTGTCCTCCACTGCAAGAGGAGGAGGGTGGTGAGGCCTGACCGGATCCTTCCCCTCCATCGCAAGGTAAGAGGGCCCGTATTGTGAGCGTTAGTGGAGCAGTTCATGCCTACGGGGTATAGCGTGGTGCTTTTGTTGCATTATTGGTGCAGTTTTCAGCTATGCCATCTTCCATTGGAATGAATGGTACTGGGGATTCAAAAAAATGCCATCAGGTTTTCCAGATGAGAATCCCAGTTATACATACTGTCCAAGATGCAAAGTATCTCGGGTATGGTTTTAGGAAAAGTGTATGTGTACTGGGCACCCAAAATGCTCACCTGCCTGTTTTCAAATACATTTAGAGTTGGCACCAAGAAGCTGTGCCATAGTATTGGCACAGAATTGGATTCCCCACTTTGTGTGTAGTGTACAGTATTACTGTGAGGGTGAAATACTGGGTACTTCTGGGTAGGGTGAGCATGTGGCCCATGTGACGGTACTGATGCTTGATGATTGACTTCTCTGGCCCTCGGTTCTGTCACATGTGGGTGGTGGGAGAGTCCCCAGCCCTGTGTAAGCTCTAAGCCACAACTTACACATGGCTAGTCTTTCACTCCCAGCAGCCAAATGGAGCGTTGGAGGAGAGAAGGCAAAATGAATTGTGGTGAGCAGTGATGGGCAAAGCACAGGTTCACTGTAATAGTCTGGCTCTCTTTTGGGTATCGCCTAATTGGCAGATATTTTTATTGGTCCTTTAAGTGTATATGTTGGCTCTTTGCTTTCTGTACTCCCCTGTTTAGTTGGACTAATCTGTACAGCCGGCTGCTAGTGAGCGAGCAACTTTTTCCGGTGACCTTTTACCCAAATCTAGGATTGTTCAAAGTGTTACCACCATATTGCTATCTAGCAAAATGCATTTTTAAACGGCACACCCAGTTTTCAAAACCCAAAGCAATATTTTTCCAGGGCTTATGGCTGTTCTTTGTCCAAGCCATGCCTTGCTGCTTGTTTTTAGAGTTATGTTGTAAAATCGAGCTCCACTCCCAGGGATATTAAGCTTGCAACTGCAGAATATCCCTCCATGTTTTGAGTAATGTTTCGTGTTTATGATTGTGTATACCATGTAATCCCACCTGGAAGACATTGTGTGGTCCATGTTGTTGTAAAGAGTCCTCAGATCTGGTAGTGTTGTAAGTTGGGTCTCGCATACCTTGGTTGCGAACTTCGCGATGTCACGTAGTAAATCCTGGTCATTCCTAATCTGATCTAAATGCACTTTTGTACAATTTATTTCTTTTTCTGAACAAAGACTTGGAAAGGTGCCATCTCTACTTGTCTCCGTGACGGCAAATGTTTTTTTTAGTATCAGACGATGTAGCTGAATGAAATAATAAAGTGGGAATTGCAAATAAAACTGGAAAAGACCAATTATTCTGGCTCTTGTAGTACCTGCTGTTGTGCTTGGTCACCTGTCATAAAGGCAGTAGAAGGGACAGCCAGCGGGTTCACGTTGCTTTCCACTTGCATGGTAGTAGGGCTGCAGTTAACGATTATTTTCATAATCGATTAGTTAGCCGATTATTAACTTCAATTAATCGAATGAAATAAAAAAAAATATAGTAATTTATTTAAAATAAAATCCACAAATGCAGCGTTACAGACATAAAGTTTACTTCAGAATAAAACAGTATGCACATTTTTTGGAATTGCACGGCACTGGATCACAGGGCATTGCAGTACAGCGCGTTCCAGTGCGGGTGATCACACTGCGGACGGAAGGTGCATTT
This sequence comes from Nanorana parkeri, assembly GCF_000935625.1. Taxonomy (NCBI): domain Eukaryota; kingdom Metazoa; phylum Chordata; class Amphibia; order Anura; family Dicroglossidae; genus Nanorana; species Nanorana parkeri. The sequence continues at coordinate 2,722,618 of NW_017306318.1, read as the reverse complement.
CGGATCCATTGAAATGAATGGCAACACACCACCTGCATAGAAGGGACCAGGACAGCAGCAGAGGTACGGGGGGGCAGCGGGGGAATGCAGTCACAGCGGTCTCTCCTTCCCACTGGTGGCAGCTGTAGTGGTCTGTATCCCCGCTGCCTCTGCCGACACAGGCGAGGGTTGAAGCAGACACAGACTGCTGCAGCCAGCACCAGCGGGGAGGAGTACGGAGGAGCAGAGCGGTGGCAACTAATCAAAAAGCAACTAATTGCTGATAATTGTTGCCAATGATTCTCATTATAGATTTATAATCGATTAGTTGTTGCAGCCCTACATGGTAGACGCATTGAAGTTTGATGAAAGCCTGAGAAGGACAATTAATTATTTAGCAGGAGGAAGCCTCTTGCCTGTAAGTGAAGGGTCCAGATAGGCTACCAATTTCCTTTTTGGTTCCATTTGGTCATGTGTTCTCCTTTCCTTTTGGTTCCAGTATGACGTGTTCTTTTATGTCCCTTCACACACAGGTCCAGAGCAGTGTCCCTCGGCCCTGTGAGGTCTCCTCATCATGTGTAATGTGTGCCTCCTTCCCGGGGCTCTCTACCCAGTTCCCATATAGCGATCCATTGTCTGAACGTTTGACGCTGTTGGATCCTGCCATTCACCCGGTTCTTTCCTTCCCAGCTGGTGAGTTACACTGAACTTCTTTACTCCCTTTTTTGTCTGATGCTCATTTGATGCGCATAAATGGAAACTTGTCACCTAAGTGACCTGTGGTTGAAACTGACATCGCTTGACTTACAGACCACATGTTGGTTGTAAGGCAGTCGCTTCACTTGCACTGAATCAGCTTTATTGACCTGGAGCTAGCTAATGTGCAGCCTTTGATCTGAGCAGCTGCTTCCATCGGAGACTATTGAAACTGGTATTTACCTTCTGTGACAGGAGACCGGCAGGCCGTACACACTTTTTTCACTCAGTTGTGTACAGTAAAAGCTACTCCTCTTTGATCTTGTGTGATGCTCCATCTGGAAGAATTAAAAATGTTCTGTATAATGCACATTAGGGGGGTTATTACTTCTTTTGTTTAAACAGCCCCGATGCTGGCGACGTACACTGTACGTCGTCAGTCACGAAGGGGTTAAGAACGGTGTATAACAATAAAGGTAGATTACCTCTACAGGTAAAAAAAACCCCGTATAACCCCAATAGCGATAATACCCAGAGTGTGCTCATATACAGTACAGAGATACAGAATCCTTGGAAACATCATTACTATTAGGCTGCATTCACACCAGCAGTGCTACAAGGCTGGATGCATTTCCATGTGCAGATCCTGGAGCATTGCACTGTTGTGGTTTTTTTCCTTTTTGTTAGAGCTTTATTGAAATTCCACAAGTGACATTTCATTAGGTTCTATAGGGACAGTGCGGCACAATGCGGTTATACCGTGTCTCAGCGTGTTGCACTGAGAAGTACTACTACATACAGTACTTTTTTTTTTTTTTTCCGCACAAACCACCGCCACAAGGTGGTGTGATCTAAGCCCATTTCTGTAACGAGGCAAATTACCTCGTCTAGGGTTGGGGTTGCACTGGAAAAAAGGGCAAGCCTTATTGTTTTGTGCTCTCATAAAACCTGTATTGCAGTGTCCTGCACTTGTTTCCATACATAGAAGCAAGTGTCTTATATGCAGTGTTGTTATATGCATGCTGTCCATACAATTCCAGTCAAATAGCTTCTGGGATGTATTGCAGTCGTTCACTAATGATAATCTTGCCAGGCAGCGTACGAATAGTTGTAATTCTTCGATATCCACATATACATTCCGGGGATCCACATGCAGTACCAGTATAAAGGGTTGAGGATCCTTCCCAGGTAGCTCTTTTATCTTGTATGTCTCTCCTAGATGTTCCGGCTGGTCTGCGTCTCCATGCTCTCCTCCGTTCCCACAACAAGATGGACAGATTCAAATCCAGCAGGAAAGTAAAGCAGCGTCCTTCAAATCCAGGTTCCACCACCACCGAAATCCACCGCACAGACCGCACGCCTGGAGTTTTACATACTCATAGTGAGTAGGATAGAAAACAAAAAAGCCCAGTTATCTTCTGGCTTCCAGAACAATGGTGTGTGGTGTCCAATATAAAAAAAACCTGCTTGTTAGGGTGACCATTGAAATCTGACTGGATCTTGTGGATTACTAGTGCTTAGTAATATGACTGTATATCTCTCTCTCTCTCTCTCTCTCTCTCTCTCTCTCTCTCTCTCTCTCTCCCTCCCCCCCCATTGCTTTCATGTGTCTCATACTCTTCTGCATATGCATTTCCTCAGCTGTACTAGTATATTACCTGTATTTGTATGGGAGATGAGGGAATTAACCTCTTCATAGGTGACCACAGTAGATCAGAGTCCTTCAAACAAGAAATCTTTGAATGACGCAAGATTTTTCAGATGGTCATGTTTGGGATGTAAAGCAGATCTGTTTCCTTTTGCTTTACATTGCCAACTGTACTAGTTGGAGGTGATGAAGGGAGTGTTACCTTCAGAGGGAAGCGACCTATCCATTCCATCATTGGAAGTTATCTGCTGGAAGTAATTTCTTGCTTTGCCAGCAACTGGGCGTGTAATAGTGAAGATTCTATCATTACCATAGTTTTCTTTCTCTTCTGCTCTTTTATCAGCTACTAGTAAAACTTACACACATGTAGGAGCATAATGTCATACGAAGAGAGAGGTGTGGAATAAGAATTGTGGTCTGAGCTGTGCAGCTAGCAGAGATCAAACCAAGAGGTCATAGAGAGTCTTAGGTCCTGCTCTGTGCCTGCACAGCAGCCGGGAAGCCTATTGAGCAAGCCCCAAGTATGATTTGCATGCACTATGTTTAACTTGCGTTAAAAAAATAAAGAAGCATTAGTTCTGCTTTAAAAACTGAGCAGGTCATGATGGCAGTAACCTGCTAGATTGTGTTGGGTTGTTTTGTTTTCTGACTCTTGATCTTCTTTTGCAGAACTAACGCTTCACAGGCCTTTTCCTGAGCTCTCTTCCAAGCAGCACTTGGACCCCCTGCTACGTACCTTAAAGTGTGAGAGATCACAAGCTCTGAAAACTGAGCGCTCGCTCAGCCTCCCTATACCCCATCAGAAGAAGCGCTATTTCAGCCCTATAGAAAGAGATGGTAAGGCAACAATCCTCACATTGACCAGGCCGCTGCTGTGCTTTCTAAGTGACCCTTCTGTGATTAAATTATGGACTAACCTTTTTTTTCTTCTTCCCTCATTGTCCCAGGACGACACGAGATGGAACCAGCAGGGCCCAGTCCTGCAGCAGATAGAGAAGGGGCATTATCTCACACCCCTCTGTCACGCCAGCTCTCCACATCATCTGATTCATCAATCAGCGCTGCAGCTGCGGTACGGAGATGGATTGCTTTCACAAACAGAAATCATAGTTGTCTGCTTGTGTGTGCGTGCTATGAGATTACCTACCTGAGCTGCTCTGTAAATCTGTCTTTCCCCTCTTTTCTTCTTGTGAATGAAGGTAAAATACATCTGGTAATTGTGCTGAGTTATCAGATCTAGGCAGACTCAACCTCAGTTGATCACCCACTGGCTTTTTATCCTATGAGGACTCGGGAAACCAGTGCGTTGTTGAGGTCTAGGCATCTTGCTGAAATGCCTTTTGGGTGGATGACTGTTAAATAATAATGAATCCTTTTTATATTGCAGAGTTTTAAAATGACTAAGTTAAAATGTAAAGATTTCTTTTAAATCTATTCTGTATTACGTGGGTGGGTGTTCCTTACATTGGACAAACTCTGCGATATAAAGGTGTTTGCACCAACCACGCATATCCATCGCATACTGTCCACCCGCATAGCTTGTTCTCTATTGTCTTTGTCTACATGAAGGACATACTTCAACCCTTTGGAGATCTTGGCTTGCTACTGCAAAACCTTTCCAGCATGCACTGGTGGTGTGGCGTCGTCATGCTTGGCATTACTGAGCTGCACTGTGGACTAAATGTCCCCCACTGTATCTCCATGAGTGGCACATAAGACAGCTGCCTCAATTGGGCTCATTGGCATTACGACCCTGTTCAATAACCTACTGGCGAGGAGGGGGGTAGGCAATGTAAGGCATTTTCAGCCTTTTCTGGAGTGAAAATGAACAGGCCACCTTAATACAACACATGTTAATGGGAGAATGAACCTGTGTACATTAAACCGCAATGGACTGGCTTGGTGTTAATATAGATATGGGCTGCCGCAACACAACACACATTAATGGGTCACTTAACCCATATGCCTTAAACACACCACCGCGGACTGGCTTGGTTTTAATTTTCTATTGCAGTTTTGCCTTCTGGTGAGCTTGGGAAAAAAAGTGTCCGAATTTAGAAGTTTTTAGTAGGTTCTCCCATCAAGCAGAAATACTTGTGTTTTGAAGGTTGTCTCCATCTATATAAGGTTTTAGAGAGACACTCCAGTGATCAGCTTTGTTATGGTGAGGGTGAAGCTTTGACTCCCCCCTGCTAGTCCTATACAGCAAGCTGGGTAATTCAGCTAGCTGAGACCTTGTCCTAATGTCATCACAAATGAATTTTCTTATTTGCACACATCCTGTTGAAGAGTTAAGTTTTTGTTTTCTGTTCCATGACAGGCCGCCAGGAAGAGGCGGATGGAGACGTCTTATGACATTGACAATATTGTGATACCTATGTCGGTAGCAGCCACCACCAGGGTGGAAAGGCTGCAGTACAAGGAGATCCTCACTCCCAGGTAAAGTCACACATGTGTATCATCCTGCATGCTGGGGGCTTATTAAGGGGCACTTGCAGTGTTGGGGAAGTAGTTGTTGCTCTTTTTATGGCATGTGCCAAGGAATCAGTTCATGTGAAGGGTGAGATCTCCAACTCCCCATAAGCTCTGCCTGTGCTGCTTTGGGTTGCCTCAAATCGGGAAATAGTAGCCTGCCCTGCAGAGGAATAGCAGCACAGGGGTTCTCCACTGCGATCAGACGCAATTTAAAAGTGACGTGCAGCATCTGTTATACACTTGTTGGGTATTTGTGTCTGTCCTGTTGGGAAGATCAGCTCTCTCCATTTATTCCGGTGATCATTGTCACTGAGGCAAAGTGATGGGAAAATCCCAAATTTTGGGTTGTCACAAGCACATGAAAAAGGGAAATCTTCCAATGGGGATGCCTGTTCCAGCCCAGGTCTCCTCCTTTAAATCCCTGTTCTAGGAAGGGGAGGTATCTGTTGACTAACCTGCAGGGGGTTGAAAATTGGTGTGGGTACTTGTCATTGTGGGTACTTGCCACAGCCACGACTGGTATAGGAGCTTTGGTGGCCCAATGGTTACCTTCTGCAGTCTTGTGAATGTGAATAGAATATGCTGCAGGATAGAACATCTATGTGCAGGGCCAAGCCCCTGTGATGCTCATTATAACCTCTATCCAGCCCCATGCGCATGTCTAGCCTTTCCAAATCTTTACCACACTCGGGTCATGTTTGGGCAACCTGCATATGTGCTTATACACTGCACTGTGTTCAGGCAAACGTCGCTAAATACAAGGGGGCTCTAGTCTCCAGTGTAACGTCAGCCCAGGTCATGGATTCTCAGGCCTTTCTTTTTTCTTCTCTTGCAGCTGGCGTGTTGTTAAAATCACTCCTCTGACTCCAAATTCAGATGCGGACATAGAAGAGGTGAGTGAAGTTGGATACAATTATTATTCATTAGCTGAGGTAGATGGTCAGTATTGTCTTTTGAGTTCAAAAAGAAAACAAATGGGTTTGTGGTTAGGAGCACCTAGCGGCCAAGATGGTCTATGCCAGCGTTTATCAACCTTTTTTCAGTCATGCCAGCATTTAAAAAAGTATGCAACATCTTGAGGCACTCTAAAATATGACAAAATAAAAGTAAATGTAAACCTGTAAAAAGACATGTGGTTCTTTCCAAATCCATACCAGACTCCTATCTCAGATTTTAGGGGGCCAGGGGCATGCAAAAACACAAATACACGAGGTTCCCCCCTAAACATTAGGAACCCCCTTTAACATCAGAGCAACTGTATCGGTACTTTGTATCAGTGAGTACCAAAAGCAAAATATTGGTATTTAATACAGAAAAAAACGGTATTGGTTCATCCCTAATAATAATGATGATCAATGGTCACATGAGGTTTGTTCACCAACTAATCCACTGGTTGCAGCTGTTCACAGGGCAATACAGTGTGTTTATATATAAATCAATAAAGGAACCAATAAGCTCTTCACCACACCAGCACGAGGCACAGAAGAAGCCTTCTCCAAATTGCAGTTTGTGCTAAATGGCTATATAATAGGCTGTGAACCAGCAGTTCTGGATCTACAGTTGACCAAGGGGCAGACAGAAATGATTTGCTAACATTCGATTTGTCAGCTTTTAATAAAACTTGAGCAGGGCATTGATCGATTGAAGCCATAATCAATATAAACATGATTTAGGCAGTCAACTTGGCCATGGTGTTACTGTCATGTCAATTGAATACATTTGCTGCGGGCATCTTGTCTTCAGTGACCTGTGGTCATGAGTTGGTTAATCCGGTTTTGGTCGGAGTATCCCTTCATGCATCTGGTTTGATGTTACTGAACCCCTATCAAAGGAGACCCGTGTTCTTTAATATGTGTTGTATCTGTTTTGTTTCATCTCCAAGTTGGAGGATCTCTCAGATTCAGCCTTTGCGGCTTTGCATTTGAAGTGTGAAGAGTCGGAGCGAGCGAGGTGGGCCAGCAGCAGCCTCCCACCTCAACGTCGAGGCAGCAGGTAATGTGATGCCACCCTTGTTGCATGTGCAGGAAGTACTCTGCTCCTTACTGGTGCTTATGGAGAGGACCGAATTTAGATATAACAGTCTTCCATCTGTCTTCCAGGACTCATCGGACATCTGAAGGCTCTATGACCTCTCAGCTTTCAATAGGCACGCAGGCTCTCATACTGCAGCCTCCATCTCCTGACACCAGTAGCTGGCAGGCTATGCCTGACTTCTCTCCGCTCAGCCCCGACGTCTTGTCTGCTCCTCCCACACCCACTTCAAGGGACACTCCACGTCTGATCTCTGAGGAGACACAGAGCTCCGTGTCAGACTCGGGTTATGAAGAGACGGTAAGTGATGCTATTGGTAGCTGTCATTTCTGTTTATTTTGCAAGATCAGTGAATCTCACTCTGCAGGTGAATTATAGGTCCCATAAACTCTGACCAAGGGTTTTGTTATATCAGTTCGATAAGTGTAAACAATATCTGTGGAGCTGACAACTTCCTGTAGTAAGCTAAAAATGCTGCATTTAAATCTCAAGAAATCTTCACTGCTGTGGACTACACAACACACTCACTTATCCGATGGAAATGAGCGTAAGGGGTTTCCTTAGTCCTTGCAGCCTGTCAGTTCTAGGGAGACCACACTGCTTCTAGGGCTGCAACCAACTAATCGATAATAGTCAATTTATGAGAGTAGTTGTCAACTATTCTGATGATCGATTAGTTGGTTGACGAGAGATTTGTCTTTTTTAAATGCAACTAATCGATTAATAGAAAAAATAATCGTTAGCTGCTTCTCGTATATAGTACAGTCATTGAACGTTGTCACCCGAGGACAGGAAGTGTTACTGGCAGGGTCACCTGGTTAAAAAATAAAAGGGGAACCGCCTGAGAAAACTAATGCAGCCACCACATCTAAGGACTAGTAAGCTGCTATAGATTACATATTTGTTCTTTGGGTTAAGAACCCTTTTGAAGGGCAAAGTGGATTGTGCAGGTCTGGGTGGATCCATTTAATGCTATTCAGGGGAATTATGATTTGTAAATCTCATTGAATATCTAAGTGCCAATTTTAGACTTCCTGATCAGGGAATATCTTTTAGAACCTGGAGTAGCCGATTGTGTAAAGCAATTCATAAGCGCAGTGTAGTACAGGGTGCAGCGTTCCCCGGTGGTAGTGGCAGCGTAGTTTACAGCGCCATCTACTGGCAGCTTTGTAAACGTGTCCTGGCTTTGGCCATCAAGTTTTATTTGATAAAGTGTAATTTTCTTATTTATTTTTTAAAGATGGAGTTTGGGGCTTCCATTGACCTCCTTGGAGGGATTGTGAAATTAACCAGGCAGGTCGAAGTGAGTTTTAAAACTGAAGTGTGCGAAGGTGTTAGAATATCACTTTACATAAAATATTTGTTGATTGCGGTACTACCTGGAGCCAGTATTTCTTGGGCTGGATGATGGTTGAATAGTTCATTAGCGGTTTATATTGTTTATATATTTAACATCTCTCCTAATGAGATCCAATCTCCGTCCTCCTGCTGTGATCTCCCCCCACGCTCATCCTTGACACCCCTGCTCCTGGGTCCTTGGCTCAGCCCACCTGCTTGTACTAGCTTTGCTTCCCACGGTCACCAATTCCTTGTGCACTGAGCTGCATTTTCCTGCTTGATGCAGTTACTGGTTCGGAAACGCAAAGCAAAATGAACAAGCTTGAGAACGTGCAAAAATAATTGAAGGACTCCGGGCAAATAAGAAACGTACCCTTGCACTGGGGCTACCCAAGTGCTGATTTTGCTTCCAGGGGGGCTCATATAAAGCTGTTTTATTACCTGATCCCGGCTCCAGTGGTGGTCAATGCTCACCCCTCTCCTATTCTGCTCTGGCTGTGAAATGTTCCTCGGCCTATTCACATCGAATGCCGGTCCTGCATAAGAAGTGATGAAGTCAGCAGTCCTTAGACCGTTGACGCAAAGGGGAGAAGCTGTGTGGACCGGTCTGGCAGCCAGGATCAGGTAAGTAAATCTGTGACTTTCTAAGCCCCTAGACCAAAATGAGCACTTAACCCTTTGCAGTGGGGCTCCCACAGTTTTTTTTATTTGGCCGGAGATCTTTTTTTATTATTACAGGTATTTTTAGAGCGCCGACAATTTTAAGCAGCGCATAAAATATGTAGAGCATATTCACATCAGTCCCTGTCCTCAAGGAGCTTACACTCTAAGGTCCCCATCTCACATGCATACACACAAGGGACAATTTATACAGAAGCCAATCAAGATTCCAGCACGTCTTTGGAGTTTCAATAAGGAAATGTAGCATGCAGATGTTATTATTATACAGGATTTATATGGCGCCAACAGTTTGCTCAGCGCTTTACAATATGAGGAAGACCTTATAATCGCAATACAATTTAAGACAAGATGGTAAGGAGGGCATTTTATATATCGGGAAGAATGTGGAGTAGGTGTTGGTGTTTTGGCTTTAAGTAAACCAATGAAGCTTCATTTTTCCTCTTCCCTTCATCTTTTTCAGATTGTACATCCCTGGGAGAAGCGACACTTTCCCCTTTCCTACAACCCAAAACCAGAAATTGCGGGAACCAGCGAACCTTCAGACTGGGGAGGGCCACGCCCCTCGCGCCGATCTTCCTGCAGCTCCCGAACTGCCAAAGACACAGAGGGACCCCCTTCCTCTCCGCCCTGCCCTTCCTCCAGACCGCGGCCCCTCCACAGATAAAAAGAGCAGCGGCGGGTGAAAAACTTGCAAAGAAAAACAAAATCTATATAAATATATATAAATCCGACAAGACAATTTGGCTTCAGAAGAATCCTCTGTTTGATATTCAAACTTTATCCCCGGAGCAGAGCGCCAGTTTCACAGTTTTTAGTGAATTTAAGAACTTTAGAGATCTGTTACCTTCTCCTCGTTATCTTTGTTTCTTATCTTTGTTTCTTGTTTTTGTTACTTCTTTTTTTTTTTTCTTCCTTTCTTCCTTTTTTTTTCTTTTAATCAAGCTATGTTGTACATGTGACACGGTGTACTTAACCCGCTGCCGTCCCTCCGGCTCTCTGCGTGCAGCTCGGGAGCCGGAGGTTCAGTTGCTGCAGTTTGTGGCTCCCCATTTCCCCTAACGCCTGAACAGTGTGTGCTTGTAACCGTTTGTTCCTACTAGCTCGTCAAACGTGGCTGCAGCTGAGGTACCAGAGACGAGGGGAATGTCTATGACATCTCAGACCCCACCCATGAGGTACCTCTATGATCTAGTAACAGTAAGAAAGCACTTATTTCCACAGCAGGATGATCTAGGGCTTGGTTCAGATGCCAAGTTGGGTATGTTGAGGCCTGTATTGACCAATGGAACAGGCAACATTTCATAGTCATTATCATAGTTTGGGAAAGTTTATCAAATTGAGCTTTCTAGAGAGTTTTAATTTTCTGTTGTAGCTTTTCGGTGTTCCAGGTGAGCATTATCTGCTCGCCGTTCAATAGTCCCACGATGACCATGCTTGACATGCCAAATGCCGATTATTTTACCGATAATCAAAGGCTACTATTTAACTATGATGTGGTTACAGGGTATATAAAATGAGCAGACTCTGTAGAATGCCCATTTCAATCACACATGTTCAACCAAATGATTTGGTTCTAGTTTTCTTAGTGCCTAAAGCTGACACAGGTCCCCGAGAGTTTGAGAAGGATCAAACTCTGTTATGTTAAAGATAACCGGTGAGGAAAGGGATATAGGATAACTGCCAGCACTGGCTTGTTTTCAAAGGTGCAGGTTCCTGGGCTGTCATGCTGATCCTGCCTGAACTAGAAAAAGCATGCCAGATTGGACCCCCGAGTTCATTGTTGCATGCTTGTTATAGGTCGGTGACACTGGCTGATGATGATGTTGGGATAAAGAGGACAGCCCTGGAGTCCGCCCCTTTAATAACAGGTCCCCGTTTTTGTTTGTTTTTTGTCTTCACCGGTTGACTTTAAAGTCTGCAAAAAAATCCAATCTATTATTCAGGATGTTTGTTTGGCATCATGACTGTAGTCTAATCAAATTGTCTGTCTGTGTATATATTGCTACTGGCAGGACCTCCAGGTAAGAAACGTTGCAACACTTCCTGTTCCAGGCTGACCACCCTAAGCCACTGCTTTGCAATAAGCAGCCCCTGCTGTGCCCACCCCTTATGTTGGCCTATCAGATGTGTGGGAGGCATGTGTAGATATGATGGGCAGCTGAAGGAGTACTCACCGTAGGCTTGTGAGAACACTGCTGATTGAAAGGCTGTGGCTTAGCATTGTCAACTTGCAGCAGGGAAGTGCTGTTACCTTATGGGACTGGTAGTTGTTCAACAGCTGGAAGGCCGGTGTTTGGCTACCCTTGGCCTAGAGGAAAATGGCCAAATGTGAAAAGAAGGTGGGCGATGTGGCTAAATATGGGACCTGTTATGGTGCTTCTCTAAGAATGATGGTCAAACAAATTGTACACATGCTCCTACTGGAATCTGGCCATGTGGTTGCATGAAAATTGTACCTGGAGGAGCCTGAACCTACAACACACCTCCTTGCTGTCACACAGAAATCTGACTTTAGACGACCAAAAGATCGACCATTCTCCTGAAATTGTGTCCCTGGTCTGGTTTTCCAGACTGTTCCCTAATGAAGATTGTCTCGTCCAATAGAACAGACTCTCAAAATGGAAACGGCTTTCTATACCTGTATACAGTAAGGAATAATGCCGAACCTCCTGATCAATAGAGTTAGGTTTTCCATAGACGTTAGGACGCAGTTTTCACCGCCATTCAGTCGCTCCTCTCCTGACATTGTCCCCTTATCATTTGCATCATGTGACCGTCTCATTGCATGTAAGGTCAGCTTCCTAAGACCTGGTTGACTGCAGCAAGCGAGTATTCTTGGGCTTTAGTACTTCTATAATCTTTGTAGGCTACAGCGTCTTTACAGAAGAAGAAGAAAATTTGTTTCCAATTTGGTTTTGAATCATTTGTGTTTTCCATTTAGACACGTTCCTTCTTTTAATTTGGTGATATCAAAGTAAATACTTGCTACATAACTGCCTGCCTGTATTAAAAATGTTGTTGCATATCCAGCTTGCAACTTGTCTTCTCTTAATTCTAGACACGGATAAAGGACGGGGTTCAACAATCGGGTGTTAGAGCTGAATGTGGGGCAGTAAATGGAACCTGCAACTTGACTTTCTGTAAAAGGAAGCTGAGAGAAGTGTGCCGGGGGCCATTGCTGATCTCTCATCCTGAAATGCTGGCTGCCTGGCTCTCCTGCTGCCAATACTTTGTCATGGTCTTCGCTTGCAGCATACGTGCTCTGGGCATTGGGAATTATTGAAGCCAGACACGGCCAGACAACTAGTCTTTTAAGTTATATCCGCATCTTCCTTCTTTAAAGCAAACCTGTCAGCTCTTTAAACAAAAATCCCAATGGCAATCACAATTCCTGTAATTGAAGAATTATCCTTTCTCTCTCTGGTAGCCCATCTACTCTGTAACCCTCCCAGTCTCCATCAATCTCTTTGACATTCATTTTTGGGAGTGTTGGGTGTGTGTCTACCACCGCATGTTATGGTTCCATCCTCTTGACTTCTACGTCACTACAGGACACAGCATTGGCATTGGGGTCAGGAGATGGAACCATATAGTGCAGTGGAGGGCACAGCAGGGATAGGCAAGCCACACTCAAACTTTTGTGAAACTACATGTGCCATGAGGCATTGCAAGATGGTGACAAGCATGACTCCCATAACCAGAGGCATGCTAGTTTTGTAGTCTCGCCACAGCTGGAGTCGCCTATCTTTGTCTTGCAGACTTTGCAGCGCTGGAAAGGGGGGCGAGGGAGAGACCTGGGTTGCCAGACGGGAGTATAATACAATACTGCTATTAGAGACCTGACAGGATCACTCTAAAGGACCACAGTACTCTTGTGATGTAAAAGAACCAGCAATTAGATTCACAATTCTAAGTCCCCACACCTGTACAGAAATTGGGATAATTTTGTAAGTTGCCATGTTGGGCAAAAGGAAGGAACACGCTGTTTGTAGTTGTGAAATGAGGTGTGTTCTGATGATCACTGAACAGGAAATGGGGTGTGTTCTGGGGGATCACTGAACAGGAAATGAGGTGTGTTCTGGGGATCACTGAACAGGAAATGGGGTGTGTTCTGGGGGATCACTGAACAGGAAATGGGGTGTGTTCTGGGGATCACTGAACAGGAAATGAGGCGTGTTCTGTGGCTCACTAAACAGGAAGTCACCTGTGTTTGAGCGGGAAGTCCCCCTTTCGCTCCCCATTATTCCACCTTCATTCAAAAATCCTATTTTGATATTCCTGAAACGTTTCCATCTATGCATGGATCTAACGAATATCTTCTGCATAAAACCATGTGACAGAACTGGTGTAGTGGCCATGTCGTATTCCGTAGAGGTTTTCATGTCTGGTATTTTATGACAGGATGGCGGTTTCCCTGGTTACCCAGAACAGCCAAACAGATCTGTGTTGTGAACCGGACTTCCCCGTACTGGAGTGCTTTGGACTTCCCCTCCTCTCTCCCAGTGGTGGCAGAGGTTGGCAATAAGGGAATTACAGCTTTTGGTTTATTCCTCTCATCCCTGGCTGGACATAACCCCTTTCCTTCTCTGCTCACCCGGACGTGGGTAAATACCCAGTACTGTTTGTACGGCGTAACGTGACGCGCTCCCCTGGGAAGGTGAAAAACGTGAACCTGTTCCTTTGCCTTGCATAGACACAGTTCAGTTTAGCTTTCATCCTGGTAGCCATCTTTCAATGTGGGTGGGATTCACAGCTTGGACCCTGTACAGCAGGGGTGGGCAAACTCCGACCCCAGTTGTGGTAAATCTACAAAAATCCCATCATGCCTCTGGGTGTCGTGGCTGTCAGTTTTGCAATGCCTCATGGGAATTGTAGTTCCGCCACAGCTTGAGGGACGGAGTTTGCCTACCCCTGCTTTTTACATCTATAGCTGGGTACACGCTATGAAAGCTTCACTGACATGCCAGTCCAGGTTGCCCAGGTTTACCATCCTAGGAGATGTCAATATTGGATGTCCAACACTTCCTGTGACCCCCCAGTCATCTGAAGCAATACGATCGTAGGTATCAGTCTATGCATGGTGGTCCCCGTACTGATAAATATCTCGTATCCTGTCATGGTGGTGGGCATTGTGTGACCTCTACCTATACCCACCACTGAGTACCCCATAATGGTTGTCCTTTTTATATGTTCTGAACTCCTTCTTACACTTTATTGCTCTACGTTCATTCCCGGCCTCCTCACCAAGTCTCTCCTTCCATGCAAAGGGTTCAACTTGATCTGTATTTGAGTACTCGTGCTAGCTATCGGAGCATTTGGGCGAGTACGAGTACTTCCTGTATCAGGAAGCCGGGCAGCGCAAATCCGGAAGCCAGGCGCCGTGTAATGACGCAGCGCCCAGCATTCTGATTGGCTGGGAAGCCGGCGTCATGCTCCCTCGTCAACTCATGAATCATAATATTAAGAAAGTGACCTTAAAGCATTCGTTTGTATTGCTTCATAAAAAATGTGACATGTCCCTTTAAGAAAAAGTATCGGTAATTGGTTTCTGCGAGTACTTGATCTAAAGTATCGTTACTCGGTCTTAAAGTGGTATCGGTGCATCCCTAATAAAAATAAACATGGCTGTCATAGAGTTCATTTTCGGTCCATGGAGATTGGTGGGGGTTTGGCAGGAACTTTTCCCGTACAGATGAACTGAACATATACAATGTTAACCCAATCACTAGTGGTTTAACGTGTTCTAGGGTGTCTGTGGTCAAATCTGTATTTCGATTGAATTTCCACAAGTCCTACCCCACTGAGATGGAGCAGTGGAAGATATGGAAAGCACACTGGGAATCCAGGAAGTTGATGGAAGTGATGGACAGACGGAAGGCATCACTCACTATATAAAAGGGATTCTTTCATGTAAGCTTTGATTGCATTATAACAAACCCCTCTAGTATGTATTCCTATTACAATGCTGATGTTATAACCAGAGAGGATGTGCTGGGACTTTATGATATGATATGAAAGGGTTTTTGTTTTTGTGTCTGTTTTATTTAAATCTTCAGCCATCGGTGATTCTGCCATGAAGATCTTTGTTAGGTCACTTCCTGTTCCCAATTGTGCTCCTGTGTTGTCCCATGTTCTCCCAATAGAGACTATGATCGGCTGCAGTGCACATTGCACAGGCACAGTTCACTGTTACCATCAGGAAGTGCATCCTGACAAGTGACAATATGTAGAGAAGAGGCTGCAGCAGACTGGCAGCACTGAGAACCAAATCTCCACTGATGATAAACATCTACTAAAAGAATGTGATCTTATAGACAAAGTGCATTTATTCCCCCCCCCCACCCTCCTCCCCTGATCTAAATGATCTCGTCCTCCGCACATCTATACTTGGTGAGATCCCAGGCTGCTCTGCAGTTTGGTGACATCCAGCGCTGCAAGTCTCCTGGCCACATACATCTCCCAGCAGCAAGACGGCCCCAAAGAAGTCTGGGGCTGTAATGTACAGGTGTGGACAGCAGAGGGAGCAGTACAGCACTAGATGTAAATAATAAGAGCCTTGCCCATGTGATCTCGGTAAGTACAGATGTGCAGAGGTGGGATTATTTAGGCCAGGGGAGGGGACAAAAAGGATCAGTGTGTTTTTGTTTAAAAGTGTGCTTATCCTTGAAGAAATGCTAATTTTGAGTAAAATATGGGAAGTACTAGACCCTAAAAAGCTTGGTAATGGACAGACATTGCTGGGATTTTTGGTCTTTTTCAGACAGTCTTCCTCATGTCTTGTGATGACCAATCGTCATCCATAAGCATACGCATCCTGAAATATGAATTTGATCACGGGTGTCATCAGACACCATTGCAAGTGTGTATTGTGAATGAACAGTGCTTTTGGTAGATGGACATTTTTTGTTTTTCTTGGCCAAGGGTCTTTTCACATGGAGGAGGGGCAAGCGTAGTCTTTTGTCTATGACAAGGGGGAGGGGGCAATTCCAGCACTCTAGCTGTGCTTTAACTACAAGTCCCAACATGCCTCTGGAAGGCTTGCCTGTAACTGTCAGTCTTGCAATTCCTCATAGGAGTTGTAGTTCCACCACAGATGGGGGTCTGTAGTTGCCCACCCCTGGACTGTGAGTAGCCTCAGACACAAACACTGCTAAGCAGGAAGCACAGACTGCATTTGTGATACATAAATATGGCCGCCGCCATGTGCTTACCCATTTGATTGGTATCACTAACATGTCCTTACTTCATGATCTGTTACAGCATCAAAAGCAATATAAATCGGAATGGTATGTCCATTGCCACATGATTGGGGCTTCTATTTCCTTGTCCCAGGTCTCAGCTACCAGGTACTTGGTGATTTCCCTAGTTTGATGTTTCTATCTTATCCGGTTTGGATTGGTTTTTTTCTATTATTTGTATGTAGTTTAATCAATGAACATTTTTGTGTGGTGTCTGCACTAATATAAGGTGGTGTGGCTACCTTTTTTAATGTGTGGATTTATTTGTGTTTGCTCTCCTTTTTTCTTGCACTTGTGTTCGGTAATACATTACACTAAAATGCTATAAACCAGGGGCAGTAGGTAACATCTGCACTCCTACTGTGGTGAGGTCTCCTCTGGGAGTCATGCTTGTGGCTAAGTCTTGAAATACATCATGTGACTTGTTCCACAACAGCCAGAGTGGTGAGGCCGCCTGCCCCTGTTGTATTATCTCGTTGGAATGGCAGCTATAGGAATTGCACTGCTGAAGTTTGAAACTGACCCTTCCAGTGGTGTATTGCCATCAATGAGTTTGGATGGGTCTGCTTGTGGCTCTGATCACACAGCCTGCAATAACTAACATGCTGCTGATCAGATACTGTAGAATCAAGCTGGCATTTGGAGCCATAGTGGGCTGCTATATGTTTGGATAATTGGATGCAATGCCCAGCAGAAAAGCCAACACCACCGTCCAGGCACGGGTAAGTAGCTTTTGATTTTCTGTATTTTATTCACGAATTGTGTTTTTGTCTGTAGTTTAATAAATCAGCTCCAGCTTTTGTTGGCCAGTGTATGTGGTGGGTCTTCTATACAAGTCCCCCATTGCTGGCTATGGAATTAGGTCATTATTCCCGTACTCTCCCACAGGGAGAGGTTCAGCTCTGTCATTCTAAGATTGGTGGCCCCTTTTGTCCGGAGATATGTGGTTGCATAGTTCTGTTCATATCATGAGAACCTTCCTGCACGAGCTGAAATATTTTTGTATGTTAAAGTCATGTATAAGGCCTGGTTATCCATAGCAGCTGATATTATACCAGTGAGGGGGCATAATGGTGAATTCTGAATAGTTGACATCGTGCCTCAGGTGGCGCAATTTCTTTTTCTTGAGGCACGATGTCAACTATTCAGAATTCACCATTAGCATTCTTAGGTGGCGCCATTTCTTTTTCTTAAGAATGCTAATGCCATTTAATTTGTAGGTGGCAGCTTCTGTCTTGATGCATCTCTGGGGTGGGGGGTTGGTACCTGTGAGACATGTGTAGTGGTGTTGGGGAACCCTTTTCTATAAAGCATAACTCCTTTTCAGTCTGTGCATAAATCAGAAATTGTATCAATACTTTGACTAGCTGAAATCTAAACTTTGAAATGCTTGCAGGCCTGGGGTAGGGGTGCCTCTACACTTTTTTTTTTTGCCACCTGAGGTGGGGGGACTCGGGCTCACCGCCCACTGATTGCCAGGAGCTGGGCAGGACACCAGTCATAGCGTCCCCCTCAGCTCCTGGCAACCAGTGACATCCGAGAGTGGGGCGGCACCCCCGTCACAGGTTGCTAAAAGCGCTTGGTAAACCTGGGACATTCTGGCCTTACTCCTCCCCCAATGTGACCCAATGACATGCTGCCTGAGGCAACCACCCCATGCTGTCTTTTATTATAGGGATTGCCGCTTATTATAGGGACACACAACCTACCTGTTCAGATGGGGCGCTATGAACCACAATAGTGATAATTGGCCGGGGCCTGAGGCAGCAGGGTCAGAGCACCGAGGCAGAAGGTTTACAAATGGTCGTTACTTTTTTCATTGTTTTGTTTCCTGCTTCTGGCTGGAGAACTATAGGGGAAAGGATGTGCAGAGGGTGTTGAGTGCTCATAAGAGTCTTTACATTTCAAAAACTGTAAACCCCTCTCTCCTTCCAGTACAGCTGAAATGCGGTCCTGCATATAAAGCAGAATGCCATTCTCATCCATGCAGTGTGCCGGTGGCTTTCTTTTGTTGATCTGTGAATGCTTATTCCTTACCGGTCAGTGATGTAGGAGAGGTTGTGTTTCTTGTGTGACCCCGGATAGCATACAGGCACAGATACTGCAAGTATTCTATATGTTGTCAGACTTATTGACTGCAGGCATGTCCTCTTCGACTATTCCCAAGTCTATAGCTTATCCATTTGCTGTGTAACCTTTGACCTTTCCCATGCATTGTGTATGGAAGAATTGTGGTGGATCAGATGACCGAGAAGTGGTGACCTCATCGCTACTGGAGATGAACGAAGCTGTCCATATGGAGGTCTTTACTGTGTGCGTTTAACTCCTTTATATATCCCGGAGATGCTAGATCAATTATTGTCAGCCTGTAGTCTCTGGAGGACCACAAGGCCCAGCATCCCCTGCCATCCAATTGGATCTGTAAGTAACATTTATTTTTTCCTGATATATGGAATTCGGCATCAGATGGTCCAGGCACTCCCAGCATTCCGTGTCATTGTTTTTGTATTGTCAGGAAGTGTTATAGAGTGAACACCATACACCTTCATATGACGTATGAAGCTGCAATGGGAGAAAAAAAGAACAAGCTGGGCCAGGAGGTCTGTAAAAAATAAGTCAAGGCAACTGGACTTTTTTTTTTTCTTGAAGACGTTTCACTGGTCATCCAACCGGCTTTCCCAATTCAAAATGACTAGTTTTATCAATTGAGAATGAATGACCAGTGAAACGTCCAAGACGAATACAGCAAGTCCAGTTGCTTTGATTTATTCTTTAGACATACCATGACCAGGATGAATGAGAACTGTCACAGACTGGGGTCAGGAAGGTAAACGTGTTGTGGTCATTGCCATGTGTGTTGATGGTTTAGTCTATATACCCTCAGACCTGTGACTTACATATGGTGGTGTTCCTTATTATTGTTGTCCTGGTAATGTGGGAACACCAATTTGTTGAGTTGTGATTTTTCAGGCCCAGTGTTCTTAGCCACTCCCACTCTATATCTATAATTAAGGAAATACTGTTACTAGTATTGGTGCCGATTCTGAGTATCTGGACGAGTACTCGTACGGCTCTGATACCGGAGCTTCTGGTTAGAGGGAGGTTTCCTCTAACCAGCAGTGCTGTGAGGGAACATGGAGCCAATATGTTATGACTCGCCTCCCTGATTGGCCAGGAAGCCAACTTCCCAGCCCATCAGCATGGAATTGGCTTCCCAACTAATCAGGAAGCTGGGCGGCGGATAATGACCTGCCTCCCGGCTTCCTGATTGGCTAAACAGCCGGCTCAATGCTAGTGGAAGTACAGGTACAGTATCTGCGAGTACGGAAATATAAATATCAGTACTCATACTTGATAGGGATGCACTGACACCGGTTTTTCGGTATCAAGACAAGAAGACTCCTGTTTTTCCTCTGATCTTGGTCTAAATCCAGTTTTTGGTGCTGGTGACCTCTTTCTGCCAGCTTGTAGTTTTGTGTAGAGACGTGAGCTCGTGGGAACCACTCTCCAAACACTGTTGAGACCCAGCTATGCTGCCAACTGCAGAGTCCAGGTGACAACACTGTCCACTGGCCGGCAACACGTAAGTGAGCTCAGCAGCCACCGTCCGATGTACCCACAGATTTGATGATTTCTCCCTCTGCGTAGGTAACAAACTGAAATCCCGGAGCCCCTAATATTTTGTATTAATAACTTTATTTCCAAATCCACTTTTACAGCAACAGACCGTGTGAACCAGCTGGTCAGACACGACACAGAATTTGGACAGCCACAGACACAGGGGGAGGGGTACTGCAATTTCTGCAATCCCCTTTTGTTCATTGAGCGTAGTGAGGTCAGAGATGGAATAAGCTAAGGATCTCTGCAAAAAAGTCTGCCAGTTTTTTCTATGGCAAAACAGGGGTAGATGAGCGTGTGCGTGCCGTTATCATTGGCGGGCGCGGGTTACAATGAAAATTATCAACATGCGTCTACAATGGATATAAACTTGCAGTGCCAGGTGGGCCCAAGCTAATATTTTGTGTCTCCGTCTGGAAAACATGCGACAGCTTTCAGATCAATCCATTACAATCTTAATTCTAGCAGATTAATTAAAAAAACAAAAAGGTGTTAAACTGAGCAGATGCTGACTTAAGGAAGCCCTCCGAGCCTGCACAGTGCACATGACCACCCTAGGCTGGGAACAGGAAGTGGTGTAGGACCGGTGCCATATCCTGCTCCTTCTAGTGGTGAGATTCAGACACAGACTGTACCGATGATGCAAGCGGGCACTTAGGAACAGCACTCTCCTACAACACCCCTTTAATAACGCAAAGCAAAATATACATAAACATTATTGAATAGCTTCTTTGCCTCCGGAGCAATGAAAAGAATATACACCTATGAGTTTTCTCCCCTCTGCTACTAGTAAGTGGGGTGGAGATGGTCTTCTTCTGCTGGGGAAGGGACACATCACAAGCCTTGTTTGGCCAGGGAAGCGGAGACTTGGTCGGCCAGCGTGGACAGTTGCGGGGAGTCGGACATGTTTATGCTGCCGGAAGAGGAGACGTTGCTGAGACGGCGAGGGGAGGTTTCCCCGGATGGGTTGGGAGACTTGTACACGATCTCTGCGCCGTGGTCCGTCTTGGCTTTTGCGTTCTCCCGGAAATTCAGTTTGTGGGACTCAATCTGTGGGAGGAAGGGGAAGGGGCAGGAACCAAAATAAGTTAGAGGGGGCTGCAGCAAAACAGCATGGACATGGTGCAACTAACCCATAGTGACCAATCAGAAATGACAATGTTGTATCCCATAGCACCAAACTTCCTGATTTGCTGCTCAGAAGTTTGTCATGATTATAAATCCTTCACAGTGTGACCGATGTGTATTCGATATGCTTCATGCAGACAGGACACATCACATGGAGCTGCATGTACATTGTGAAGAGGATTTGGTATGAGGCTGGTACAGACAGACTATTCTATACAGTCTAAGAAAGAACCAGGTTCCCATGTATCCCGCTCATGCTATATAGTTAGTACTGCTTGGCCACATTCAGTTGAACCCATTCTTTAATGGTGAATATGCTAAGTGTGTTCATT
>NW_017306318.1:2699203-2701409 GCF_000935625.1 Nanorana parkeri | reverse complement strand
TGCTATTCCCTGATATCCAGTGCTTCAAGTCTGTCTCCTGAGAGGGCCCTATAGAAGTGAATGGGGCTGTAATGTGCAGGTGCGGCCAGCAGAGGGAGTATTGCAACACTGGATGGAAACAGCTGAACGGTGCCCATTGGATCTAAGTACAGACCTGTGGAGGGGAAGGGTGGGATCGTTTAGGTCAGGGGTGGGGCAAAAAGGATAAGTTCACTGTGTTTTAAGTACACTTATCCTGTAATGAGTGTTGGGAATATCTGCATTTATAGGGGTGACTCGGTCACCATAGAATGTGTGCGGAACCGTCCTGTTCTATCTTCACTATCTTCACTATAAAACAGGTCCCAGAAGCACCATTGTGAAAATAGAACAGAACGCTTCCACAACTCCCATTCTGTTCTTAGCCCATTAGCTTGTGTGGACATAGAACATGTCATCATGGTGACTGGAATCACGTAGTTATAAATGAATGGGCGGTGAAAGGTCCTCCACATTCCAGAACAAGATCTATGAATGGGGCCACCCTTGGCTCTGGGAGTAAATACCATTATATAGAACAGACTGAGATAAAGAGAGGACCCCCTTTGTAACCTGACCTAGTGTAAGGTGTCATGTACATGAAAACCACTGTCCTCTCTACACAATATGTGATTGTATGCATTATGCAGATTCTTGTGTTGATTTGTTTGTTTGTGGCCCCTAAGGACCAAGCCCTTCTGATTGGTTACAACGTGTAGCACCCCACTTCTGGAACCCTATAGGGCCAGTCATATTCAACTGGACTTGTTTTGTAATGTTTCCAAATGACAGAATGGGTCCAACTGAATGTGACAATCTACTACTAGCTATATATACCAGGGGGTAGGCCACTCCATCCCTCCAGCTGTGGGTGAAACTACAAATCCCATCATGCATCTGCCTCTGGGAGTCATGCCTGTGGCTGTCAGTGTCTTGGAATGCCTCATGGGATTTGTAGTTCCACCACAGCTGTACAGCCGGAGATTGCTCTGCTATATCCATGAGCTGGATAAAGGACAACCTTCCCCGATTGTATTGTGCACATTGAGATCTCAGTCCTGGTGCCATTGCATGTGCTCTCCTCTCTCTTTTCTGAGAGTTGGCTCACATTCAATGTCCAGGGTGAAAGGGCGGTCCCAAAAGGTCAAATCAGTTCCATTTCTAACGCTTTATTAAAGGCAGAGCTGTTCTAATGATGGTCTATACGTTTAGTGTCGGAGACAGTGTGTCCTCCCTCGATGCCCAATGTGAGATCATTATGGCTGGCACAGCAACTGTGTTCTATATATGCCTTGTGCCACAATCTCCAGCCCAGTGACCCTCATGAGTCGTCACCAACGTGATCTGTCCCAAGGACATTTGGTTCAACCACTACCTCGAAATGTCTTCATGCTTGAAGCTCAGCAGTACAAAATGTAAGACGCCTTTAAGCTCAGCAGTACAAAATGTAAGACGCCTTTAACAGAAACATGGTGACAATTGAAAGTGACACTAAACTCAGGAGTTATCCTCAAAATGTATTCAAGAACCTCAACTATGCACAATGCTGGACCTCATTCGTGCATCACTCGGCTGCAGATCCTCCAATCATCTCTGAATGGGTGCTGGCACTGTCCTTCCTTCTGGAGGGGGGCTACATTTGTTCCCCATGGTCCCTGTGTGTGTTGTAAAGTCACTGCTCCAATCTCGCTCCTGTGATGGACTACAATCTCACATTTATTTAGCTCGGGGCGCCCACTATTTTTCGTCTGGAGATCTACTTTTCAAATGACGAGCTCATTGAGATCTACCAACGAAAAAACACCTTCATTCAGGGGCGGGAGGGGGGCGTGGTGGTGCATTGAGGTCAATGGCTCCGCAGGCAGGCCCCTCGCCCACAGTGTGATCACTTGCATTAGTGCCTGTGTTCCAGCCCAGTGCGAGCCGCAAAAATGCTGCGAGCACTATTCTTGCAGATCGCACTGGACCGGAATGAAGGCACTAATGCAAGCGATCGCACTGTGGGCGATGCCATTGACTTCAATACAGCCCCACACCCCCTCCCGCACCTGAACGCAGGGAGTCGGCCGACATATTCCAGTGCACCCTACAGGTCCCGGCGTCCTGTCCTCCCGTGGTGCTCGTGTGGCCGACGTTGCACATGGGGTGTCCTGCACCTTTCCATCTGCAGCATCTGACACATTCAGCC
>NW_017306318.1:2666140-2699187 GCF_000935625.1 Nanorana parkeri | reverse complement strand
GGGGGGGGCGGAGCCGCTGTGACAGAACAGACGAGCAGTGAGGGGAGAGAGGTGCCGGCTGTCAGATCTCTCCCTCTCCACCGCTCTGCGACAGCAGATCCCTCCTCCCCTGCCGCCGGTTCCTTCACTTCTTCTCGGATCCCCGCTGGGGAGAGCAGCGGGGATCTAGAGAAGCGGAGGGAGGAGATGGAAATGGCGATCTACCAGTGATCGCTATGCGATCGACTGGTAGATCGCGATTGACCTTGTGGGCACCCCTGTTTTAACTAATTTGGGAGGTTGTAGGCCATCAGGGCAGTGAGCTTGGAGCGATGACTACTTTACAGTAGCCCCCCCTCCAGAAGGAAGGACAGTGTCAGCACCAATTCAGAGATAACTTTAAGATCTACAGCCGAGTGATAACCATGAACAACAATGTATCTTTATTGTGTGAGTACTTGAATACATTTTAAGATTTATCTCCTGAGTTTGGTGTCACTTTAAGCCTTTACTAGGCTTTAGGAAAGGCTGTTTATTTCCTCTGGACCTTGGTCAAGCCAGGAGTATTGTCACAGTGCTTCTACTGGAGGGCTTTTAATGTACTGCTATGCTTCTATTAAAAGAAAACGAGCTGTGTGGACATAGATGTTGTGGAAGCTCCAGTCACGATTCTCTAGCAATGTAATCTGAAGTACAGGAAGTCAAAATCTTGTTCATTTTTGCAGCTGAGACTTTTGGACTTAGGGGGCCACCGTACACAGTAAATGTTGTAGCTTAGAGCAAAACTTTACCCTTGTGTAAATGTAGAGTGTGACAACAGCCAAGTGATTGTTAAGCTGAAATGACCAGTGACCCATTCTTAGAGCTTGTGGCCGAAAATAACTTCTAATTAGAACTGCTGGATCTTAGTGGCTCTTAGTGCTTTGTTACTGCTTGGAAGACAGTCCAGTACTTACCGCTCTCCCCATCTAGTAATTCAGGCTCTTCAGGCAGAGGGGGTGGAGGAATGTTGGGGAACCCGTTTGGGGAAAGACTCCCCCTTGGCTTGTCTTCGTTCCCTTTCTCTCTCTGGGGGTGAAAAGATGATTTTGTGTGGGATGAAGGGGATGGAATGTACACAGAGGAAGATGGAGAATTGAAGGGGGTGGAAGGTGGACAGAAGAAGATGGAGAAGTGAAATGTAGGATGAATGGGGGGAAGTACGCAGAGGAAGATGAAGTGATGTGTAGGACAAAGGGGGTGGATGGTTTGGATGGTTAAGTCTAGACTAAGAGTGGAAGGTACACAGATGAGGATGGAGAAGTCAAGTCTAGGGTGTAGATGGTGGAAGGTACACATGAGGATGGCAATGTCTAAAAAGGGGGGGGGAATTCACAGAGGAGGATGGAGAGGTAGTTGGTTGGTGGGCATCAGAGGTGTTTGATCTAAGTTACTACAGTTGTGTCATCCATAATTGCCTCTAATACTTCTCTATACCGTGTTTAAAAACCCACAGGAAGTAAATGTTCTGGAACATACACAGAGCACACAGGAAATCTAAACACGCTCCAGACTGGGGACATGAAACTCTGATGGATTAATTGTATGTTTGGGCAAAATGAAAGCACATTTTATTATATAGTAAATCTCTGCAATACGAGCCCACTTCCCCATATATTGTCTTTAAAAACAGAAAACTATCTGCTGATTGGCCAGATATGCTCTCGGCTTCTGACTTCCTGTCTGAGCTGACGGTTATGTATTCTATAGTGTAGTAATGGAACACATAACCAGAGGACTATGTGAATAGTCATTGCAGGAGTTTGCTGCCTTGCACTAGGATGGTAGCACTAGGATGGTAGATCAGACCCCTGTCCTGGCTGTGGCTATGCAATACATCTTACAATAGACCAGGGGGTGGACAGAATAATATGGAATTCAGGAGACAATCTGTCCAATCCAAGAGCCAGCAGGACTTTATTTTAGGAGCCAACGCTATTGGCAAGAACTATATTAACCCCTTCGTGATGGGAGATGTACACTGTACGTCCTGCCACAAAGGGACCAAATGACTCGTCACGTACACTGTAGGTGACGAGTTATTTGCTGCATTAGAGGGCTGGTAGCGGCTGAGAATCAGCGGTTACCATTCATTAATGGATGCCAGTACAGAGGCATTCATTAATGAAAGGGTTAACCTTTTTCAGACACCTTAATATCGGGTGTCTGAGTCAAAGCAGAGGGGGCAAACGATCTAGAGATAGCTCTCTCGGATCGTATACTGGCTTTTTTTTTCTCCTTTCACTTTCAGGAACAGATACATAATGTCTCTATTCCTGAAAGAAGAATGTTTCCGTTTTCTGAGCGTTGTTGGAAAGTTCAGAAAACCTTTAGTGACAGCTGAATCCTGAACTGCTGCAGGATCAGTGTCACTAAATTATTTAAAAAGTGTAATAATAAAATAAAGGTGTAGAAAAAAAATAAAGGACAAATAAATGAATATTTATAGCATTTTTTTTTTTTTTTTGCTGTGCTGGTTTTGTAACAAATACTACAAATCAAAACTGGGAAAAAAAGTGGGGTTTTTTTCTTCCTTTTTTTTATATTTTATTTGTCCTAAGTGAGGTGTTAGACATACATATGCATGTCTATCTGTCCTCTGCACCCACACATTATATATTGTTTTTTACTTTCTTCCACAGCAGTAATATACGTTGACAATCAGTCATTTACGAACAGAAACTAAAAACAAGCTCAGTCATGAAGGGGTTAAACCTTTAAAAATTCAGCACCAGCTGTCACTTTTAAGGAGCATTGGCGATCTGGTTCCTAAGATTTGTCCAAAGTGTATGCTCGAGTTCCTCTGTGCTGATTCTAACCCGGCATGACTAAAGGACCAATGTGGTGCAGAACCTTTTACTCCTGACCCTTGTATATGAATATGGTTCTTCTATGGCCTGCGTCAGCCTTACACTGCATTGGAGAGAATTACGTAATTATGACTGAGATGCTAATTTCCCTTCTGGCACTGATGACTGGAGAAATGGGAAAGCCTAGAAATAATAATGTGCAGGAAAGAAGGCAATAGGATGAGGGAGGAATATGGGAATTGATGGCATTGAATAGGCAGAGCGAGAGATTGGTGCTTCCAGAGAAGTCATGGCTTTTTATATGGATTGATTTCTGCTTCCAGACTTGGAGCTTATTTACTAAGGTCATACAGTGCCAAATTGGACCTTTTAGGACCTGTAAGTAGGCTGCCATGATGAGGAAGCCCAATTATATCTAGACTGCACAGGACCTGTGCCGGTGCTGATCTTCCTTTTAATATAGTATGGTACATGTAAAAGGCCATGATTTCCCGCCAGCATTGCAGAAGGAAGGAAACAAAAAGGAGAAGTTGGTGAGAGAGAGAAAGGCAACATTTCTGTGATGCGGGCTGAGCGCAAGGAACGGTTTTGTAGAAGTGGGAAAAGGTGTGCGGACTGTAGAGTAGAAACCAAACAATAGTTCTGCATAGGAGGGGAAAGAGTGACTGCAGAGAGACTAGAGACCTCATTGCTGGGCCTCCAGAGCAAAGCACTACCCTTGCTGGGGGACACACACGGAGTGCACTCAGCAGAGATCAGCATTGGTGGGTAGGAGTAGAACAGAGATAGTTTTGGTTCTGCAGAAGTAGCATGAAGTAGAGAGCCAGGTTCTGCTCCACACAGCTAGAGAGAGAAGTGCTTACAAGCTGTTATTAGAAATATCACACACATTTCATAGACTGGTTAGTCATACAGTGGCAGGATGCTACCATGAGATGTCCACTTCTGCGGGATCAATACATCAACTTCTACTTCCAGCTGCAGGATTATGGGAAGGGCAGGGACACAAGACTTAGGGCTGTAGTAGGATACTTTGGGCCCCATGCATCAGATGAGTATCCCCCATTGTAATATCCCTCAGTGCATGTCCCTCCAACCAATACCAGGTCTTTCCCCACAACAAAAAGATTGTAACTGGAAAGTCTGCTACAATACCACCAATTACCATAGAGTGTATTGCGAGAGATACAGGTGGGCTTTTCTGTATGGGAATTGCCTCCTGACCTGGCAAAGAAAGGAACACAGAAGGTCCTCAAAATGGTGGAGGTTTTGTTATGGTAAAGGTGGAGTCCACATTCCAATTCCAGGTCCAATTTACCTGTACCTTTCCTCAGTGATCAGGTAAAGGGTTCCTTGGACTATTTCACCAAGGCTTATTCAGTTCTCACACATAGTACCTGGTAAACCGGGCTGGTGTTTCTGCAGGATTGGGCTGTTGAAGGGTCCAGTTTGGCTTCCTAACTTTAACCACCTACCTGCTGCTGAAGAGCATGGGTTATAGCAGGGGGCTTTACTCTTACGATGCATTGTGCCTGGCCTCTTAGGAGGAGCAGACAGATCCATAGTACAATGCTAGGATTTTACCTGGTGATACCACATCTTTGTAATTATATACCATGTCATTTAGTTACCATAGCCCGGGGGGATCATAGGATCTGCTCCTATGATGTGATCACATGACAAAGGGCGCAGAAGTGGACATTCTCATTCTGCAGCTGGCTGGTGCAAGTGGATACACATTACCTTTTTGTGTCCTCCCCCGGGCACATGAGTAATATTGTCCATTGAGCCGATCTTAGACTGGATCCTCTCCTTAAAATCCAGCTTCTCCGATTTCAGCTCGATGTTGCCTCCACCTGTAAAAGGAGAGACACAGACAAGTGATGGGCCCTACTTGTGAAAACATGTCCATAGCCACTAACACCTCTTCCCTTTGCTGCTGTAGGCTTTACAATAAGTGGCCGTTTTAGTCTGGGAGGCCGTCATAGGAAACATAATTAAAACATGGGACCTGATGAAGCTTGTATATCATATGGAAGTCATCAATTCCATGCTAAACTCTCCCCAGGTGCCTACAGATCCTGCCTGCATAGTAACTTCCCATGGATTTGAATGGGGCCTTACTCCAATGGGACTGTTATGGCCCATTTAAGTCTATGAAAATGCCTGAGGCCTGCTGTTGGTGGTGAAACGGGTCACCATCTCGCTACTGCTTTTATGCCGTGATTCAATGAAAAGCTTTAGGAGGGATCCCTGATTGGTGCCAGTTATCGGTACTGAGCAGGCAGCATTGGATTGGGCAAGCAAAGCCTGTGCAGTCGGCCCCGCCAGGGCAAAACTCTAAATGTTTCCCCTGTAGGTGAAAACTACAATCCTGTATAGAATAAGCAAGGGTTAGATTCTAGTTCTTCATCATTCTCTCCAATGCTAAAAGAAAACAACCGTTTGGCTGGCATTACAAAGTATGTTCCAGTTATGGAAGGATGGCTGTACCTGGCTTGTGGTGGATATTGCCCATAGAGCCGCACTTGGATGTCACGTGTGTGAGACTGATTGGTTTGTGTGTGATCTGCACCTGAGGATTGGAGAGAGACAATATTAACGGTGGAAACGCCAAACGAATGCCATTGGCTGTTCAAGAATTAGTGTCCGTTCCAGCACCCAAGTATCTGCCACCTAAACACAGAAAGCAGCCATTCTAAACACAGACCAAGGGACGTAACAGCAGTGCCTCCTCCGGAGATTTACTCATCGCTCCAGCCCATAGAATGGCCGCATGCATAGTGTTTAGGTTACAGGTGCACTTCGAACAATCAAAGAGTTATTAGGAATGCTTCATGTTAGGGATTGAAGTATGCTAGCGTGGTTAGAGAAAGCAGCCGTAACATCTCACGGTATGGTTCCTATAGGTAAACCTCCCTCTTGACTTGGACGCTGGTCCTGCACTGCAGACCCTTCAACCTTACTCACACTGCGTTATTAAGTGCAGTACAACCATTTCTATACAATGGCTCTCTGAACGATTGTATTTTATGGTCATGTTGCAATACCAGATTCTATCAGCAGATGTCACTGCAGCTTCTGCTCTAGGTAAAACCGGGGACAGGGGATGACCCATGCGCATTATTATAACAAAAGGTTCTCCAAACAGAGCATCTAGAAATCCATTGAAACCCTTCTGGACAATGACCTCACTCTATATTGTCTTATGGTTTGAATATGCGCAAGCCTTGGTATAACTATGTATACTTATTACTAGGGATGCACCAACACCAGTTTTTCTGTATCGAGTACCAAGTATTGGTGCTGTGTACCCCGATTATCAGGAAGTCGGGTAGTGGATAATGACCCCGTCGCCCAACTTCCTGATTGCCTGTGAAGCCGGTGTTCTAGTGAAAGAACACTGGCTTCCCATGCTGAGGCTTCCTGACCAATCAGGAAGCCAGGGGGGAGAGTTATGAAGTGCCATCTGGCTTCCTAATTGGTTAGGAAGCCAGGCTGCCAAGCAAAAAGTGGAGCCAGCTTCTCAGCCAATCAGGAAGACGGGCGGCACGTCATGACTTGTATTCTGGCTTTCTCATTGGTCAGGAAGCCACACTGCACAGCAATAAGTCATGACGTGCCGCTCGGCTTCCTGATTGGAAAAGGGAGCCGGCGCCATGCTCCCTCAGCATTGCCCGTCAGAGGGAGAGCTCCCCCTGACCAGAAGTTCTGGTATCGGAGATTTGGGGCAAGTACTTGCCCCAAATCCTCGGTATCGGTGCATTCCTATTATTACTCTTTAGACCACAATCCTGCTTTATTCTGCATTGTACAATGACAACACTATTCTAGTCATGTACAAATTGCGGCTCCCACAGATGGTGGTTCCCCATATTCATATCTCTGCACTGTAATATGTATTTACAACATGCAATGCACCATACAGAACCCAGTACATTTACATATAGGAACGTGATTGTGTTGTAATCATCCGTTATCCAGCACACTTGTTAATCTTGTATAATCTAAGCTTTCAGTAGGATGTTATTACAGTGTGTCAGTGCAGGCAGCCAGAATGAGAAAAATTAAAGTAAGCAAGCAGAAGGGAAGCCATGTTGGGGGCTGGTGACGGCTGATTGGTGCACTGGTGGCAGAGTGTCGGTGTATCTGTACGGAGAGTGTCGTCACTCACTGCTCCTCCCCCAGGGACATGCTTCAGGTTGTCCTTGGATCCACACTTGGACTGAATACTACCGACATCCACTTTCTTGTGGACAATCTGCACCTGCGGGAGGAACGAGGTAGGCGCAGGTGGTAAAACAGAACAGAAAAAAGAAACGGGCAGCAGATGGCATGAAGCGGGCGAGAGTGGATGGCGTGACAGACAGATGTGGGAATGTACCCCATTGGATGGAGGTGACTGGCAGAGAGAAGTTGGACAACAAGGAGACGGCAATTAGTAAGTCGTCTTCTTACATAGCTCCTTTTTCCACATTAGAAGCCCCCCCCCTACACCTCCCATCCACATTAGGAACCCCTTCATATCAAAGCCCTCCTTTCTTCAGGAGTCCAGATCATGAGCCAACATTCGCAGCAATGTGGGGAAGGAGGGTGGATGTGAAGTGGGGGCTTCTGATGTAAAATCCCCCTTATCCACATTAGGAAGCCTACCAACCAAACCCCCGACAATGCTCAGATACCTTGCCTCCTCCTGGCGTGTGCCGGATGTTGTCCGTAGAGCCGATCTTAGATCTGATGTTCTTCAGATCGGGTATTGGCACTGGGCCGGGGACCGGCTGAAGACGGCTTTTGGCAGAGGCGGGAGATTTGGGGGGAGTACGCACAATGGCCACCTTTTTGGGTTCCCGGTTGGATGCCACCTGTGAAGGTGTGCGGGAGCGACTTGTGGGAGTGCTGGGAGACCCAGGGCTGCTGTATCCGCTTCGATCACCAGATTTTGGGGATTCCGCTGCAGGAAAATTTGGAGTAGGTTTTATTACAGCTTCTGACCAATCAGCATTGTCCTGGCTATTTGTTTTATTTCAGATAGAAAGGTTTTAGTTATCCTGAAAGGGATTGATAACTCTGCACCTGTTGTCACAATTATGCTGAAGGAGCGTTCAACTAATTGCCCTTCTATGCTGAAGGAGCGTTCAACTAATTGCCCTTCAACTTAATGGAGCCCTATGTTGCCAGAAACATTTACACGAGTTATCAAAACCAATCTGAATTCTGCTTGTTTCCCCGACATGCACACAGATTTTGGCCTTGGCAAATTAGTTTAGCCAAGTTCATCGGTCAAAAGTAATTGCGAGCTCCTTTGGATTAAACAAGCCTTTGGCCTGTGATTTTTATTATTTAGTGAGAACTATGAGGTGAGTGCTTTTCCCTCACCTCATAGTTCTAGCTGACCTGTGACAATGAGACTGTCACAGGTCGGCTCAGTAGCTCGGGAGGTGAGCTAACACATACCGGCGTTCGCTCACCTCTCGATCCTGTCACGGCTCTCTGCCGTGACAGGGGAGGGGCTGGATTCCCCCCTCCCCTGTCCGATCCGCCAGCGCTGACTGGCGGATTGGACGGGGAAGGGGGCGGGTACAGCTGGCTCTGGCATAGCCAGCTGTCACTCACACAGCTGGGCGGATCCTGGCACAATTGTCGGGATCCGCAGACGGCGTCTCAGTATACCGCGAGCTACAGCTCAGGGTATACTAAGCCTGTGGTGACGGGAGGACGCTAATTTGTGTCCTCCCGTTACCTGGAGAACTATGGGTTAAAGACTTAACCCCATAGTTCTCCTTTAAATTCGATCAGTTTAGTCACACTGAATGATCACTTGTATCTCATACTTCTAGTGGCCACATATATCATATTGATATATAAGTGCCTAATGATGAGGAACATAAGGGACTGCAATACTTCATGACACCTGTCCTATGAACCGCTCACCTCTCTCACCTTTTCCCACGCTGGGTGGCACCTTTTTCTGATCTCTTCTCACACCTGTAAAACACAACAAATAAATCAAATTAATGTACAACGTGGTGTAGTCCAAGCCTTCAAGCCTGATGGAGGTGAGTGAAAAGAACTCACAAAATGTTATAGTTCTAGCTGACCTGCGATTGGGAGGGTACAGCTGGCTCTGCCTCTAGATAGTCAGGGCCAGCTGTCACTCACGCAGCTGGGCGAATCCAGACAATTGTCGGGATCCACTTCAGCGTCTCAGTATACCGCAAGCTGTAGCTCGTGGTATACTGAGCTTAGGGTAACGGGAGGACGCCAGTTTGTATCCTCCCATTACCCTAAGGTCATAAAAGCCTCCTGTAGCTAACAGACACCCTTTGATAATGATGCTTTAACTGATAACATTGTGACACAGATCTCCTGAAATTTGGTGATGTCACTACTGTGCTGCTTAATGCTGGAGATGAAGTTGTACCTGAGGCTCTGAAGTGCAAGCATCTCCCTGCTTCTTCCACCTCTCGTGTTATCTTTTCATCATGACCCCCAGCAGTCCATTAGGAGGAGCTCTGGCATGAGGAAGCAAAACCCTGCCTCTACCAAAATGGCCATCTCCACCCAGAGACAGTGTAGAACAAGGCATGGTCAATTAGTGTAGCCACTCTACTTAAGGTGGAAGGGGTTACCTAAAATCTAGTATTACTAGCATTGTAATCAGCCTGGATGATTTGTAGTCTAGTATCATTTGGTTAATCTATGCGTTCTGCTATTGATTGCACCTACCTGTGGGGTTTGGCAGCCAATAGGGGAACATTAGGAGTGTCTATGCCTCACCAGCCGTTTCATGGCCAGTGGTGCATGCTGGGGAAGTGCCTAAATACTCAGGAAATACCATGTGCTCAGTCAGTCCACCCCCAGGCCTAGCCTTGGGGTGGCATGTACAAGGTTGAAGAAGCTGAACAGTCCTCAAGCCTGGAGGAGGCCACATGTAGACCCAGGTGGGGTCTGGAAGTATCTGGGGAGGGGAACACATCAATACAACGTCCTAAGTCTGTAATGGGCATTGTAGGGGAGACTTGACCACCAGTCCCCATTGTCTTACTATCATTGTTTAGTGCCGATTGGTGGCTCTTGTGTAAGAACTGTTTGTATTTCCTAAGTCACCTGGTTAAAGAAAGCCCACCCTGCATATACTTTACCAGCTAAGCATCCATCCCAAACCATTCAGATTTTTCTCCAAAATGGATATAAAAAAGACAGTTCTGAATCAACAAATTTCCTTTAAAAGGAAGTTCCAGGTCTAATAAAGTATACACAAGCATACAGATGAACAAAAGACGTTCCTATTGGATTACATATAGAACTTCCAGATCTTCCATGCTTTGAGCAGCCCTCCTTTAGTGGCTTAAGAACAAAGTGCGGAAACCCCAAGTAACCACATTGAACTTTACTGAAGCCAAACCTATAATTGATTTTAATTGGTCACAATGCACTATTTTGAGTCTATTGATTTGCTGGCATTATCAACTGACTTACCGCCAGGGGGAGTCTTGGGGACTGCTGTGGGTGTCTTTGAAGGGATTCTGGATGTGTTGGTGGGTCCTTTGGGAGCCGGCTTACCCCCTGCACTCTCAACCCCATCCTGTTATACATGAAATGCAAACATTAGCAATCAAAAGCAATGGAGAATGTAATATAGTACAGAGACACCCAACACTGCTTTTCTAGGTTGGCTGGCAACACTTAAAGGGTTATTCACAAAAAGGGTGAAGAGTTTGGTCAGTTCTGCCTTCTCCAAACTCTTCACCAATCTAGGACAACATAGCTGTACTGGAAAGTGAGCTGAATTGGAGAATTATTCCAGTTCAGCTATGTTGTCCTAGTTTGGTCACTTCTCCTGCCTTCTCCAAACTCTTCACTTTTCTGTGAATAGCCCTGTCATTGTCTTACTATGAAGTGGTTTGTCCACACAGCTCTTAGGAGAGGGGCAGGTACTCGGGGCTAATTTTGCACCCCCTAAACAAGACTTGGCAGAATGTGTGATGGTCTCCATCAGTGCAGGACTGCTCTTTGGTCTGTTTATATCACTGAAAATGGCTGCATACACCAATCATTTTACCTATGGCTGGACAGGAAACATAGCTATGACCGCCCAGAAGGAGTATCAAATTGTCAACTTACCCCTGCTAGTCTTCCCATAATCCCCCATTATTGCAACCAAACAACGTGCACTGACCATCTAGGGTTCTCCTGGGTTGGAAACTTCTAGCCTATCCCCCTCATATTTATACAGGAAAGTTGGTACTTCAGTTATGAATGGGCACCAGCAGACTAAAACTATTGGATGGCTCATTGAGACGCCAACCATATTTCCTTGCACTAGTATGTTCCAGCCATTACAATGGTGTCACGCTCTCTTAGCTAAACCCTCCAATTATCCCACGTTATGGAGAATCCATTCAGGGAGCAATCATTTGCTTTTGTATTGGCTGCATCAAATTGGACGGAACAAAGTATATTTATGGGGATGGTTCATGAAATCCCTGAGAAATTAGCCCACATCTGACTCCAGTTGCCTAAAAATCAGCCAGTCTGAAGATCAGGTTTGCACGGAGCTAGCTTTTAAACTGCCCCAGAAAGCAGGAAATATTACAATGTTGGTGCTAATGGGGGCACGTGGGTGTGGCATAGCAACAGTATCCTCAGGATATCTTCCCCCAAGGTTCCAATCCATACCAGTGGTAAACTGGACACCCCCATTTTACCCTTGCATCAAGTTAACTCAAAAGTATTAAGTACCCTCGTATGTACATACACTAGTTATTGCACAAAAGCATTTCAGCGACCAAACAGAAAAGCCAGTTATGAAAGAAAAATTATGGCAAGAATGAAAGTCAGCATGTGTTAATGGAATGAAAAGGACAGCCCTGGGCAAATCAAGCAAGCATTTGTTATCAGATCCATCACTAACTCACGCAGGACCTCTTCTTACCTTTACCCGTGAAGGGGTGCTCAGCGGGCGGTACGAGGCTGGGGATGCCCTCTGTGTGAGGCTCCTCGTGGGAGGGACTGTGGGGCTAGAAGGTTTTTTCTGGGTGGTTGTGCTAGTGGAAGGGGATCGTTTGGGGATGGTGGAGCTTCGGGTTGAAGAGTGTTTGGGAAGGGATGGAGTTGAGGATGTCTTCAGAATGTAAAACAAAACGTAACATGAACAGAAAAATAAAATGGTGATATTATAATAATAAAAAAAAGCAAAATAAAAGCAAAACAAACCAAAGCTTTCTGTGAAAGATGAGAATGTCGATGGAGAAATAAGAGCATGGCTGTAAATATCTCAGTGACGGAATTGGGCTGCTCTGCTGGTGACTGAAGTAGCACTGGGGTTGTAGGAGGAGAGCAAAGAGTACCCTGAGCTATCCATACCAACCAGACTGCAGTGGTGATTTACTAACCTGCACTACAAAAATAATTGCTGCTGTCTTTTTGTATCAGTCCACTACACACACGACCCAACCTTTGCAAGTAGTTCAATTGTTCTTGCAGTGATCAGGTTGTGAAATGTGTGAGCAGTTAGAACACCGTTGATTGGGTCAAGGCTGGTGTAGGCTAACCAGAATTTCTAACAACAGTGGCTATGTTACGTAGCTTGGCTCTAGACACGGCCAGATGGCCTCCAACCTCTCCTAGTACTAGTGAGGCATCTACTGATCTCCGTAAACAAGGCATCATTGCTTACTCAGCCCAATTCTGATACCACACAAGGATTTGGCTCTGTTGGTAAAACTCTGTTCTGCAATATAAATGCAAAATGGTAATCCTGTCATGGGAGAAGTATGAAAGCGGCCATTGTCCAGTTTTTTTTTTTTAACATATATCAAATGCCAAAAGGGATAACCCTGCCACGTTTGGTCATTCCGTTTGTGTCCTACTGGGGCGCTTTACTTTCACTTCCTGTTGTGATGATGGGAAGTGAGAGAAAATCTGTGAGGGTGTGTAAGCCCATCTGAGTTGTCATTGAACAAGTGTCCCCATTGGAAGCTGGTTGGATGACCAGTGAAAACTCAAGAAAATTACAGCAAGTCCAGTTAGTTGCCTTGACTTTTTTTTTTTTTTTTTTTTTACAGAGGTTCACAATTGGAAGATTTCCCTTTGTCCTGGTGACAACTCAGGACAGGAAGGGATGGACACAGATAGCAATATTACCTTGACAGTGGTGTTCCGAACCCTAACTCCCCCCCCCCATTCCAAAATGCAATAGAACATGGTGACCCCCTTCATCACTCCATCTGGAGTGATGAAGGGGGTCTGTTTATGCATGATTT
Source organism: Nanorana parkeri (assembly GCF_000935625.1). Taxonomy (NCBI): domain Eukaryota; kingdom Metazoa; phylum Chordata; class Amphibia; order Anura; family Dicroglossidae; genus Nanorana; species Nanorana parkeri. The sequence continues at coordinate 2,686,094 of NW_017306318.1, read as the reverse complement.
GGCATTAAGAGGGGTGGAGTTTAAAAGGAATGGGCGGAGAGTAAACGGCAAGACATTCTGACTGGTACTGGTTCTCAGTGATATCCAATCTGTATCTTGAGACCTTTAGCAAGGATAGTGCACAGGTTAAAGAATAAACCTAAAACTCAAATGCTCTACAAGCCACTGATTGCAGCTGAACTACACAAAAGCAGAGCCCCCACCGCCCCTTACATGCGTCACAGTGCACTTAAATTTGTGTTCGATAAATTAAATAGGAAATGGCAAAGAAAAAAAAAAATGCATGACATCATGGAGACAAGAGTAGCCCTGCACTTCTGTTCTGGTCCTGGGTGGAGACGTTTTCATTGACAGCAACATGTGTAATAGGCATCAATCTGCGTCTGGCAATTTTCAGCACGCCGGCTGCTCTGATATAAACAGGAAGTTCTGCCTTTTGTAGGAGAGATTCATGTCAGGAGGGGGATTCAGTGACATGAGAATGTGAACGCTGGTCATACTAATTACACATACGTGGCCTGGAGATTGGGAGCGGACTGTGGACATTGAAATAAAAATGAACATTGGGTTGATTCCAGAATACGGCTTTTTTTTCCCCACCACTCTGTGCTCATAAATGTAACACACTGCAGTATTGGGCCAAACCAAACACATGATGCATATAGGTAGAGGCTAGGCCCACCCCCTCCTGCCAATAGGTAGAGGCTAGGCCCACCCCCTCCTGCCAATATGTCCCCCTTCATAGGGCAGGTAGAGGCTCTGGCATTTGACAGTTGAATGAGAGTGGGCGGGGCTAAGTGTAGGGGGACATAGGGACTTAAAGAATAAACCATCTTGTACATGTTGCCTCCCTATCTGTCCTTCAGACATTTTCCAAATAACGTTTTTAATGTGATCATGTGAAAAGCTATTTCCCTTGAATGAATGCAGGCAATAGGGAGACAATATTTAACAGTTGGATTATTGTTTAGCCTTTCCTTATAAAATGTCTGTATGGGCAAGATTTTTTTTTTTCATTTTAGGTTGGGAAAGGGTGAAAACCCCGATCAGGTTTTTATTGCTATCCGTCTGCCCGATTCATCCTGGTGACCACAGAAAGGCATGGGAAATTCAAGTTTATACAGTTGTCACCAGAGCAAGAGGTGGGTGGAAAGGTTACACTGGCGATACCTGTTCCGGTGCCAACTGTCACTTTCAGATTTTACTTCTGGTTGCGTCTTTGGGACAGGAAGGAAGATAAAATCCCCCCAATGGAGCACAAATAGCATGAAGTGGATTGGCAGGGGTTTTTAACTCTTCCCTATTCTGCCCATTTAAAATTTGGACTATACATACACACTTTTTATCTCAATTTGGAGAGACGTTGAGGTCCTGTGTACAGCCTGGGTCTGGGATCCAAAGGACTCCACAGGGACATATGAAGGTAACTGTACTTCAGCGTTATTGTTACACCTAAACCTGAGGTCTGCAGCCCTCCCAGTATGTGGGCTACATTCAAATGACTGGAGATAGTAATATTGATTGGAATAATCACCTTCTATATCGGACCTTTAAACAAAAGAGCTATATCAGATACGTTCTGTATAGTCATGCCTATAGGTGGTGTATAATGAAGATGTGACAGGCAGGCTGTAAAAGGATCTACACATGACCCACAATGCACCGCTATGGAATGCGGATCTGAATGGTCAGATGTCTCCTGCCTTGGCATTGGCTCTCATTTCACATTGGAAATTCTCTCCTTACCTGTCCTGATTTTTCCTGGGAATCGATTTCGTGTTTTTCTTGTTCGTGAGCTGCAAGAATCAAAAGATGCTAATCAGTAAAGGATCTCACATTGTAAGAAGCCCGGGAGAGGTTGTTCGAGAAACCCTGAAACCTGGAGCACAAAGCCATTTTGTGGGCAGTTCAGAGAATACAATTGAACACATTGATATTACTAGGCATGGCGGATACAGACCAGATCTAGCCGACAACTGCTTACTGGTAAAAAGGAACTCCGGTACCATTATGTTTCTGGCTACAGTAAAACACAGGTACCGTTCATGTCATGACAAGGCCTTCATGTCATTAATCAAGAAAGCTGGCCGTATACTAGTCAAATTTTGGGCCAGTTCTGCAATGTGTGGCCCCCATCTGGACCCTCTATTTCATTCGAGCCGGTCCGATCAGCTGCAGTCACCATTCGCTTCCTAGTAAAGGAAATCTGATGCAGAAGCCGACTGCCGACAAAATGGCTACCAATTTGGGCTAATTTAATAAGGCATAGAGCAATGAGTGAAGTGTCCAATCAGAATACAGCGTTTGCATTGCCTTATTAAATCTGTCCAGCAAACAGCAAATCATCATCTAGGATGTGTTACATTCTAATGCTCTATGAACACAAAGCCGTCCTACAATGATCAGACAAGAGCACGTTCTTCCATATTATTAGTACCAGGCGTTGTTTACTAGGAAGTCGCAGTGTTTGAAGTCCAGGAGCATTCAGGCATGCAAATAACTGTTAGTCACAGGAAGATCAGAGACAAAGTCAAACATTGGAGCCCATTTCTCATCTACAGTTTAATGTTCTGCAAAGCAAGCAATCACCATCCATCTGTTGGAAAATAAATTTGGCTATGTACTATGATCACCTAAACCGGCTACATAACACGCTCCCACTCCGGCAAACCACCATTATGCTGTAGAGAGTGCTCATTGCCCTTTGTATAGAAGCAGTGTTCTCTCTGCAGAGGTCCTACACACCACATCGAGTCAGAGCTTCAGTTATCCAATCAGTAGGAAGCATGAGTCTGTTGAATGAAGAGCAAAAGTGTGTCAAAGCCTTTGCAGATGCTTTCTATTCATTGGATAACTGTAGCTCTGACTTGACAGGGGTGCATAGGACCTCTGCAGAGAGAACACTGCTTCCATCCCTTCCATGCATGCTGGCACGGATCAGATGTCTCTACGCAGGCTCCTTTCCAAAGAACAAAACCTATAAAAGACTTGGCACACCTTTTATTCTGATACACGTGGCATGTATTTGGCGGATCTGGAACAAAGCAGGATTGATTTATTTATGGCTTCTACCCCTCCTAATCACAGCCAAGTGATCTGAACCATACAAAAAGCAAACTTGAGCACATGAGAGAAGAAAAAGCATTATTATTCCAAACCTTAAAGCAGAAACTACAACCTCCTATACTTTACAGCCAAGGAAAGCACCATCTTAGCATCTATATGAATTGCAGTTGCCATGGTGCTGCACATGTGATCAGCTACACCACCAGCCATTTGACGGCTTGAAAGTTTGTTGGAGCTGAAATAAGCCATACCAACTGTGACGGTTGCCAGTGTGCTTAAAAAGGTAGGAATGCACCGATATTGGTGCCAATACCGAATATTTGGCCCAGTACTCGTACTCGCCCAAAAGCTCCGATACCTAGCTCTGATACATGATCTTCCGGTCAGAGGGAGATCTCCCTCTGACCAGCAGTGCCAAGGGAGCATGGAGCGGCTTCCTTTCCAGTCAGGAAGCTGGGAGGCGGGTTCTGACCTGCTTCCCAGCTTCTTGATAGGTTAAAAATCCAGGCTGCCTAGCAACAAGTGCAGCCAGCTTCCTAGCCAAACAGGAACCCGGACAGCACGTCATGACCCGCCTCCCAGCTCTGATTGGTGAGGAAGCTAGGGCAGCACCATCAACAAGAGAAGTTGGCTTCATAGCCAATCAGCAAGTCAGAAGGCGGGTCATGGCGTGCCACCTGGCTTCCTGATTGGCTAGGAAGTGAAGCCGGTCTTCTATCAGGAAGGTCATGATCCACCGCCCGACTTCCTGATAAATCGGGGCACATGGCATTGGTGAAAAAAAAGTATTGGTGCATCCATACTTAAAAGGTAACTGTTTGGGCAGATATTCAATTGGTGCTCACGGCTTGGCCGATTCAGAAGGAATTTGATGACATTTAAGCTGTGGGTGGCCAGCTGAAAGCAGGCGGTAGATCAAGAGACGTAGAACGCTGAACTTGTGTAGAAACCAACTTTTAAGATAAAAGTCAGGCTTGAGTCCTCCTATTGCTCCGCATAACTGCGCATTACATTGGAATAAATAGTAACTTGGATGGTGGAGCAAGTTGAACTTGACAAGTTTAGGACCAGCATAGAACTACATCTATTGATCGCTTTGACACATAACTGACGGTAGCCTCTGCTATGAATTCATTTGATCAGATCATAGTTTGAATTTCCAGCCTTCACATGGTTTCAGAAGTGAATTTGCCTTTTATGTAAATAAGCCATTAAGCACAATCACCTAGATAAGCCAGCCAGGACAGAACACATACGTTATAGGACTCGGTACAACGCCATTTTGTCCTGGAAGAAAAATCTCCACATAGATCATTAAAATCCCAAATTACATTGGCTGGAAGTTTTAATAAAGCAGCAACCATACTGAAGCTGACCCATAGCGGTCTCCTCCTGAGTATATATCCGGTAACCAGACAATGAGGAATATCTCAATAAATAGACTGCTCACTGGCGGTTCTACGTATTATCGCGATTAGGCGGTCTTGTGTTTGTAGATTACACTAGTGCCATTTTATTTGTCCATCCAGTCATCATGTTTTTAGGGGCCTCATGTTTAGAACCAGTGGAATGTTTATTCTCCATCCTGCTTGGATATACTCTGCTTCAAGTATAGTTTAAAGGCCGCTGCCCCCATATGGGAGAAGTTTAACTGGTGACATCATGGTGGATGTCAAGATTAACCCATTCCATGGCATCTTCACTGCTGCTGAACATTTACTGCAGGTCAAAAAGGACAAATAAATATACACAATTGGAATTCTACAGAACATTTTTTTTTTTTGGTTCGTATCGTCTTGCAATTTTAATTGAAGGTCAATTCAGTCAAAATGCCCCTTTTTATTTTATACAGCCACTGTATTATCTTCTGAGGACCTCCAGACGAGAGATATTGAGCATCCAGCTCCATTCACCTACATCCACTTCCTTGTATTTTTTTTAATTTAACATATTGGAGAATGGAGAGGCACTGGACCCCCATTGTGGAGGGAAGGGGGGGGGGGGGGTGGTAAGGCCAAAGGGGAGATCAGTTTTCTACACCCCAAAAACTATGCACATATCCAGACTCGGCCTACCATCGGGCCTAATCCTGGGTGGACGTACCCTAACCACACATACAATACACCCAATCATCCTTATATGCAACATGACAACTATAGAAATAAGCAAGAACATTTGAAGAAATCACGGTGAGGCTTCCTTAAAGTTCAAATCAGCTAAATACATTCCAGGTGAATCAAAACAAAAGCGTGTTTTGTTAGTTTCTTTTCTTTATAAAGCTACCCCAGCCTAAGGAGAAAAGCCTGTCCCCCCCTGCCAGCATCATGCAGAGTGGACCCTTGTGCTCTGTCGGAAAGCAGTGGTTTATCTGCCGAGGTCCAACACACACGGGAGTATGTTGGATCTCTGTAGAAAGACCACTCCTTCCCCCACAGCAAGCACGGGTCCTTCTATGGCTTATCTAATGTGGCTGCTTTAAGACAATCTGGAAGACTTTGTACACCTTTTGTTTTGATGCACCTGGAATATATTCCAAATTTGAACAGAAACTTCAATTGGGCTTTAAACATTTGTTGACCATTTCATATTGCTTTAGAGTTAACATATTTCAGCAAGTGCATGTGTCATGAGTTTGCACGCACCTTTACTAGTCATCAAAATGTCTTGTACTGTAATGTACTTTAGGAAGATTCCAGAACCCAGCCATACACTGTACACAGGCCTTCAGCTCAAGTTCCAAGTCAAAATTCAGGCTTCCCATCAACTGGGTACCTCACAATCCAATAGGGACTGTGATATATTGGCTGTTGAGGTAACGGCATAGAATTGCGGGGAACCAGAGCTTGGACTTACCAGTTTGTGAGTAACATCTAAATGTTATGAACACCTAGTGAGTATGAACACAGCTTCTTAGTCCATACTGGGATGGCCCCCGATCCAGGGTTATAAGCTACAGGGCTCAATACACAAGTGAACCAGGTATTTGGTGAACGGTATAATTTACAGTACAGGTTACACCGACTATGCAAACTTTGTTCCTTCGAATGACTCTCCCAGATGGAGGACACTGCCAGGGGAACTTCAAAGAGAACTGTATCTCAAGCATTGTAGATGACCTGAAGGTAAGCAATAATGCTCAAAAACCATTTGTACTAATAATAGCAATAATAATAGATACTGCAAAATCAAACAATTTAAATGAGGAAACCTCTGCTTGCTCTTACGAACGTTGGAACGGCATAACTGAGACCAACAGATACTGAACAATTGTAGAGGCAGCGACCCAAGAAATGTCTCTTAAACAGGTGCCATGTGATCCATCTGTAGATGTTAACATAGCATTGACCACAAAATAATGGTATAAATTATTTAGAACATCCAGAATGATACAAAGCAAGAACAGAGGCCTTCAGTCTAGATTTAAAGGGCTTATCAATTTCTACAGAGCCAACATCCATCTTCAAGCAAAGAGGATCCTACTCAAACACCAAGTGATTCATCATCAAACGGAGAGGGCACCGAGTGTCAATTTGAAACCAGAGAAAGTGAATTTAACGAAAAGCTAATTGCCCTTTAAGTTGTTGTTATAGCAGAGCCACGGCAACCCAATGTCTAAGTGCCTCTCAATGTTAGATGAGCACACGTGGATGTGCGCAGTGGACAAACATGCAGTGAGGTGGGGGTGGACAGAGACCATGCAATTATGTCATGCTCTAACACCAACTATATAAAACAATACTAGGAGAGGGTGAAAAGGGGAAGGTACGGGGTGCACACACTTGCAATGTGTGTCCTTCAAGCAAGTTAGAAAAGCAGAAGGCAGCCATGGGAGCTCAGAGGAGGCTTTAGTAGACCAGCCACATTAGAAGTCAACTGGAAACACACCTTTAAGAACAGGAACGCGGCTGACCGGTATTCCAGATCCATGTGGAGATATTCGTTTTCGGGGGGCCACCACAGTCTCACTGGTCACTGGAGAAGGCAATCCTGGGATTTCCTCACTAGGTGTGCCTGCAGCTGAACATGGTTCTATTTTGTTCTCCCCCTCTATGGTTCTGTTGGCATCAATCTCCACTTGGTAAACAGACACAGAGGGCCGTGGGCGAGGGAGCACTAACTGGTCTTCTGCAGAGAAAGTACCAGCTGCTAAGTCAACATATGGCTTCTCTATCCCATCCTCCTGTTTATCATTCAGCTCAGTGAAAACAGAACCTTTAAGCAGTTGGTTGGCATCCACTGTTGTAAAGCTTTCAGCCACCAGACCATTTGTCTCAGGCTCTAGACCACGAGGCAACTCTTTCCCAATGCACCGAGGAGATACAGCATCACGGTCCAACTCTCCTCCATCACTGCGCTCCTCCAATGAGATGTGGTTGCCTTCATAACCATCTTGATCGTACTCTTTGCACGACTTATCCAAGGGAACGAATGGCAGTCTTTCTTGCCTTTCTGAATTTTCGGTAACCTCGTTACTTACGGCAGTCCACCCTGAACTAATATCTTCATATGTGTCTCCAGTAACGACACAGAAGTCTGTTGGGTGTGTATACTTCTGGGTCCCATCTGAAGTTTCCGAAAGATCTGTCACTTCCTGTTGTGATTCTGTTTCTGGAGTGTTGCTACAAGGCTCCTCTGCCTCCATCTCGCCTGGAAGGGGTTTAATCTCTGGGGTTCGGGTAAAAAGGGCAAGTTTGATGTAATAATATGAAACAGGTAATGAATGTGGGTCAACGACTGCTACGCAAAAATCAAAAACAGCTAGCTCAGGGCTGGCTAAAACCCAAGAACCATACAGCCAATGTGCCTAAACAACCAATTCCCCTCCCCTGATCTATTAAACTCTCAAATGCAAAATGGAAATGAAAAGGGATCATGTTAGGGTTGCCACCTGTCCAGGATTCACACAGACAGTTCGGGTTTTGAATACAGTGTCTAAATTTCATGGCAGCAGAAACCCGGACACAAGATGTCAGGCAGACAGGGGCAACCAAAATTAGGATTGGGGCTACTGGCCCCCCACTGAAAATAGTCACAACTGTGATCTTTACATATGAATAAGCCACCACTCATTCTTCCCAAAAAAAGTCTGCGCGTCAGTTGCGTCTTCGGGTTTCGCTTGAATAAAAAGGTGGCAACCCTAGATCATGTGCCTATGGAACTATGAATATTGTACATGTGTAGTAGTAAGCCAGTGGTAGGCAAACTCTGGCCCTCCAGCTATGGTGCAACTACAAATCCCATGAGGCATTGCAAGGCCCTGACAGCCACAGGCATGACTCCCAGAGGCAGATGCATGATGGGATTTGTACTTTCACCACAGCTTGAACGCCAGAGTTTGCCACGCTTGGAGTCAGCGATAGAATATATATTAAACATTTTACATGTACAGCTAACTACCAAGCTGCAGATGATCAATGCTCATGTATTGAATGATGAATAAAGTGTTTATAACCCCAAGGACATACAATATACTGCAGCTTACCAACCCTAGGTTATGGTGCATTCATTTATTTTCTCCTTTTTACATTTTAACCTAGAAATCCTGCCAGAGATATACTTCCTGTCCATAGATAACAGTAGAGTACAGGAAGTGAGCATTGTCATCCTAGGAGTGGAGTCTTATCAGCCCTCCCCAGTTCACCTCTGGGAGCCCTAAGGTGAACTGGGGAGGGCTGATAAGACTCTTGGGATTTCACAGCAGCAGAGGCAGCGTTGTCAGGTCTCTACAGGAAGTTCTCAGATCACTGGATTTCTGGCAGGATCAACAGGTATTTTTTGCACTTATCAAACAGATATAACAAAATGCTTTCCATGGTATATTTAGCAGACCGAATAAGAGACATTCTTTGTTGGCGTTTACATACACTTTAAGAACACGTACAGTATAAAAGAACACGTACAGTATAATAGAACACGTACAGTATAATAGAACACGTACAGTATAATAGAACACGTACAGTATAATAGAACACGTACAGTATAATAGAACACGTACAGTATAATAGAACACGTACAGTATAATAGACACGTCATTTAGTCTCATTTCCAGCAGAATAGTGATAACGCCCCCCCATATCAAGAAACGCAAAGGGGTCCCCACTTGCTTCAGTCAACCTGTAGGCACCAGAGACCGCTCTCCTCTGTTTCCAATGCTTCCCTTTAACGTTACAAGAGGGAGGGCTGCTCTGTGTTCCTGTCCCCAATTACGTTACTGATTGGTTAATGACTGGTTCTCTTTAAACAAAGTATTTTCGGAATATAAAAACAATCAGTAAACAAACAGTTGTTGTAGCAGCAGACACATTTCACTTTAATAGGCCAATGATTCAAAGCAACCAATCAGAAATTAGAGTTAAAAGGGTCTGTAGGCTGAACTCGGTGGACTTGTGTCTTTTTTCAATGTAACTAAAAGTCTGCTTATTTATCAATAAACATTTGCTAACTGCAGTAACCTACACATTCGGGGTAGGCTACCTCAGCACTCCAGCTGTGTGCATACTACAAGTCCCATGATGTCTCTGCTTCTGGGAATCATACATGTGACTGTCAGAGTTTTGCCATGTATCATGCAGGGCCATCCCTATAATGAGACACCCCCTGTTGCGGTTGCCTCAGGCGGCATCTCATTGGGTCATTTGGGGGCCCTTTCCAGCCAGAACGTTCCAGGTTACTAAGAACTGTTAGCAACCTGTCATGCGTCCTGACATCACGACATCACTGGTTGCCAGGAGCTGAGCAGGATGCTCTGGCCAGTGTCTCGCCCAACTCCTGTCAACCAGCGGCATCAGTGCGGTGGGTGGGACGCCGGATGCCCCCCCCCCCGTATCATGCACCATTGGCAACCCCCCCCCAATCCCGTAACGGGCACCATTAGCACCTCCCTAGTCTAGGGAGACCCCTGGCTTCACCGGACTTGTAGTTCTGCAACAGCTGGAGTGCTGATGTTGCCTATCCCTGCTATAGATATACTCAGGTCACCAGTACAATATGAATTCTGATTGGTTATGGGTCCTGTCTTTACACGGTTTTATTGAACTGTGGGATGCAAAGTGAACTAACTGATCACAACCAATCACCCTTCAGGAGGAGTTCAGACGGGTTGGTATGAGTTGCACACATTGCACGCTCGTCATCATCTTGTATAAACTGGTTGAACACACCCATACCTTACTGTGTACATTACTGGTGCAGCCATCATCATCTGCACAACCCACGTACTGGCCATGTCCACAACAGAGTCAGCCTTGGATGGTTGCTGTGCAGGATCAGAGTATTACCCCCCATAAGTAGCTGTATAATAAAGAACCAGTAACCGTACCTTTTGCTGAATCCCCTGCAGCCTGGTCCTCTTGGCTGGGGGTGTCACCAACACCAGCTTCCTCTGCTGAAGGACATGAACAGAACATCAAGTAAACGGTTCCTGAAATCTGGTCCAATCCAGGTGCCCACACACACACCAAGATCACACCAGGCTCTGCTGATAAGGATCAAACATGCAGAAGAATGCAGAGAGCCTGGAAAGTCACACACTCATTTTGAATGATTTCAGAAGAAAGCCAACGGCTGAGTGCCATACTTAGCTGGGGCTATTCCGGTGACACAGACATAGTCGTGTGATCACATCTCAGCAGGGACAGAAATAAAAGCGTGACGCGGTAGCAGAAAAATGCTGCGAGAATAAGGAGAGAAGAATCAAGGAGATAGAAGAAGAGATGCCCATTTCAGAGCGAGGAAAGGACTGAAAGCTGGCATGCACTGTGTGCAGAAGAAGCAAGATCAGGTAAAGGACGAGGGCAGGTAGGCAGGGCGACTTATAGGAGGCCATAGAAGGTGGCAAAGTGAAGCAAGTCAGGGCTGCAGTAAAAGAAGGTGAAGGATCAAGAATGTATTTTCTAAATGGTCTTCCATAAAATGTAGATATATAGAATATTTCCTATAAGTATATCCCAAGCCAAATCTTTCCTTTTAGTTTTGGATAGAGTAGGGAACGGATACAACTCTTCATTTTGTTTTTTTGTACTACGTCCTATTATGGAGATATTCCTTCATGTCCCAGACACAAACAGGATGTGAGCGGAAATCCTCTCCTTGCTGTCACCATAACAAGTGTCCCCACTGGAAGATTTCCCCTCTATTCCTGATCCGATGACAACGCAACCTTTTGGATTTACCTTCACATTCTGTCCCCATGACAATGGTCACAAGGATAAATAGAGAGGGAGAATCTTACCAATAGGGGCGCAGTAATATAGACTTCTCAGGGGCGCTAACCTTTTCACATTCTATCCAAACACATATTGGCTTTAGATATGCTTTTACCTGTACCAAGCTAAAGTCAACTGACCCAGGAATATAAACACCCCGCTCCGTTCTCCATGAGGACACCATGTATGTATGTATGTATGTATGTATGTATGTATGTATGTATGTATGTAAAGAATATGGTAACTGGTTTTGATATGCAGTGCTTTAGCAAGCTAAATGTCATCTAAGTAGGATTAGGATCTATTTTAATACAACAGCGGTTCCCTTTTAATAGGAGTTCCTATCAGGAAAAGTATTTGTATGGAATTGTACTGTACCAGAGCTTCTAATTCAGATAATAATCTGATGTTTAACAAACCTTTGATCCAAAACCAGCTTTTACTCCATGATTTAGAAGCATGCTCTCACAAAGATTCAGAGCAGTAAAGCAGAGCACAGCCACACGTGGCAAAGCCAGGAGGGACATGGTGCTCCCAAGCAGGACCTTGGCAAATAAGCAGTTAACTTGGCCAACTTCTGCCTTACCGGGGGATGCCTCAGGGGTCTCTGTGTGACCCTGATCTTTTAGTGCTTCTCCATTGGCTAGATCCTCCTCTAGCTCTGTGGCCCCGTCTGTAAGAGGATGATAAGACAGCAGGCGTTATGTGTGAGCCGAGCAATAATCCTAAAATATGCCGAACGTCCCGTAATAAGCCCTTGGAAGCCTGCGCGGTTATCTTGTCGCCAGCTTTTACCGACTGTCAGACAAGGTTCTAATATGACAAGATTTGTTTCCCAACAATGAGGATTACTTCTATACAAAGTGTACAAGTGACAATACTCTGTCCTGTGGCACAGAATTACATGATAAAGACTATTTCAATATCTATGATGCCAGGCGCTGTACGCACTGGTTTTGATGTCCAGAGATGACCGTACCTTTAAACGATTTCAAATTTCTTCCATATGCTATACACCGGTCTGCTTTTCAAGGTAAAGGTAGGGGGTGGCAAGAGGCCACTAGCGAAAACATTCCAGCACAGCTTTGCTGATGGTCCTAGCTCTAGTGTCGGGTACCTTACCATTAGCCTGATTACCACCCAATCAGTGGGAGGAATCTCACAATACATGGAAACCTCTTGAACACCATGTCCCTAGTGGGGTTTAAACCTGGAACTGAGAGCTGTAAGCCAAGCGGGGCACCTTTATACATGTGCATTGTGTAGAAATGCTGCATTGCACTACCCAGGCTGTACAGTGTTTACTGTCCTGGTACCCAACCTGCAGCCCAAGGGTTACATGCCACCCTCAGGCCCCAGCAGTCAGAAGTGGCAGCACTGATTTGTAAAGGGATCTTTAATAACTAATCCCTAGCAGTTTCATGTAACATTCCCCTAGGATCTGAGCGTCTCCTGCAGCATTACTTCAGTCTCCAACCACTTTTGTAGAACAGTCTCTGACCATTTCCTCTCGAAAGTCTTCAGTCTATGAGTCTTCTGTAGCATTATATCAAATAAATATTATAGGTGGCCCTTTGGAGATATCAGGTGCTCCTTTTGAGGCCCCCTATACCGTGTAGGTAAACAATTATGGGTATACTTTTCTATTTTCAGGTTCTTCATGCTCCAGTACTATAGGTGGGTACCAATTTGGAGCCAAGGATGTGGCAGCAAGGTTTGTGATAGACTAGACTGGCAATTTTGACCCAGACTTGGTACTGCCCCAATATTGTTTCCCGTTTTCTTAATTTTCTACTCATTAAACCTGCAAATCTGGTTTACTATATACTAAGTGGTGTTCAGCACCCATCTGACCTAGAATCCATGACTGCCTTACAATCAGGGGCTGTTTAATGTACACTGTAAATCATTGTATTACAATGAAGAAAATGAATACTATCAGAAATGAACCTGACTTAGTCTAAAAGAGCGCTGAAGTGCTAGTATCCTATGGTCCCTACAAGTACCTGGGTTAGTTTTAAACTGGATCCCTGTAGGCTCACTTGTATATGGGGGTCACGTCTTGTGCCAAATTGACATTAAGCCCTCCTGCTTCCAGTACTAATCCCACCCCTGGTCAATCACTTGACAAATGGTGGACATTCAGTGGGTAGTAGTGTCGGGCCTAGGATCCATGGGGCTCCACAGGGATAGAGTTGAAGGCCAACACAGGTTATAACCTTAAAAAAAACGTTACGTCAGGTTCTCTTCTGTATCTTTTTATGTACTTCTAGAGGAGGAATGTCAAATTATTAGACGGTACAAATTGAGCAATACAGCTGTCTGTCTGTAAAGATGGCCTCCTTATGCCTGAGCACGGCTAGGCTTGGCTGCCCTTTCTTATCACGTTCTGCTTGAGACTAAAGAGGGAACAGACATTATCCAGTATTTAGCATTGTGTTTCATGGTTAAAAACATTTACATTATGCGATTTGGCACACAAGTACAGTAACTGAAACTTTGGCTATGCTGGCTCACTCAAACCCAATTGTTATTTTATATAGTGCTGAATCGTAAATTTTGTTTTATGTGCCTTAAAATACCTTTTTCTGTTATTGAAAATGTGCTTCCTGCCCTCCCACCCTGGTACTCTATGCTGACAGAGCTGGGTACCAGTCACAACCCTTATCACAAGTGTCCTCATGCAGACTTGTACTCCATAATTTAACAAGCCTGGTCAGACATGCACTACGTGGGTAGCATGGTCACATGGTGGTGCCTACTGGACAGTGTATGCCAAGAAAGAGGCACCAAAATCAGAAGAGAAGTTGTCAGATGGGCAGGATTCTTTTATGAATTCTCCTTTGATATTGAAAAGTCAAGGACTCCTCTCCTAGCCTTTGGTATGCTTTCATGATGAGCAATACATGGTATATGCTTGAGAAGAAGATCTGTTTAGGGTCAGATAGTTTATAATTGACTAAATGTATAGCGATATTCATGCAAAGACCTGTTCAGTGTGCTGCCCTCATATCCCTGCAATGTACTGAATGAACATGTGCTAGATAACGTCTCTCCTCTGGATTTGGCTCAGCCCTAGTAACAGAGATGGTGACAATTGCAGGGAATGTCAGTGCATCCGGTCCGGCTCTGAAATGTGACCCCGATTCCCAGGAAGGTTCAGGAATTATATTTTTGGGGTATTAAGACTAGCAGACTATGGAGTGACAAGAGGGAAACAGCAAGCAAGCTTTGATCTTCTGCGTGACCTAATAAGAAGCTTTACAGTCATTTTAGACTAGTCATAGGCTGTAATCTACAATCAACAGATCCAAATGTAACTTGAATTTTCCCTACGTGAATTACAAATTCTACACTACTGCCCCTTATTACCCAGGTAGAGACTGAAAAGCACACCTATAGTAGGGATCATACGAGAACTGTTATGTCATCCAACATCACAGCTAGTAGGGAGTGACGGGTACTGCCCGGATGGGGAGATTACAATTTATACATAGACAATCCATTTAAAAGGTCTATTTCCATTGCGCTTTGTCTACAGTATGAGAAGTCTAACTGGAACTGCAAACAAAAAGCACATTTCTGCAGATTTATGTTCAATACCACAGGTTTCCTCTGTGTGTCTGTTGTTTATCTCAAAGCAGTAGTTGCTTTTTGCTACGTACATCCAGATTTTAAAGTATAGGTCAGATCAAAATAAATTAATCTCTGCAACAGATGCACAATTGCCCTATGTATTCTACAAGTGGAGAAAAATGCCTGTTGATCCACCATAAATCACACCATTCCTAATGAGCTTGACAAAGAGGTAACATCCTCGAAACACGTTGCTCCCGAGCTTCCACCCACTACCTTACCAACCTGATCCTTCCTCACCTTACCACCATCCCGGCCGATTCTCCATCCTGCATCACCACGGCACGGACACTGGCCCAGACACGTCCATCTCACAGCCCGAGTTCCTCCACCCGCAGCTGCAGCCCAGCCTGACGTCAGTCCTCACATCACTGGCACTTCACATTGCTTCAGCGGGGACACGGACACACTGTGTGCCATCACCTGCACCCCTGTCCACCCCTCTCTTCTCATTTTCCTGTGATGATCTACCCAAGGCAACACACTAGCCTTCACTGATTGCACTACGTTGGACCCCACGATTTCCGTCACTGTTCCACATCCATCTGGTTCCGAGACCCACTTAAAAAGTAAGTGATCCATCTCCTCTTGCTTCCCTCACTTTGTTTCAATCAGCTTCATGGTCCCTCCAGCCTTGCGCCCTCACGTTTGTTTTTTGGTTCCATAAATCAAGAAAGCTTCTAACTTCCTGGTTCAGCTAACACAATCCCAGAAAATCCCAAGTCATCCCCGCCCCCCTCCCCCCCAGCTCGGCTTCTAGAACCGTTTCCCTTCCAGGACTCAACTCTCTTCCTCAAAGAACTTTCTTTCCCTCCGTGCATGGAAGTCCCTTAGTGGTACTTGATCCCTCCCATTGTTCCTCCTCTCCTGAGGGACTTGCTGACCTACTAGATCTGGGACCAGTAATGGCCCGCCTCCAGGCTTCCCGATTGGCATGGATACCGGCTCACTGCTGAATTGGCCAGGAAGCCGTCTCCATGTTCCCTCACTACACTGTCGGTCAGAGGACATCTCCCTCTGACCAGAAGTTCCGGTATTGGGGAAAGTATTGAAGCATTTGGGAGAGTATAAGTACTTGCCCAAATACTCTATCGGCACCGATACTAGTATCGGTATAGGTGCATCCCTAGTAAGGATCCATTTAAACATCAGAATGCTGAAGCATTTTCAGTCTTCCAGCAACAAAGTTGACATGACAGTTTCACTTAATGGCCACACAGAGGTCCCTGAAAAACAACAAACTGATGGGTAATCAAGCCAACCAATATCTCCATACACAAAAGTGTTGGTTTTGGCTGGACAATCCAAACGAATGCGATTCTAAACTGCACATGTCAACTTTTTGTTTTGGTATACATAAGTAGGATGAGCCGCAATGCATTTCTGCAGTGAAAGATGCAATGTCACTCTAAACTTGAATCATGCTGACACAAACTTCAAGGAGCTCTCACACCCAGAAAACAACCAATGCAGCAAGATAAAACTGTGGTATAATGTTTACCTCCCTGGAGGCACAGAACCCTGTAAACAATGATACCCTCAGTTAATAACTGAATATCCAAATGAAATACAGATGGGATGACTAAATAGTGTGACATGCTGCTGTATTGGCTTCAGCTTCCTGGAAATAACATGTTTTAATACAATGAAAACTGTGAAAGGGCTCTACTTACCAGCAGAACTCCAGGCAAAACGAAACACCCTTTAAGCCAATTGTGTATTAGGCCAAGGCTGGACAAATCCCAGGAGCCGGGTAGCCAATGCTCCTTAAAAACCACAGCTGGCACCCAACGTTTGAGGTCTTCTCTAGTTGTTGTCATGGGGCTGGCTTCTAAAAAAAGGTCCCGCTGGCTCCTGGATTGGAAAGACGTGCTACTGAATTCCATATTACATTTGTCCACTACTGGTTTAGGCTTCCCTTAGGGATTGGCACCAGTGTATTGGGGATAAGGAGTAGTAGAACATTCTCTCAATTGTTAAAAAAAAAAAATGTACATTCTGAGGTCAATATAAAATAAACCTGTTCCACCTCCTCACACCCCCAGGACTAGAAGAACACAGGAACCCTTTTCAAGCACCAATGAACCCACAATAGTCCTGCACAGCTCTGAGTTCTTGGTCAAAGACTTATTAGATTCTGTGTCCAGGGTGCTGCCGTGTCGTGCAAGTAATCCAAATGCCCTCAAAAGTCTTGGCTAGCTCAACACTGAGCTTGCTTACACAATGGGAGAGCAAATAGCATCCTTTATCCTGGTCTAATCAGCATGCTGGGGTGGAGAGGTAACCAAGAAAGCAAATGTTGGCAGATGGGTGAGTATCATTACCACGAGTTTGGGGGAAGTGAGGATAGACTGCTAAACGGTGAACACGGATGATGCTGGTAGCTGTATAAAAAAAAGGTAGGTCAGACACATGAGGGTATAAAAAAGGTAAGGTCCTGAAATGATGGCTTTTGCCTGGAGTTCTGCTTTAATCCCACAAACACACTCTAGATCTATCACTGATTCTATTACACGGGTCCTCTACCATGGCGGTCACCTACACTAATAGCGATCACCTTACCTGGCAAACTACAGTCATAGGGCTCCAGCAGGCTCAGACAATCATACAGTTCCTCAATGGGCCATTGGGATGCGGTTAAGTGTAAGGGGGGGTACAGAGCAACAAAGCAGGGCTGTCAGACAAATAACAGGGGGTGCCAGCAAAATGGAAATGAAACAAAACATGTTTAGGCATAGCAAATCAATCTAACTCGATAGAGAGGGCGAAAAGGGATCAACATGTTGAGACACTTTAACATAAGTAGCACAGAACAAGTGGCAAAGATCCACCTCTCCCCAAACACACATTTTAAGAGTCTCACTTGAAGCAGAATCTTCTACGATGTGTGTATACATATAGACTGTTCTACCTCCCAAAATATGTGTCTCCACCTAGCCACTTTTGTAATATGCACACTCCTGCTACATTGCAGAGCCAGGTAGGTGACACCATCTTCTCTACTACAATAAAGGAACGAAGAGGTGTCACCTGGACAAGGAAGGACCAGCAGCACCCAGATATGTCTGTTCCCTATCCCTGTTCAATCCACTCCTGCATGTACACTGTGTGTTAGACTGAAAGCAATGTGCAATGGAAAAAAGAGCTCTACTGGCTGACACTACATGCCCTCCCTTTTTTAGTCTGGGTTCTGCTATGCAAGGACGTATAGGAAGATAATAGAAAGACATATTAGGTACCATGATTAGCTGTATTTAAAAAGACATTTATATTTAATGATTTTGCTAATACATAACCAGAATACAGAGTATACTTAGAGAACTATGAGGTGAGTGTTTTCACTCACCTCATAGTTCTAGCCGACCTGTGACAATGAGACCGTCACATGGTCGGCTCAGTAGAAGCGGGAGGTGAGCGAACACATAACGGCGTTCGCTCACCTCTCGATCCCGTCACGGCTCTCTGCTGTGACAGGGGAGGGGCTGGATTCCCCGCTCCCATCCTCCAGCACTTACTGGCGGAACGGACAGGGGAGGGTTCAGCTGACTCTGCCTCTAGATAGGCAGAGCCAGCTGTCACTCACGCAGCTGGGCGGATCCAGACAATTGTCGGGATCCGCTTCAGCTGCGGCGTCTCAGTATACCGCGAGCAGTAGCTCGCGGTATACTGTGGCGTCTCAGTATACCGCGAGCTGAACCTCACGGTATACTGAGCTTAGGGTGACAGGAGGACGCTAGTTTGTGTCCTCCCGTTACCTTAAGGAGAACTATGGGGAAAAGCCTTAACCCCATAGTTCTCCTTTAATGTCTGCCTAGAATCTAGAATAAAAGCTTTGACAAGGTGTCTGATGATTCCTGCTACCTGGCACACATGCGGGTACCATCCAGAGCTGGAAGATGCCATTGGCTAACTTAGAGGCCGTGCTTGTTCTGGAGCAGGCAGGTAGGATGCAACTCTAAAGCAGCGCCATTTCCTGAGGCCACCTCCAGCTCTGAAAGGACCCTTGTCCGTGACCGATAACAGCTGACCTGACAAGGAAGGTCCCATTGAAACCTAATAGGTTTCAGTTTTACAGGCCAGAGTTTAGCTTCATTGACTGCATGCAAAAGTAAACAACTGGGAGGACAGTTATCGATGCCCTAGCCACAAAATCTTAACTCACCATCTCCGTGTTGTAATGCAGATGGCAGCCGGATGACACCCTCCTGGCCATAGGCAGCATTGTCTATGGCAGACCCTCCAAGGTTGGCCTCGTGAGGGGACCTGTCAGCATGGTCCCCCACTGCGTTGTAGTCATGGTAGTGATCAGACATCCTGGAGCAAGGTCAACCTGTGACAAAGATATTCTTGTTAAATGTAGAGTCATATAATATCATCCATCACAGCCATCCAAGTTGTGGCGTACTACCAGCACAGTCAGCCAGGAGCCACTATGACCCTTTAAACAATATCCAGAATTGACATATATATTTCATTGCTTGACAGAAGCTGGCATCAGGAAAATCTCAAAAGATGCTAATGTGCTCTTATGAGCACGGTTCCTTTCCCCGCAGGGGAACGTCAATGATAAAGCGGCTGCCAAAAACCAGGAGTACAATGACTGTGCTAGGATAGACAGCGCAGACAGGAAGCATTTGCAGCGTCTGCAAAAACTAACACTGCCGTCAGGTTTATTAATGTGGACCATTAGGATTGATTGATAAGCTGCAGATGCGTCCCACAACTCTGATCAAAGCCAAAGAGTCCTGGAACTGACCTACTAAGAAGGCCATTCCTTCACAGGAGACCAATAACCTGGACCTCCTGGGAGGAATCAGGAACCCAGTTCGTCCAATCATACATGGATAATTTTACATGGAGACACATGCACATGGAAGAGTCACCTGTTGGAAGTGACTGTATGGGCTATGAGTTGCTGGAGTCATAATTTGTACAGGGCTAGGAGGTCTTTATGTCATATGGAGTGAGTCACATGCTTCTCCATACCTAGAAGGACCGGGAATTTCTGTAATTTCTCAGAAATGGAGTGAAGTGGTTAAGAAAGAAAA
>NW_017306318.1:2663690-2666088 GCF_000935625.1 Nanorana parkeri | reverse complement strand
TCTGCCCTAAACAGAGCCACATTGGCGTGCATTCCCTCTGTAGACTGAATACTGTCTAAAGATTAAGAGATTACTACACCGATCTGTCGTTCCCTCACTGCCACTGAAATGTCAGGCGATTTCACCCAGATCTCTGCAACCAGGG
The DNA here is from genome assembly GCF_000935625.1 of Nanorana parkeri. NCBI lineage: Eukaryota > Metazoa > Chordata > Amphibia > Anura > Dicroglossidae > Nanorana > Nanorana parkeri. Next base: position 2,665,943 of record NW_017306318.1, on the reverse strand, counting down.
CTAGGGTAGAATCTGTCTGGGCTGTCTAATTTGACAATGAGCTATGCCGTGCTGAAATCAACAGTATGCAAAGAGCGGAGCAAAGAACGCATCACGGGTAATGTTTTCAACATTTCAAAGACTTCACAAAGCTGAGGAAGCCGTGCAGATTATATTGGAAGAATTGTATTTTTTGCCGACTTGTTTTGGAAGGTGCAGACTCTAGAGCTGTCATCCTTGTCACTAACCTGGAACAAGTATGTACAGTATTAGGCATTTCAGGAGCTACTCGACCAATACTTGTTCCAGGGAAGCAACTCAGAAGATGACAGCCCTGGAACACCTTCATATTCATTCCAGCACCAAGAAGCGTTCAGTGGTGGTGACTGACACGTGACGACACACTATATCTATATACGCACACACACACACACACACACACACACACACACACACGGACAGATCACCGACACACAGTAATCCTATACATCACAACGATGGAGCCAGGAGCTTCAACATATATCAAGCCCGAGTCGGAACAGGCCCAGGACTGAGTTCAGAAGGGGCCCAGAGATAACTGCAATGGGTCCAAAGCCCGAGTCTGGATGGGCCCAGACGTAGTTGCAGCAGAACTTAAGCCTTGGCCTGAATCAGCATGGAGGTAGCTGCAGCAGATTTTGAAGCCCAAGTCCAGATTGTAATATCCTAATAAGGAGGAAGACGGAACTCAGCTGCGGAGTCACGGTAATTGTCACGTGCTCAGGCCCAGGAGTACGTCATGGCAAGGATTTAATTTGCCAAACAACCTCAGTGCATCATAGTACAGTCTTCCAGAATCTAGCCTGACTACGCTTAGGTGCGACAGATGAGTAATTAGAATTTATATGAGCAAGGTATTGATGGGGGAAGATATCTCTCTCACTTAACTTGCAGAGTTAAATATGTTCACTTTACATAACAGTATAAGATGGTGTCAGTATTTGGGATTGAGATGCTGAAATGCCAGACGAATGTGAGATTGTGTCTTATGACGCGGAGGGGGCCGTGTGACATCGATGGACCAGGGGCGGAGCAGTTGTGGCCGAACGGCCACAACTGCTGGAGCTATTACACAGATGGGCCTAGAAGTAGTTGTAGTGGGTCCCCAACCTGAGTGCAGTGGGTCCTCAACCTGAGTGCAGATAGGCCCGTAGGTAGCTGCAGTGGGTCCCCAACCTTAGTGCAGATGGGCCGGTAGGTTGCTGCAGTGGGTCCCCAACCTGAGTGCAGATGGGCCCGTAGGTAGCTGCAGTGGGTCCCCAACCTGAGTGCAGATGGGCTCGTAGGTAGCTGCAGTGGGTCTCCAACCTGAGTGCAGATGGGCCGGTAGGTTGCTGCAGTGGGTCTCCAACCTGAGTCCAGATGGGCCGGTAGGCTGCTGCATTGGGTCCCCAACCTTAGTGCAGATGGGCCCGTAGATAGCTGCAGTGGGTCCCAAACCTCAGTTCTGATGGGCCCGGAGGTATTTACCCAGAGTAACTATTCGAGTCTCTTTACCATGGACCATTTGAATGTCATTCTTATCAAAGATCTTCCAATTAAGACACATGACCCTTTTGGCCTCATGTCCATCCTTATGCATTGAGCAGAGCGTGCTGGAAGCAAGAGGAAATTTCTCCAATGGGGATCCAACAACAGTCATTGCTTATTACTGGATAAGAGTTACAACCCCAGTCTGCGTAAATGTCACAATTTGGGAGGCCCTCGGCAGCCATTATATAGCACTTATGAGGATTGTAGTGACACATCATAAAAAGGAATTTATTTATAGCGAAGTAAAAGACAAAATGGCGGTGAAAAAGAAACTAGATGATGAGCATATCGCAAGCGGCAGATACATTCCTCTTCAGTATTTATAGAGCCCAAAGGATGAAATTCATGAGTCATGTCTGTGCTGTAAATAAGATGGTCACTTCCAAGTGTGATTCCATTTATTATTGTCATCATGTGCTGCAATTAGATGCCACTGGCCCATAAAAACCAGATTTGCAATGCGTTTGGAATCAGGACTGTGGATATTACAGATACACACAGAGGGGCTTATTCAATAGGGTAATGATGAGATACAAGAGCCCATAACAACCAATCGGGCTTCAATATACTGCAGCCAGATCAGTTAAATTCTTTCTGATTGGTTGCCTGGGGTTAATATATTTAAGACATAGCTACTACACCCTAAAGTCAGCGATTTTTTTTAAAGGGACCCCTAATATTTCGCCGAAACCCCCCCCCCCC
>NW_017306318.1:2656189-2663525 GCF_000935625.1 Nanorana parkeri | reverse complement strand
AACATTAAAGTTAATAAAAATCACATTTAAAAAATAGTAAAAAAATTAAAATCCTGGAGGCAGGGCGCTTCTCACCGTGTGCCACCTGGGCCACTGCGGGAGGACAGGACGCCGGCACCTCTAGAACGCAATGGAATGCAAGCCGGCCGACTCCCTGCCTTCAGGGGCAGGAGGGGGCGTGAGGTTGTATTGAAGTCAGTGGCACCGCAGCCATGCCCCCCCCCGCCCCCGCCCACAGTGCGATCGCCTGCCTGCATTCCGGTCCATTGCAATCTGCAAAAATAGTGTTTGCTACATTTTTGCAGATCGCACTGGACCGGAACGCAGGCACTAATGTGCCTCCATTGTGGGTGCGGGCGATCGCACTGCGGGTGAGGGGCGTGGCTGCGGTGCCATTGACTTCAATGCACCACCATGCTCCCCAGGTGTTTTTCGTTGGTAGATCTCATTGAGCTTGTCATTTGAAAAGTAGATCTCCGAACGAAAATTTGTGGGCGCCCCTGGATTAGAGGCTGCGACAGCTCTTGCCTCACCAAGTTAGGTAGTTAGGTTACACAGCAGCAGGCTTCCCCACTGCTTGTGTAACCTGTCTGAAAGCAGCGCTCAGTCCATGACAGGTTACACAGTGGGGAGGATTTCCCTGCTGTGTAACCGGTAACAAGCAGCACTGAATGGAGAAAAAGCCGTCAGCTTCAGACTTAAAGCCAACAGCTTTTTCCTGCATAATACTAGGTGAGGCTCTGACTCACCTGCCTCCCCTGACCGCACATCCCTGCACTCTACATCACTGAGACATTTGAAGGTGTACCTGTTTGTACAATTGTACGGTTCTGACCCAGTCCACAAATTGGCTACAACTTCTCTGCAAGTACCCATAGCCTTCTGCCAGGATGAAGTCAGTGAAGAGCTTATTAATTGATGGCAGTCTCCCCGGTAGCCGGCAGCGTAACAAGGTGCTGATCGAGGCTCATGGTGGAGGGCCCGGTGAACAATGCAGGACCTTGGCACTCTTATTTGGATTCACTCCATTGCCTTACTATATTTAACGGAGAAAAACAATGCTGAGCTGGGAGACGCCATGAGCCTCTCGCCACCAGAACAATGGTGTGCCGCTCTCCTGTTAAGTGGAAAAGAAACTTAAGTGCTTAGGAGGGAAACTCCGTTTCCATTTGTGACCCAGATTCCATTCTGTACAGAGCCGCTTTCATGTGTCAGACAAGCTGTGCCATGAATATTTCAGAGAGGATGGACGGGGCTCGGGGACCTTGGCCTGGAGTATAAAGTACCTGTCATAGCCTGTACAGGTCCTGAAGCGGGAACGCAAAGACTATTTTGCAATACGAGATGTCCAAGTAGCCCTAGAAATAGTTTGCAACCTAGGAGTCAGGAGCCAGAGACTGGCAGCTTCCCTCGGATGTTTCTAGCAAAAGGTATTTTGCTTTGTCTGCAGTTCAAAGGGTATCCGTCATAAAGCAGAATGGTGAATTTGTTTAAGTGATGAGCAGAGAGTGCAGACATACTAGAGGTACAGAGAGTGCAGACATACTAGAGGTACAGAGAGTGCAGACATACTAGAGGTACAGAGAGTGCAGACATACTAGAGGTACAGAGAGTGCAGACATACTAGAGGTACAGAGAGTGCAGACATACTAGAGGTACAGAGAGTGCAGACATACTAGAGGTACAGAGAGTGCAGACATACTAGAGGTACAGAGAGTGCAGACATACTAGAGGTACAGAGAGTGCAGACATACTAGAGGTACAGAGAGTGCAGACATACTAGAGGTACAGAGAGTGCAGACATACTAGAGGTACAGAGAGTGCAGACATACTAGAGGTACAGAGAGTGCAGACATACTAGAGGTACAGAGAGTGCAGACATACTAGAGGTACAGAGAGTGCAGACATACTAGAGGTACAGAGAGTGCAGACATACTAGAGGTACAGAGAGTGCAGACATACTAGAGGTACAGAGAGTGGAGACATACTAGAGGTACAGAGAGTGCAGACATACTAGAGGTACAGAGAGTGCAGACATACTAGAGGTACAGAGAGTGGAGACATACTAGAGGTACAGAGAGTGCAGACATACTAGAGGTACAGAGAGTGCAGACATACTAGAGGTACAGAGAGTGGAGACATACTAGAGGTACAGAGAGTGCAGACATACTAGAGGTACAGAGAGTGCAGACATACTAGAGGTACAGAGAGTGGAGACATACTAGAGGTACAGAGAGTGCAGACATACTAGAGGTACAGAGAGTGGAGACATACTAGAGGTACAGAGAGTGCAGACATACTAGAGGTACAGAGAGTGGAGACATACTAGAGGTACAGAGAGTGCAGACATACTAGAGGTACAGAGAGTGCAGACATACTAGAGGTACAGAGAGTGCAGACATACTAGAGGTACAGAGAGTGCAGACATACTAGAGGTACAGAGAGTGCAGACATACTAGAGGTACAGAGAGTGCAGACATACTAGAGGTACAGAGAGTGCAGACATACTAGAGGTACAGAGAGTGCAGACATACTAGAGGTACAGAGAGTGCAGACATACTAGAGGTACAGAGAGTGCAGACATACTAGAGGTACAGAGAGTGCAGACATACTAGAGGTACAGAGAGTGCAGACATACTAGAGGTACAGAGAGTGCAGACATACTAGAGGTACAGAGAGTGCAGACATACTAGAGGTACAGAGAGTGCAGACATACTAGAGGTACAGAGAGTGCAGACATACTAGAGGTACAGAGAGTGCAGACATACTAGAGGTACAGAGAGTGCAGACATACTAGAGGTACAGAGAGTGCAGACATACTAGAGGTACAGAGAGTGCAGACATACTAGAGGTACAGAGAGTGCAGACATACTAGAGGTACAGAGAGTGCAGACATACTAGAGGTACAGAGAGTGCAGACATACTAGAGGTACAGAGAGTGCAGACATACTAGAGGTACAGAGAGTGCAGACATACTAGAGGTACAGAGAGTGGAGACATACTAGAGGTACAGAGAGTGCAGACATACTAGAGGTACAGAGAGTGGAGACATACTAGAGGTACAGAGAGTGGAGACATACTAGAGGTACAGAGAGTGGAGACATACTAGAGGTACAGAGAGTAGAGACATACTAGAGGTACAGAGAGTAGAGACATACTAGAGGTACAGAGAGTGCAGACATACTAGAGGTACAGAGGAATGCACGAGGAAACCATACAAACTTCCAAACAGATTGTGTCCCTGGTGGGTACTGAGCTTAGGTCTAATGTGCTGCAAGACAAATGTGCCAGCTTCTGACAGCGCATGTCGGAAGTGTGGCCAGACAATATACAAGGTTTATCTCAGCTAATAATAAAGATGCATGTGCACGCTACAGATAAGATGCATGTGCATGCTACCAAAGATGCATGTGCATGCTCCCAAAGATGCATGTGCATGCTCCCTAAAAACAAAGATGCATGTGCGCGCTAATAAAAAAAGATACATGTGCGCGCTAATAAAAAAAGATACATGTGCGCGCTAATAACAAAAATACATGTGCGCGCTAATAACAAAGATACATGTACACGCTAATAACAAAGATACATGTACACGCTAATAACAAAGATACATGTACACGCTAATAACAAAGATACATGTGCACGCTAATAACAAAGATACATGTGCACGCTTATAACAAAGATACATGTGCACGCTACCTAATAACAAAGATTCATGTGCACGCTACCTAATAACAAAGATACATGTGCACGCTTATAACAAAGATACATGTGCACGCTACCTAATAACAAAGATACATGTGCACAATACAGATAAGAGCGGCCTCTACAGAGAAATGTGCATAAGCCAAAAGCCAATACAATGCTAACGCAGACACAAGTCTACAAAGGAAATACTAGCATCAATGACACTGAAATTGGACATTGATCAAATAAAATACCAACATGAATATAAACCTTATAAAAAAGGAAACCAGTAAGTCTGGTACAGGCGTACCTTGTTATAAAGGCCCTGGGCTACCAGTCACCCCGCGCTCCAGCTACCAGAATACGCCTATGTGGTCAGACGCAGCTCAGGAGAGATAAATTCGGAGGGGAGGCCTCTCCAACTTATCTCATCCCACAGGGAATCCTGACAGAGCTAAATGTTTTATCTAGAGGCAGCAGGCCCCCCTCACTCACACTTCAGAGAGTCAGCAGTTTATCTGGGGGAAGTTCTTTGGCAGAATGGGCACACTAGATATTATCACTGGGAATTATAGTCAGTTACTGACTGCACACAGATAATTGGAGGGTCCTACAGACACATAACAGCAGGCAGCGTTTGCATTCTTCTGGATCAACACAAGAGGAGATATACGAGCTAGAAGTGCACCCGTAATACAGCAATAAACATTGCACTGTCAATGACGAGGTTAGACCAGGGAGACACTGTCACTGGGTCCCTACGATGAAGGTTTCAGTGAACATTGGAAGTCTCATGTTTATGGTGAACCTGTGGAGACAGTAAAGCTGGGGGCGGGTCCATGACGGCCTGGGCTCTGAGGAAGTAGGCCAAATGACTCTGGCTGTCATTCATCTAGGAAGACAGAGGACCTCTAGTGGCCAAAAGGGAATTACTGCGGGGGAAGCTCTAGATTAAAAAGGAGCACTACTGCTTTATAGCATACCTTCTACCAGTTGAAAAATCAATTGAACACCCTAATGCAGGGGTAGGCAACCTTGACACTCCAGCTGTTGTGAAACTACAAGTCCCATGAGGCATTGCAAGACTGAGAGCCACAGACATGATTCCCAGAGGCAGATGCATGTTGGGATTTGTAGTTTTGGCACACCTGGAGTGCCGAAGTTGCCCACCCCTGCCCTAATGTATTGCAGGCACAATCTGGTGGCACGGCTCGCCGCCTACTTTCCTGCCCATCTCTATAACCTGCTACAAGAGATACCTAGTACTTCAGGACATGGAGCAAGTACAGTGGCGGAACTATCGATATGGGGCCCAGGACGGAGGACGAGGAACAAAAGGTGTCCCCCTGATGCTGTGCGGGCCGCCTGGGTCGCTATGGCATCGTAGGCTGCTGGCCGCCACTGGCGGGTGTGAGGAGGAACGTGCCGCTGTTCAGATTTCTGACAACCGGTCACTGATCTGAGCAGCGGTGCATTCCTCCTCACAACCGCTGCAGAGTCAATGACAGCCAGCAGCTGCGGAGGAGTAGACTGGGTCCAGTGACCAGCCCACCTGAGACCCTACAGAGCCCACCAGAGTCTATGGTGGGCTCTGACTAGAAATCACAGGGCCCCATACAAAATTTTGCTATGGGGCCCTGTGATTTCTAGTTACGCCCCTGTGCAAGTACATTCATTCTGCCTCGTCCCCACAACACAGCACCACTCGGTGCCTTAGTGCTATCACATAGGTGGCGTGGACATACCTAGCTCTATGCAATTACAGGCTTCCAACGCAGACCGGGGGGGGGGGGAGAAGATTCTTAGAGATCTCTTCATACCATGAATATACGAATGAAGCTGGTACCTTTACAATGTTCACTATTTGTATTCCTTTTAATTCCTATGAACATTAACCCTCTTGAAGAACACTGCACTTAACTGCACTCGGATACACAATCGAATAAAAAGAGATTACAAAACATAAGAACTGCACAGATATCAGACCAATTTCATTGACATTTGTGAATCTGTTTGCATTTTAGCTTTACTGGCCCTGAGGTACCTAACCCAAGAAGAGACGTGTAGTGAAACCTGTATGACACCAATAATGTATTTATTGGCATCTATGCTAGAAATTATACTTCTAGTTAAAGTCTACGAGGCTTCCCATCGGCCTCATGCTAGGCAGGTCATTGACACTCGGGAGAGGGAACACCAAACACTTACATTCCACTTCTGAAGGAGGAGTACAGCACGTGCCAGGAGAGTTACATAATTATGGAGGAACATGCAGAGAGAAAAACTGGTCAACAATCGAGGACTCAACACCAACAAACGACTGGATCAGATGCTGCAGTCTACATGGTCTGTAGAGCTTCCCATTGATCCAGGTTAATGGTAGACCTTCTCACATTCCATTGGACCTGTTCTGTAATGTTGAAGATGTTCTGCCACTCATCCAAGTAGCTTCCAAAATTCCTTACCTTCAGTGAGAACTGAAGAAGCTACTATTAGTTGCGAAAAGTCTTCAACACACAGAGCAAGTCCAGTTGAATGTGACCAACTACGACCAGCTATACAGTCTAGATTATTGATCAGTGGGCCTCAAAAACTGGGTTATGAATTATGTGTCCTAATGAGACTATTATTATTATGAGATAAAACAAAGTGATAGCTCCTACAGCTCTGTGGATTGAGGTTTCCATGCCTATACCTTCTCAGAAAAGCTAAGGCGTAGACTAGGAGAGGCATTCATTACTGCACAAAAGCTTCAAGCTGCTTTAACATTGTCCAATTCAAATGACAGACATGAAAACTCAGTTAACAAACCTCACGGAGATTTGCAATTTGTTATCTGTACGCTGCATTTCCTGTCTAATGGATGAGATGTGCGCCAATCAGTCTGAATCACCATGCAGCTGTCTCGGAAACAATATTAAACTTAATGCTAACAAGACGGCAGGTTAGCAGACCTGTCAGTGGGATGTCTGCGAAAGCCACGGGGGCATTTATCAAGTGAACTGCAGCAATGCAAAAGGGTCACGTTGCCAGTAACAACCATTTAGTCACTCCTTCCAGTCTTTACATTTGCCCCCGGTAAAGTAACAACTTGAAACTGGTCGAAAAAGGCCACACCTCCATAACCCACCTTACCCGACTTCATAAATGACCCCCACTGTTATCAGACATTCATGAGTACCTACCGTGTTTCCCCGAAAATAAGACACTGTCTTATATTGTTTTTGGCTCAAAAAAACACACTAGGTCTTATTTTCGGGGTAGGTCTTATTTTTTTTTCTTTTATGTATAACACTCCAAAGTTAATGCAAATTAATCCAAAATGGCAAAGTGTGCTTTCACTATGGATTCCTCACAGGGGGAGTGCATTTGGTATCACTCCGCCTGTGACAGGAGCCGGCGCTATAGAGGAAGCATCGTCTTATGCGGCTCTACTCCCTGCGCTGCCGCCTCGCTTCCTCTAGCGCCGGCTTCGTTGGCACCGCTGATTCTCTCCCGCAGTTCAAGTTCCCCCTTATGACACCACCGGCCCTGGGAATGGTCACAACTAGGTCTTATTTATGGGGTAGGTCTTATATTTTAGCAATTCCCAAAAATGGCACTAGGTCTTAATTTCAGGGTAGGTCTTATTTTCGGGGAAACAGGGTAT
>NW_017306318.1:2639649-2654831 GCF_000935625.1 Nanorana parkeri | reverse complement strand
AGACATACTAGAGGTACAGAGAGTGCAGACATACTAGAGGTACAGAGAGTGCAGACATACTAGAGGTACAGAGAGTGCAGACATACTAGAGGTACAGAGAGTGCAGACATACTAGAGGTACAGAGAGTGCAGACATACTAGAGGTACAGAGAGTGCAGACATACTAGAGGTACAGAGAGTGCAGACATACTAGAGGTACAGAGAGTGCAGACATACTAGAGGTACAGAGAGTGCAGACATACTAGAGGTACAGAGAGTGCAGACATACTAGAGGTACAGAGAGTGCAGACATACTAGAGGTACAGAGAGTGCAGACATACTAGAGGTACAGAGAGTGCAGACATACTAGAGGTACAGAGAGTGCAGACATACTAGAGGTACAGAGAGTGCAGACATACTAGAGGTACAGAGAGTGCAGACATACTAGAGGTACAGAGAGTGCAGACATACTAGAGGTACAGAGAGTGCAGACATACTAGAGGTACAGAGAGTGCAGACATACTAGAGGTACAGAGAGTGCAGACATACTAGAGGTACAGAGAGTGCAGACATACTAGAGGTACAGAGAGTGCAGACATACTAGAGGTACAGAGAGTGCAGACATACTAGAGGTACAGAGAGTGCAGACATACTAGAGGTACAGAGAGTGCAGACATACTAGAGGTACAGAGAGTGCAGACATACTAGAGGTACAGAGAGTGCAGACATACTAGAGGTACAGAGAGTGGAGACATACTAGAGGTACAGAGAGTGGAGACATACTAGAGGTACAGAGAGTGGAGACATACTAGAGGTACAGAGAGTAGAGACATACTAGAGGTACAGAGAGTAGAGACATACTAGGAGGTACAGAGAGTGCAGACATACTAGAGGTACAGAGAGTGGAGACATACTAGAGGTACAGAGAGTGGAGACATACTAGAGGTACAGAGAGTGGAGACATACTAGGAGGTACAGAGAGTAGAGACATACTAGAGGTACAGAGAGTGCAGACATACTAGAGGTACAGAGGAATGCACGAGGAAACCATACAAACTTCCAAACAGATTGTGTCCCTGGTGGGTACTGAGCTTAGGTCTAATGTGCTGCAAGACAAATGTGCCAGCTTCTGACAGCGCATGTCGGAAGTGTGGCCAGACAATATACAAGGTTTATCTCAGCTAATAATAAAGATGCATGTGCACGCTACAGATAAGATGCATGTGCATGCTACCAAAGATGCATGTGCATGCTCCCAAAGATGCATGTGCATGCTCCCTAAAAACAAAGATGCATGTGCGCGCTAATAAAAAAAGATACATGTGCGCGCTAATAAAAAAAGATACATGTGCGCGCTAATAACAAAAATACATGTGCGCGCTAATAACAAAGATACATGTACACGCTAATAACAAAGATACATGTACACGCTAATAACAAAGATACATGTACACGCTAATAACAAAGATACATGTGCACGCTAATAACAAAGATACATGTGCACGCTTATAACAAAGATACATGTGCACGCTACCTAATAACAAAGATACATGTGCACGCTTATAACAAAGATACATGTGCACGCTACCTAATAACAAAGATACATGTGCACAATACAGATAAGAGCGGCCTCTACAGAGAAATGTGCATAAGCCAAAAGCCAATACAATGCTAACGCAGACACAAGTCTACAAAGGAAATACTAGCATCAATGACACTGAAATTGGACATTGATCAAATAAAATACCAACATGAATATAAACCTTATAAAAAAGGAAACCAGTAAGTCTGGTACAGGCGTACCTTGTTATAAAGGCCCTGGGCTACCAGTCACCCCGCGCTCCAGCTACCAGAATACGCCTATGTGGTCAGACGCAGCTCAGGAGAGATAAATTCGGAGGGGAGGCCTCTCCAACTTATCTCATCCCACAGGGAATCCTGACAGAGCTAAATGTTTTATCTAGAGGCAGCAGGCCCCCCTCACTCACACTTCAGAGAGTCAGCAGTTTATCTGGGGGAAGTTCTTTGGCAGAATGGGCACACTAGATATTATCACTGGGAATTATAGTCAGTTACTGACTGCACACAGATAATTGGAGGGTCCTACAGACACATAACAGCAGGCAGCGTTTGCATTCTTCTGGATCAACACAAGAGGAGATATACGAGCTAGAAGTGCACCCGTAATACAGCAATAAACATTGCACTGTCAATGACGAGGTTAGACCAGGGAGACACTGTCACTGGGTCCCTACGATGAAGGTTTCAGTGAACATTGGAAGTCTCATGTTTATGGTGAACCTGTGGAGACAGTAAAGCTGGGGGCGGGTCCATGACGGCCTGGGCTCTGAGGAAGTAGGCCAAATGACTCTGGCTGTCATTCATCTAGGAAGACAGAGGACCTCTAGTGGCCAAAAGGGAATTACTGCGGGGGAAGCTCTAGATTAAAAAGGAGCACTACTGCTTTATAGCATACCTTCTACCAGTTGAAAAATCAATTGAACACCCTAATGCAGGGGTAGGCAACCTTGACACTCCAGCTGTTGTGAAACTACAAGTCCCATGAGGCATTGCAAGACTGAGAGCCACAGACATGATTCCCAGAGGCAGATGCATGTTGGGATTTGTAGTTTTGGCACACCTGGAGTGCCGAAGTTGCCCACCCCTGCCCTAATGTATTGCAGGCACAATCTGGTGGCACGGCTCGCCGCCTACTTTCCTGCCCATCTCTATAACCTGCTACAAGAGATACCTAGTACTTCAGGACATGGAGCAAGTACAGTGGCGGAACTATCGATATGGGGCCCAGGACGGAGGACGAGGAACAAAAGGTGTCCCCCTGATGCTGTGCGGGCCGCCTGGGTCGCTATGGCATCGTAGGCTGCTGGCCGCCACTGGCGGGTGTGAGGAGGAACGTGCCGCTGTTCAGATTTCTGACAACCGGTCACTGATCTGAGCAGCGGTGCATTCCTCCTCACAACCGCTGCAGAGTCAATGACAGCCAGCAGCTGCGGAGGAGTAGACTGGGTCCAGTGACCAGCCCACCTGAGACCCTACAGAGCCCACCAGAGTCTATGGTGGGCTCTGACTAGAAATCACAGGGCCCCATACAAAATTTTGCTATGGGGCCCTGTGATTTCTAGTTACGCCCCTGTGCAAGTACATTCATTCTGCCTCGTCCCCACAACACAGCACCACTCGGTGCCTTAGTGCTATCACATAGGTGGCGTGGACATACCTAGCTCTATGCAATTACAGGCTTCCAACGCAGACCGGGGGGGGGGGGCAGAAGATTCTTAGAGATCTCTTCATACCATGAATATACGAATGAAGCTGGTACCTTTACAATGTTCACTATTTGTATTCCTTTTAATTCCTATGAACATTAACCCTCTTGAAGAACACTGCACTTAACTGCACTCGGATACACAATCGAATAAAAAGAGATTACAAAACATAAGAACTGCACAGATATCAGACCAATTTCATTGACATTTGTGAATCTGTTTGCATTTTAGCTTTACTGGCCCTGAGGTACCTAACCCAAGAAGAGACGTGTAGTGAAACCTGTATGACACCAATAATGTATTTATTGGCATCTATGCTAGAAATTATACTTCTAGTTAAAGTCTACGAGGCTTCCCATCGGCCTCATGCTAGGCAGGTCATTGACACTCGGGAGAGGGAACACCAAACACTTACATTCCACTTCTGAAGGAGGAGTACAGCACGTGCCAGGAGAGTTACATAATTATGGAGGAACATGCAGAGAGAAAAACTGGTCAACAATCGAGGACTCAACACCAACAAACGACTGGATCAGATGCTGCAGTCTACATGGTCTGTAGAGCTTCCCATTGATCCAGGTTAATGGTAGACCTTCTCACATTCCATTGGACCTGTTCTGTAATGTTGAAGATGTTCTGCCACTCATCCAAGTAGCTTCCAAAATTCCTTACCTTCAGTGAGAACTGAAGAAGCTACTATTAGTTGCGAAAAGTCTTCAACACACAGAGCAAGTCCAGTTGAATGTGACCAACTACGACCAGCTATACAGTCTAGATTATTGATCAGTGGGCCTCAAAAACTGGGTTATGAATTATGTGTCCTAATGAGACTATTATTATTATGAGATAAAACAAAGTGATAGCTCCTACAGCTCTGTGGATTGAGGTTTCCATGCCTATACCTTCTCAGAAAAGCTAAGGCGTAGACTAGGAGAGGCATTCATTACTGCACAAAAGCTTCAAGCTGCTTTAACATTGTCCAATTCAAATGACAGACATGAAAACTCAGTTAACAAACCTCACGGAGATTTGCAATTTGTTATCTGTACGCTGCATTTCCTGTCTAATGGATGAGATGTGCGCCAATCAGTCTGAATCACCATGCAGCTGTCTCGGAAACAATATTAAACTTAATGCTAACAAGACGGCAGGTTAGCAGACCTGTCAGTGGGATGTCTGCGAAAGCCACGGGGGCATTTATCAAGTGAACTGCAGCAATGCAAAAGGGTCACGTTGCCAGTAACAACCATTTAGTCACTCCTTCCAGTCTTTACATTTGCCCCCGGTAAAGTAACAACTTGAAACTGGTCGAAAAAGGCCACACCTCCATAACCCACCTTACCCGACTTCATAAATGACCCCCACTGTTATCAGACATTCATGAGTACCTACCGTGTTTCCCCGAAAATAAGACACTGTCTTATATTGTTTTTGGCTCAAAAAAACACACTAGGTCTTATTTTCGGGGTAGGTCTTATTTTTTTTTCTTTTATGTATAACACTCCAAAGTTAATGCAAATTAATCCAAAATGGCAAAGTGTGCTTTCACTATGGATTCCTCACAGGGGGAGTGCATTTGGTATCACTCCGCCTGTGACAGGAGCCGGCGCTATAGAGGAAGCATCGTCTTATGCGGCTCTACTCCCTGCGCTGCCGCCTCGCTTCCTCTAGCGCCGGCTTCGTTGGCACCGCTGATTCTCTCCCGCAGTTCAAGTTCCCCCTTATGACACCACCGGCCCTGGGAATGGTCACAACTAGGTCTTATTTATGGGGTAGGTCTTATATTTTAGCAATTCCCAAAAATGGCACTAGGTCTTAATTTCAGGGTAGGTCTTATTTTCGGGGAAACAGGGTAGTTAAGCGTGAACTCAGTATGGAATTGTTAAATCTGCAGTTTAGGGCTCTTTGCCATCCGTATGTCCCACTGGGGAGATATCCCTCAACTTTATGTTCTGTACACTCAACAGGAGAGGAAAGGAAGTCTTTCCAATGTGAGAAAATCCCATTTTGGTAGCTCCCCTTTGGATGATTTTGCCTCTATTCCTCTTCTGGTGAAAATTTTGGATGACAACCACCAGGACAAAAAGGGATTCGAATCTCCCCAGTAGGTACATAATAAAAACCTAACATAGCTTCTAATCCTTCCCTACTCTATCCAAAAGTGAAGACTTATTCAAGGTAGAGGCTCAACTTTTAAAATGCCCTCTACTTTGCATGCCTAGATCCACGCGTGTTTGTCCAGTTTGGTCAATGGTGGGATTTTCCGTCAGGGAATGGCCAATCACCACCTGTTGTATCTCCGATGAATGGGCATTTTTATAAAGTGGTAGAGAAGACTGATGGGGAGAGGCAGAAAAGGCAAAGTATTGCCACCAGAGAAGGCCTGGCAAAGGGGTTGGTTGGCAATTTTGTCTCAATGGGTTTGTTTTTAAGTGGAATTAAATTCCTGCTGTGAAAACCTGGAAGGAGTTGGAGTTTTTTTGGCAATAGAATCAAAAAAATTACAAAGAAACCTTCCCCCAGCATGCAGTTCTTCTTTTCTTATGTACAATGCATGGGGCTTGCACAGTGCATTCTGGCTCATTCACGACATGCCATGAACAGAGCTGTTAGTACATAATGTACATAGTTAGTAGCCATCCAAAGACCAAAGAGGGGCGCTGCTGGATCCAGAAGAAGCAGTGTGGTAGATGGAGACAGAACGAGCAACAGCTGGAGCCTGGACCTGTCACCACTAACATGCCGTGGACGTAGTGACCAAAGCCCACCCAGTCCATGAGGAATAAGAATGTAAGCTCTCATGAGCAGGACCCTGCTAACTCTGCTGTCTTGCATTGTATTAGAACTGTGCTGTCCCCCCCCTGATTTTGTAAAGCGCTGAGCAAACTGCTGGAGCAATATAAATCACGAGGAATAATAATATAGTCATTTAGTTCGGCTTTAAGTGCTGTAATGTATCTCTTTAGTAACAGTCAAGCATATGCATTCTCAATGCCTTTTGAGACAGACCGTGCTATACTACAGAAGGGAAACATGGGTAGAGAAGTGTGACCACAATAAGGGCACCCTAGAGAAAAACCGTCAATTGACATTAATTTATAATTTCATGACAGATTCATACCTTTGGTTTATTGGTACTTTCTTACGTCCAGGCTACACTAAAGTCTAATGGGATTTCCAGGCCCACACAAAAAAGAGGCAAAGAGCCAAACATGCCCATACCTACCTGTAAAGTGGCCAGTCTCTATCTAACCCCTTGTGCTCCGGAAGAGTACATTCATTGGTCTCTCCCCGGCATAAACCGCAGGCAATTCCTGTGTGTCGTATGTGCAGTTACATGAGCCGGCAATAGAGCAGCTTGAGTTACATCAATCCTTCCTGTGTCTCCTCTATTAATAGCTCCAGTGCCCGGGGGGGGGGGGGCAAGCTTTACAGGCAGACTTACCAAACTGTCACTTCCATGGGAGCAAAACACACGCTGCAAATGACAAATGCCACACAGGAGACGGGCACAGCCAAAATAATGGGCACAGCCAGATGCAGTGGGTATGAGTTGAAATGTTCATCCCTTTTCTCTGTAGCTAGGAGCCACATGATCTTTGTGACTGTTTTTATGCATAGTCTGTCCAGCCTGTGCCAAGCACAGAGCACCAACGGCCCTCTGAATGGACAGGAAAAGGGGACAGAGCACCAACGGCCCTCTGAATGGACAGGAAAAGGGGACAGAGCACCAACGGCCCTCTGAATGGACAGGAAAAGGGGACAGAGCAACGCAAGAGACACTGAAATATGCCATTGAATATCACAAATGAGTTTTAAGCTAAACTCCAAGCAAACAGCTAAACACCCTTCACAGATGTGAATGGTCTTATGTGCACAAAGATGTGCAGTCCTGTCCAGCCACTTCTGTAATTCCTACACATCTGCCAGACAGCACAGACAGGAGAGTGACACCACTGGTTTGTAAAAGTTAAGAAATACACTTGTGTCACCTCTCCGCCCACATCTTGCTGATAGGCCATGTAGGAGGCAATACCACACTAATAAGTTACCAACACAGAGTCTGATTGGGTTCTATGTGGCTCTCTCTCTCCCTGTCCAAGTGCTAATGGCAGGACTGGCCATATCAGACTAGGGATGCACCGATACTATCAGTATTGGTGCCGATACCAAGTATTTGGCCGGGTTCTCATCCAAATGCTCCGAAACCTTCCAATAGAGGAACTTCCGGTCAGAGGAAGGATTTCCCTCAGAGGACCAGCTTCCCAGTCAGTCAGCCGGCTCCCGGTTGACTGGAAAGCCAGTTTCCCAGACAAATGAGCAGGGCGCCAGCTTCCTGACCAATCAGGGAGCCAGGAGGCGGGTCATTACTCTCCGGCCAACACCCTGATTGGCTGGGAAGCTGGTTTCCCGGCCCATCACAATCAAGCCGGCTAAACATGGAGCTGGCTTCCCGGACAATCATGAAGCCGGGCAGCATGTCATTACTCACCGCCCGGCTAACTGATTACCTGGGAAGCCGGTTCCATGCCAGCGGAAGCACTGGTATCGGTACTTGGTATCGGCAAGTACCGAAAGCAAAAATAATCGGTACTCAATGCCATAAAAACGGTATCGGTGCATCCCTACCACAGACTGGATGGACATTCATGGTGAATGAAAGATGCAGACGTCTATCTGAACATCAAGGCTGGCAGTTTTCATCCCAATCAATATTGGTGTTTTCCAACAAAGATCACTGGCAGCAGCCACTTGTGAGGGGCCGACTAAATTCTATGCCTTCATAATTCGCCATCAGTTAAACAACATATAGCTTGGATTGGAGATGATTCCAGTTGAGTGTGCCTGGACGCCCACCTAGTTGATTTGATGCATCGCTCCCCCTGCCTGTGTGAGGAGATAAACATGTTTTTTCCTTGAGCCATGATGTATGAGCTATTTGTGAGTCATAACTTTATGCCCATAAGCCCCTGAAAAGGTGGTGGTGACTGCGAAACGCGTAGAGAAAGATATGCACCCCCCATGTAAACCTGTATAGCCATCATTAATATATATGAATGGTATCTGCGTAAGATGTATATCTAGAGAGTATATATATCAGGTCTAACTATAGGTTATATTGAGGAGGTGCAGTTCTATGCAAGGTATACAGCTCATGGATTTAGGAGTGAGATTATACATGTTGATGCTTTTATCCTGATTATGCGACTTTAACAAAGATGTACACAATAAAATATTCTTGTTAATACAAATTGAAGTGGTCATGGTGGTGCCTAAAAGGCCATTTTTTTGCCGCTTTCCTTTATCCATATATGTGTCACTGTCTGAAACTCTGAATATCCCCCTACTGCTAAAGGCAGGAGATGACAAGAAGTCAATATCAACAACAGATTGGGGAACTTCTGCCAATTCTATTTAGAAATACATTTTGAGGAATATCCCAATGCATTAAATGGCGTTGAGCTTTAAAGCAAGCTTGTGCTAAGAGAAATGTAGAGGCTACTATTGTATTGCCTCCTTCAGAAATTGCTATCTCCATGGCTTCAGTACTTGGGTAATTGCTGGCAAAAAGGTCTACAGTCTATGAAACCACCAATCCGGACTGGCAGGCAAGGAGGTCAGCAATGGCCATTTTTATAGTTCTCAGGTTCTGCTCATTTTTACCATTGGCATCTGATGGCAGATCCATGCTTACTAACAAAAAGGGGGCTGTAGTTTGCCTAATCTGAAGGAAGAAAAGCGCCGGCCTTTGTATAAAGAGGGCACCGGTAATGCTTCTTTCCCTTTCTGCACTGCGCCTCCATTATATATGAGCTCTTAATCCCAATTAAACAGGATGGGGGGGGAAGAGCTGAAAGCCCATACACAGAGTGTTGAGGGACCTTTAAATTGTTAGTGAGTGTTACTAATGGAAGCTCATTTCCATAATGGCTGCTCTCTGAATGAAACAGGTCCATGAATCATGAAGAAATGCATATGAGAACCTAGTAAATTTTTAAATATGACCAAGCATACCTAGAAACACCAGGACTCCCCCGCTCTATTCCACCTCCAAGTAAGTGTAAGCACCGGGTGCAGCTACAGTGTGCTCAAACGATACTGCTACAATCAGCCGCACGAGACCAGTATCCATAAAATCCAAATTTATAGTAGTAAATTCCATACAGGATCCAATATTTAACATGTACAGCATATACACCACCATAGGATCTCTCCCACGTTTCACCACCCGGGTTTAATCAAGCAATACGTTTGGATTTAATGGATGCAGGTCTCGTGCGGCTGATTGCAGAAATGACAAAGCATAGCTCACACTGTAGAATGATGTGCAAGCTATGGGGTTTATAGAAAGCACAGACAAACATGGAGGCCTGGTCCTTAGCCAATCAGAGCTCACCTGTTGGTGTTCTATGGAAGAGAGTGGGCCTGACACTAGAACATCCACACGGTGGCATCTGAGGGTTGTATCATGGGTTTCCAGATGTTCATGACCCTCTGTGTAAGGTCGGCCTTTAGGCTTAGTTCTACACTGGCACACCACTGGTAAGAACTAGGTTATACCACTTAAGCCACTCTACCCTAGACACCAGGCCATGCTGGGACTGCTGTCTCCTCTAGGCTGATCTCCAAAATGAAACAAAGAGCAAAATATAAAATCCCTACTCAATTCAAAGCCAAAAAACAAAAAAAGGAGTTTGGGCTATTGATGCCCTTCACAACACATTAGGTGGTGAATAGTCACCCCATCCAGACCCAACTGATCTGTTGAGGGTGCTGTCCAGTCCATTGCAAAAGGCAAAATGGCCCTCAGGCATCAAAAGTGCACCAAGCACAAACAATTCTGTCGCGCTTAAAAGCACGTTGTATTAAGCTCTTTGGTATAAGGGAATGAAGTACTTCTGTAGTGCCAGGTAGTCAGACAAAATGCTACTTCAAGCCGGAGGTTCAGTATCCAAGTGTCTCTGACCACTAGTCCCTCCGTTTATTATATAGCAAAAAGGTTAACGCCCAGAGGGAGATGGCTTTACAACATTAGCCAATCAGCCTCAAAATGTACAGATACATAAAAGAAAGGGGAGTACATCAACGTGAATGAGCAAAGAAGTGAGCATGACTCACTAGTCTGAGTCATGCTCCTTGCCCCGACCAGCCATGTGCATGCGCATCCACCATCTTAGCCAGCATGGACCCCATTCAGTACTGCTCAGAGTGACCCGTATCTATGAAGATCATTCTAGTTGTTCTTACAGGTCTGAGACCATCTGCGGAGACATTACTAATGCGGTTGTCAATGAGCGGTACCAGCACACCAACAAGGCATGAATCAATGTCTTCTTATAAAAGCAGATCTGTATCCAGAAAAGGATAGCGCAGCCGCAACAGAGATAGAATACGTATCTCTCGTTATGCAGACTGCGCTTCGCTAATGTGTATAGACGTTCGCAAGCAATAGGCCCAGCGCATTGCACTTGATAACTCACAAACCGGCAAACGCCCACACACACCGCGAACACGTCTCTAAGCCCATAAGAAGGTTTTCCCGCTGATCCCCATTAACCCAAGTACGTTCTGCTAGAGCAGTGGTTCTCAACCTGCGGGTCGGGACCCCCTCGGGGGTCGAATGACGATTTGCCAGGGATCGCCTAGTGGCTCTCGGCCACCGGGAGAGAGACACTTTCTCCCTGAAAAGGTCTGGACCTTTCTCTGCTCTGTTTTTTGAAAACCGGGGGCCGCCATAAGTCAGAAAAAAAAACCCACCATAGGAATGCATAGCTAGATTCCTATTGGCTATTTCACTTTGAAAAAGCCAATAGCAAACTAGCTATTGCACCCGCCCTCTGATGCTGCCAATCAGCAGAGGGAGACCTGAAGTTCTCCATCAGGTCCCCTTCTAGTGATTGACAGCAGAGGGCGGGTGCAATATGTATGTATTCAAGCACAAAAATACGTAAAACACATTTTAGCTATGCATTCCATTTTCCCGGTCTGCAGCTGCAGAGATCGGGAAATGACTCAGTGCCTGTGATTAGCACTGCGCGCTGTCAGCTTCCTGGCGGGCTAGGCACGTGGAGCTGCAAACACGCCCAAGCCCATCACCATCAGTGACAGTTCTGCGGAGTATGTACCTCATACGTTATATAGCCACACACTTTAACCAGTTGACATCCGCGGTGTTAAACCCCCTTCCCATCCAGGCCATTTTTCAGTATTCAGCGCTGCGGTACTTTGACTGACATTTATTCCGTCATGCAGCGCTGTACTGAAATGAATTTTATACCCTTTTTTGGGGACAGATAGAGCTTTCTTTTGGTGGTATTTATTCACCACTGGGGGTTTTATTTTTTTACTATATTAAGGAAAAATTACCGAAATTTAAAAAAAAAAAACAGTTTCCCCTATATTAAATGATAAAACATTTATTATTACCCAATTTTTTGGTAAAATATAAAAGATGGGGTCACGTCGGGTAAAAAGACACTAAACATGTCAAGCCTTAAAATTGCGTGCGCGCGCGAAACCTCAAAAAACGATAATACCAAAAATTGGCCATAGGCGACGCTTTAAAAGCTGTTACCGCTCATCAGTTTAGTGTCATCAGTGATTGATGGCCCTAAAATGATTGCTCTCACTGCGACGTTCGCGGCGATATGTAACATGTGTAGCGCAATTGTAATTTTTGCGCACTGGGGCACCGGACGCGTATTTACGTTTATAGGCGCGTAAACGTTGGGGTGGGGGAGTTAAACATTTTGGGGGGTGTTTTTCCCCTTTTTTTATATGCGACTTTTATTTTATTTTTGTATGTGTTACTTTTATTTATATTTATTTTTTTGCACTTATTGTTATTGCTATTATATAGGGGGATAACAATCCCCTATATAATAGCAAAGGCACACTGACAGGTCCTCTTTATGGAGATATTAGGGGTCTCTAGGACCCCTAATATCACCTGTGGACCCCAAAAGAAGCTGATGAAGCAGAGATCTGCTTTATCAGCTTCTTCTCTCTGGCTATAGCAGCCAGATGACTGACAGGTGAATGCGGAAGTGATGTAATACACATCACTTCTGCATTCACAGCCCAGACGGAGATCAGCAAGGAGCTGATCTCCCGTCCTCCTCCTCCTGACGCCCTCAGAGCCAAGATGGGGCAGCGGATCCCGGGAATCAAGGTGGGTCGGGGGGGAGGGGGGAACTAGCACATATAGGCGATCGGCGGGCTATGGACCCGCTGATCGCCTATATGTGAAACGCCTATATGTGAAACACCCAGTAACGGGTGTGTGCAACGGTCGGGTCTTTTCTGCCCGTGCGTGCCCGCTAGGGGGCGCGCGCGAGCAGAAGAAAATTGCCGTCTGGAGACGGTAACCCGCAGATGTAGCAGTGCCGTCCGTCCGTTTTTTTACTACAGGCGGACGGCAAGAGGTTAAATCCAATTCTTCTAGTTCCAGCTGCAGAGCCCGCTCCTGTCTTTGCCTATAGCAGTGGTTCTTAACCTGTGGGTTGCTGTGCAAGGTGAGAGTCCTCCTCAGCTCTCTCCTAGCGCAGCAGTGTCAGTTCTCCTGCCACGCCTCCAGATGTCGCTGCAGCAGCCGCGTCATCCCTAAATTTTACCTTTGGGGGTCACCACAACTTGGCATATGTTACCAAGGGGTCCCGGCCCTAGAGAGGTTGAGAACCACTGTGCTAGAGCGTCCCTCGGTTGAATCCGACACAGGGAGACAGGTGACAACCTATAAAACACACACACATCCTATAATAAAAATGTCCACAGAAGTCCCTCTAATGAAATTTCCACAACACCCAACTGATCATCTATTGGGGGTGCTGTCCTGTCCATTGCTAAAAAGCAAAACAACCTCCCAGACCAAACGGATCATCTATTGGGGGTGCTGTCCTGTCCATTGCTAAAAAGCAAAACAACCTCCCAGACCAAACGATTCATCTATTGGGGGTGCTGTCCTGTCCATTGCTAAAAGCAAAACAACCCTCCAGACCCAGCTGATCTATTGGGGGTGCTGGCCAGTCCATTGCTAAAAGCCAAACAATCCTCCAGACCCAGCTGATCATCTATTGGGGGTGCTGTCTAGTCCATTGCTAAAAGCAAAACATCCCTCCAAGACTGGAAAAGATAAACACCAGCTTCCACAGAAAGGCGGCTTTCCAAAATCACACGTCTCCCCGGTGACCTATTTCTAGCTGCATTTCGCAAGTTTTACTTCCAGATGAATAATCTTTACACGAAATGTTAAAATCTTCCCAATTCCACCAGCTAACACATACAGAGAAGCTTCTGGAAAACCCCGGTAAAGGCCCGGACTTAGTTGACATCATTGCATCTTCCCCTCCTTCACATCTCCTTGTTAATATTTAATATAGAAGGATGGCACTTGGAGGGATGAAATCACTTCCCAGGAGGTGTGTACAAGACTCGCAGCCCCCTAGGTAATATCAGACTTAATGTGTTGTCTGTCAGAGTACGGAGACTGTGCTGAGCCAGCATTGTAAACGTAATGGCATTTAGCTAGAAGCCAAAAGAAAAAGGAGAAACCTTTTGTTCCTTAGAGTGTTCTACTTAAACTGTGTACACAGCCCATTCCCTCTTAATGGTAAGATATAGTATTATGGGTGTGATTCTTGCAAGGCTCAGGTTTTCATGTTATCACTTTCCATTAATTTCCATCTTTACCCAATGTGTTTATGTTGTTGATGGGGTTGAGCTTGGTATAGCACGGCTTCCAGTATTGTGCCTCATTCCGAGAACAAGGAGACAAAGAAGTGCAATCACAGCTTTGACTGTTAATGTATTGCAGGCCAGTAACCAATTACTGGGGATATGAGAACTTGAGGTTGTTTTATGTGCTGGATGAAGGGGGGTCAGGGGATGGAATGGAGTGCCTTCTGTGTTAGGCTCCATGGCTGCACAACAAATACCATAAATATTGCAATGTGACACTTCGTCTGTTGCAATAAAACAGCATGTAGAGTGCCTAGCCAAGGTTTATATATTATATTGGTGCATTGGTGTCACAGGCCCTTAGCCTACTACCCTAGAAATGGCTCCACAACTATATTATGATCTATACAGCTTGTGGGGTGGCATGGAGGGGCAGGACACTAAGAACTATATACTGTAAATGATGTACAGGCCATTAGCCTACTACCCAAGAAATGGGTCCACAACTATATTATGATCTATACAGCTCTTGGGTGGGGTTGAGAGGCATGGCACTAAGAGCTATATACTGTATATTATATAGGTGCATTGTTGTCAAAGGCCCTTAACCTACTACCCTATAAATGGGTCCACAAGTATCCTATGATCATTACAGCTCTAGGGGTGGGAGTGGAGGGGTCGGGCACTAAGAACTATATATTATGTTGGTGCATTGGTGTCACAGGCCATTAACCTACTACCCTAGAAATGGGTCTGTGCCACCCCAATAGGGGCATAGAATATGAGATGCATAGCCTCAGTTAATATTAGCATTGTTATATAGGTTAGAATTTATATAGTGTGATTTGCCTATTTTCTCATAGCTAAATTCATGTGTTATCCTATGCTGCTATCTAGTGGCCTTTTGTTGTAATGTACATGTTTTTCTGTGATTCTTTGTGATGTCTACGATGTATTTCCTCTCTGTATGTAGCCCCACCCTTCTTCCTGTGTGCAGTACTTCCTGTGTCATGGCCACAGTTGAAAGCCACATTCACATATGGCTGCTGTTGTGTGTGCGTGTGGGGAGAGTTTTGTACATATGTCCACAATGTGGGTGTAGGGGAGGACATACTGACACCGTTACATTTTCCAGGCCTGTCCTAACACTTTCTAGCTTCTTGTTAAATCAGATAAATGTACCAAGTGCAATAACCAGTCAAATGATTTTGCATTGGGTTATGCTGCCATGGGCAGACA
>NW_017306318.1:2636974-2639552 GCF_000935625.1 Nanorana parkeri | reverse complement strand
AAATATATTTATTAAAAAAATAAATGCGAGTAATACTAAAAATAGTAACAAAATATTATTCATAATTATGTTGTAGCAATAACATTGCTAAATAATAATTAAAAACATTACTATTCAAATTTCTCTTATATGACTAAAATATATTTGAATAATTCTATGAATAGCAGTATTAACAAAATATTTATTCATAATTCTAATAATAATACCTGTTGATTTCAATGCATGTACTGTACGTTTCCACTGAATTCCAGACTAAGCTTTCCCAGGCCTGTGTCATGGAAAGCGATGCTCTTCAAGGGACACTCCACACCGAGCACCAGCTGAGCCATGAAGGTCAGAGATGTCCATCAGTCACAGACGGCTACTGACGATGCTTTTAGGACTTTGAGGAGTCTAATTATCATGTAATAAAAGCAATTAAATATTTCTACATAAAATCAGCCAGGCCAGGAATTCCCACCGAGATCTAATCTGTGCTTGCTGAGCTGCCTCTGACCTGCTGCAGTTGTTGGTGCTCGTCCTGGGAATAAAATGGCAAAGATTAATAAAGATAACCGGGTAATTGGTTAGTCTCCAGCTACACTAGATGATAGGTTCAGTGATAAGACCGAGTCCGATATTGTGCTGAGCTCCTAATGAAAAATCCAATATTGCTTTACAGATTTGCATAGCTATACTATAATTGACACCCCCACACCTCCTCCTAGATCCACTTTGTGGGGCACACAGCTCATTTCAATGCCTAATAAAAAGGGGGACAGAGTCCTTGTTAATGAATCTCCTATGCACCATGTAGGGGTACTAGTGCCGTGCGCATATTTATAAATCAACCCCTTCATAAAATCAGATATAAATCAAACTTTCATTGTCCAAAGTATCAATCACTTTAAGGGCCCATTCATTGTTCCTCCTACACCGGGGTGCATTACCACGTGCAAGTTAATACGTGTTATGGTTAAGCAGCCCATTCATTTTGAATGCCCCGAGAATGCTCCCCAACGCAGGTTTTTAATGCACATGCAGCATTTTGTCATCAACACAGCGGACTGCAAAGCACAAATGGTTCACATCAGTACACAGAAACACGTCATTGTTATGCACTGGCTAGGTGCGTCGGGTACCATGACGCATTATTGTCAGTGAGCCCTGAAAAATATTTAACATCCAGCTTACTAAACCACGGCAGATCCAGGGTGGCGTAAGGAGAGGCAATATGACATTCTGCTGTGTTAAGGGCTCCAATAAAAGGACAAAGGGAGGAAATCAATAGCTTATGCTCGGCAGCTGCGGATCTGCAGTTTATAAAAAGATATAAAAAGAGTACGTACTGTATGGAGGTAATTATGTACTACCCTGAAAGGTCTAAGTGCCAACCGGCTGATTTTACAAGGCAATGCAAAAGAGCAATGAGGATGTGTAAAGCCCAATAGATCACAGCACCCCTCAGGTTAGAGCCAAGTGAAGTCTGCACAGCAGACATCATCACTTTTGCTTTGTCCCCCCCACCATTCCATTTGAACGTCAGAGCTCTTGGAAATGGCCATTACTTCCAGGTGTGGGGGGAAAAATGTGACCCCTTCTTCCCAAGACCCCATGATGTAGGGCTCAACACCTGATCAGCCAATCGCCAGACCTTAGCCATGTGTAAGCACTGGTATTGGCGCCCAGGGATCTGGCAGGCACACAGCGCAGTAGAGGAAGGCAAGTATCAGCAGCAGAGGAAGTAGACTAGAAGAAAATAAACTTTACTGTTACTTTGCACTGATTTGGCAATCTGACAGGTTCACTTGAAAGACCCAATAGGGAACATGTCAGAATTCCATTGTGAGCACGAAAATCCCAGTCTAAAATGTAAAAAATATAGCCCCTCAAATCTATAGCAGACTCTGAGATAGGGGGCTAGTATGGATTTTAAAGGAGGACGACCATAAAAATAAAGTGGGGATCCCCCCCCATCACATCAGAACCCCCCCCTTCATATCAGAAGCCCCACTTCACATCAGGAAGGAGCCCCCCGCTTCACATCACAAGAACACTCACTACATCAGAAGCCCCCATTTCACATCAGTCACCCCTTTCACATCAGAGTACCCCCCTTTATATCTGAAGCCCCCCTTTCACATCAGAGTACCCCCTTTACATCAGGAACTCCCCTTTCACATTAGAGCCCAGGCCCTTTACAACAGGAGCCCCCTGCCACATCAGGGCTCCCTTTTACATCACAAGCCCCCTTTTCACATCAGAATCCTACCATCACATCAGGAGCCACAACTGTGGCAATATGGCAGAGAGCAGGAGGTGAACTTTTTCTGAATGAATCTCACCCTCCCTAGAAGAGTCAATCCTTGCCAGGTTCTAGCAGTCAGCCTTCCTGTACCATGCAAAGACATGACCATGTGTGAACATTTCTAGGCACCCTGGTTGAGCAAAGCTGCCCAAACCAACTGGCATCCTAGATCACATGGTCTGTGGTTGTATGACCCCAATACATTCTCTGCACTCTGTTTCCACTCAGACACACCCTCTCAGGTATATCTGCACTGGGATAAGTGGGGGGGGGGGGGGGGGGGAGAAACGA
>NW_017306318.1:2627550-2636622 GCF_000935625.1 Nanorana parkeri | reverse complement strand
GCCAATAGACTAAGCGCAACCTGCCTCTGTACCAAGCAAAAATGCCTGCCACCAGCTTTACAAAAATCAGCCTTTTATTGGTAAGCATAAAACACACGATGTGCATTAAGATGATGTCTCCTGCTTAGATCTCTAAACATAAAACTATAAACATAGTAAAATATACCAGCCATGAGAACTAGGAGCCCCAGCAGCAGAGCAATGGTATCACAATGTAGCTAGGAGGCTTCTGGCATCTGATGATATCTATTCCGGGTTGTGGGCTGCCCTCCCAGCAACAATGCCTGTGAACCTGATTGCTTTAAGCACTGGGTTACAGTGGCATTTGTAATCCGGAGTGTCCCCAGGGTACCTCTGAAAAGGTGAATTACTGCCCGTCATGTTTAGGGACGGAAGACAGATGATGGCGCTGAAGAATGCAAAATCCTTTAAAGAGCACTCTACTTTAAAAAGGTGCACCCTTCACTGTTGTTCCTTCAATGTCAGTGGCCCTAACCCTTTAATAGCCATACAACACAGACCCACAATGTCTACTCTGCCAAGTCCTAACATATACAGGACCAGACTGGCTGGCGTGCATAAGTACCCGCGCAGCAATGCAAATGCACCCTGGAAGTCGCTACAAAAACACAGGCATTCTTGGCTGCTGTGATCCTGCTATCACATTGTAACAGTAAAAGGTGCAGGGATCCAAACACTAGGACTGACCCCCAACTGGTGATCACAGTCAGGAAGCAGCAAACGTGAAAAAACAGAGGTGCAAGAACACCCCTATGTGCTTGATATGGGTCTCTGGCTACATTGTGCCTTTGTTAATCTACTTCCTGGGTGACTGTAGTGTGTACCCCGCAGTACCTCTTCATCACCACATGATGTCCTCAGTCTATCAGGCTTCATGACACATAGCATGGAAGACTGAGGAAAGACAGTGAATGCAGGCCATCATGGCTCCCTGAGCACAGCACCTTCCGGTGTATTGATGTCATCACCTCAGTGCGTGACATCATGGCTTCCTGAGCACAGCACCCTGCGGTGTATTGATGTCATCACCTCAGTGGGTGACATCATGGCCCCCTGAGCACAGAACCCTGCAGTGTATTGATGCATTGAGGGGCACTGATATCACCTTAGTACGGGGCACCATGGCCCCCTGAGCACAGCACCCTGCAGTGTATTGATGCAGAGGGACACTGATGTCATCACCTTAGTGCGGAGCATCATGGCCCCCTGAGCACAGCACCCTGCAGTGTATTGATGCAGAGGGACACTGATGTCATCACCTTAGTGCGGAGCATCATGGCCCCCTGAGCACAGCACCCTGCAGTGTATTGATGCAGAGGGACACTGATGTCAGAGAGGGACACTGATGTCATCACCTTAGTGCGGAGCATCATGGCCCCCTGAGCACAGCACCCTGCAGTGTATTGATGCAGAGGGACACTGATGTCAGAGAGGGACACTGATGTCATCACCTTAGTGCGGAGCATCATGGCCCCCTGAGCACAGCACCCTGCAGTGTATTGATGCAGAGGGACACTGATGTCAGAGAGGGATACTGATGTCATCACCTTAGTGCGGAGCATCATGGCCCCCTGAGCAAAGCACCCTGCAGTGTATTGATGCATTGAGGGGCACTGATGTCACAGAGGGACACTGATGTCATCACCTTAGTGCGGAGCATCATGGCCCCCTGAGCACAGCACCCTGCAGTGTATTGATGCAGAGGGACACTGATGTCAGAGAGGGACACTGATGTCATCACCTTAGTGCGGAGCATCATGGCCCCCTGAGCACAGCACCCTGCAGTGTATTGATGCAGAGGGACACTGATGTCAGAGAGGGATACTGATGTCATCACCTTAGTGCGGAGCATCATGGCCCCCTGAGCAAAGCACCCTGCAGTGTATTGATGCATTGAGGGGCACTGATGTCAGAGAGGGACACTGATGTCATCACCTTAGTGCGGAGCATCATGGCCCCCTGAGCACAGCACCCTGCAGTGTATTGATGCAGAGGGACACTGATGTCATCACCTTAGTGCGGAGCATCATGGCCCCCTGAGCACAGCACCCTGCAGTGTATTGATGCAGAGGGACACTGATGTCAGAGAGGGACACTGATGTCATCACCTTAGTGCGGAGCATCATGGCCCCCTGAGCACAGCACCCTGCAGTGTATTGATGCAGAGGGGCACTGATGTCATCACCTTAGTGCGGAGCATCATGGCCCCCTGAGCACAGCACCCTGCAGTGTATTGATGAAGTAGGGGTTACATAAAAGGTTTCATTGGCAGACTTGCTCGCTCTCCTGTATATGTTCAAAACGCTACGGCATTTCTAACACAGGTCACAGTAAACAATGTACAGGTGGGGGGAATGGCACAGCAGTTGTAATTTGACTTCCCTTCTAGGTGCCCTTCCACTGATGGAAGAGACATACGGTTAGCACTCTCCATCCCGCTCCCATTGCCTTCCTATTCATGTGTCTGACAGGTGACTCCCCATAGACACACACTACTATGCGAGAGACCTGTCAGTGTTGCAATGCCTCATGGGACTTCCATATATTCAATATAATCTGTGAAATACATTACGGGGGCATCAAGTCTTGCTGCAGAGGTGGAAGCAGAGGTCTCTCTGCAAAGATTAGACACGCCCCCTGCGGAGTCAGGACCAGAGTCCTCCAATCAGCAGGGGACAAAGCTGAACTCCAATTAGATATAAAGACACAGATCTGCATCCATTCCATGTTTTACATCCAAGCAGCAGGACCCGAATTTAACATGTTATCAACATGCTGCAGTGTCTCCACAGTACGGCTCAGACCTGGAGAGGGAGAAACACTACAAGGAGACAATTGTGCTGCACTGCTCATGGGCCAATGAGGGACATGCTGATAAGAGTAGAGAGCAGAGTGACCGAGAGATGAGCTCATCAATCTGCTACACACCGCTGCCACCCAGCAGAGAGCAGCTGCTCACTATAACCAGCCCTAAGTGTGCTTACATGTAGCAGAAAATAAGTTTAAGTCTCCTGCGCCGACAGGCAGGGCTGTGCTCGTTGGCAGAGCGGTGTAACTCTCAGGACTGGATTGACAGAAATACGATGGCAGGTACAATGACTATATTTATCTGTGTATTTAGACATAAGCTCCTGTCGATCCCTGTCCTAGGTGACGCAAGGTTTTGCCAGGCCCTGTCCTAAGTGACTCAAGCTCCGGTCATTCCCCGTCCTAAGTGACACAAGGTCCTATTGGTCCCCGTCCAAAGTGACACAAGCTCGGGTAGGTCCCCGTCCAAAGTGACTCAAGCTCCTATCGGTCCATGTCTTGAGTGATGTAACCTTCCATCGGTCCCTGTCCTAAAGGACACAAGCTCCTGTCAATCCCTGTCCTGAGTGATGTAAGCTTCCATCTGTCCCTGTCCTAAATGACAAGATCCTGTCAGTGCCTACTCCCTGTCCTAAGTGGCTCAAGTTACCTGTAAGTCCCAGTCCTAAGTGACGCAAGGTCCTGTCAGTCCCTGTCCTAAATGACGCTTGGTCCTGTGTGTGAGGAAATCACCATCTCATGCAGTCTATGTCTGCAGCAACTAGACGCCCCAATACTACATGAAGAGAAGGGAAGGGTGGATATGATTCTATGAAAAGGACTGACAGACATTTGTTCTGAATCATAAAACACTGAACAAAAATCGAAGTGTCTGTGGTAATCTTATACCTGACGTGACCATCTGGAAGCATGGCTTCATCCAGCTCTAGGAGGACACCCATACTGTGGAGTCAATATCAACGTCTGGTCCTAGCTCCGTCTCCATGGAGATGAGGCCTTGTCCGCCATACAAATCCTGCTGACTGGCCTCACGATTCTATAGACAATACACTCCTCACATATTCCTGACTACAAATATCTAGTAAAGCGACCAGCGGACCCCATTCCTGGCATGTCTCGGGTAAAGCGAGAGGATTCATTGGACGCGCGTGCCTGCTAAAAAGGAGATATTTCCCTCATAATCCGTCTTTCAGCAGAAAAAGGCGGCCACGTGACCGACAGACGAAGCCGGTGCTTCAGGAAAAATGGAGAATGCTCCTGTCTACGCTAAGGGAGACTAATGGCCCTTCACCTCACCGGCAGAACAAAAAGGACACCAAGAATACAAGGCGCATGGACAGGTGGATTATGGGAAATCCACACAATGCATCCGTGCAAATTGAGAATGCAAGTCTAATTGCCAAAAAGTCTCCCAATGCTTTTCAAATTCCACGATAATGGTTTTGGCAAATCCTACGGTAATGGCATTGAAGTAACCTATGCTACAGTCTATGAGGCCGGGGAGTTCTAAATTACCAAATCAGGTCCATCCTATGGGCCCGTCTCCACTGGCGCTCAAAAAACACTTGCAAATGTTTTTTTGCATTTATAAGCACCATTGCGCTTTTATTTTACGTGTGACTGCCATTGGGCTGGGAAGTTGTAAGGTTGCCCCACGTTGCCATCCTTCAACTCTGGACTTTGCAGCCATTTTGAGGCCCCGCAACGCTGTCACTTGTGTGTGTACTATGCCTATTGTTTGCATTATTGTGGTTGTAAGAGGAGGATTTAGGGCGCACAAAAACTGCCCGGTCCGCCAGTGAAGACAAGCCCTGTGTGTGCTAAAAAAAAAAAACAATGCAGTAAACAAGTCTGGTTGCCGTGGGTTACTGCACTCTGCCCTGCCTCAGTAAGTCAGCATTTTCTGAGTTATGGGCAACAGCTCCATTAGCACAGAAATCTTTAAGGCTAAGGGCCCAGTCACAGAAAAATGGCATTTAGAAGCACTGGCAATGCTTTTTTTTTTTTTTTTTTTTTCTTAAAAATTTTCAAGGGATGCATTCTCACGTGTTGCGTTAATACACACTTACAAGCGCGTTGTAACGAAAACATCCAGTCTGCTCTACTTTTTTAAAACGTCAACGCAATGGTGTGAACTACACCCATTGAAAGTAATTGATTCTTTGAGTATGCGTTTAGTATTAAGGCACCCAAACACATTGGGTGCAAATGGGCCCTAAAGCTGGCCTTGCACTGCTCAAAGTCTGACCGCTGAAGGGCTCCTGTCGGCACCCAATGATTTTCCATCTAACATTTCCCAATCCACTTTTGTCAAAAAGGAGCCAGTCAAACAATTCTGCTGCCGTTAGTGGTGTCCCTACACTTTAACGCCCGAGGACGGGGCGGTAGGTTGCTGGTGGTGAACATCACCGTAGGAGGTCGCATCAAAGCTCTTAGCAAACTGGGACACTCTGGCCGAAAATGGCCGCCCCGCATGTGACTCAATGAGATGCCGCCTGAGGCCAGGGCGGTAGGTCGCTGGTGGTCCACATTACCATGGGGGGTTGCATCAAAGCTCTTAGCAAACTGGGACACTCTGGCCGGAAATGGGGGCAGCAGGCATGCAGCCACGCATGTGACTCAATGAGATGCCGCCTGAGGCCAGGGCGGTAGGTTGCTGGTGGTGCACATTACCATGGGGGGTTGCATCAAAGCACTTAGCAACCTGCGACACTCTGGCAGGAAATGGGGCAGCAGACATGCCGTCGGCATGTGACCCAATGAGATGCAGCCTGCAGTCATTATTCGGGTATTCTGACAGCAGCACCCCAGCCGGCTGGTACCATACAATAGCCTGGCTGATGCAAATCAGCGTGGATGCATTTTTTTTCTCGTTCAGAGAAAAAGCGATGAGTTTGCAGTCAGCGTTACTAAAAGATGAGCGCCATAGCGACCAAGCAGACTAATTATCCCAGAACAACCAATTAAAATCTACTCTTGCGACGTCAGTCCGGTACAAGATGCAATCTGACTAGTTGCTATGGGTTACCGCTAACAAAATCAGCATTCTGCAACACCACGTTACAGAAGGAGGCCAGCGGTCTGCTCGCCGTGAGCCGCCACGCTTGTATCGTTTTAAAAAACACAATACAATTCAAGTCAATTAATAAAACTGGCACGCGGATGACCTCATGTGCAGGCACTCAGCGCTCCTACGGCATACAACTATATCCATCATCCAATGATCGCTTTCTAAAAATAAAACAGAGGCGCCCAAAAATTTAAAAAAAGCAATCATCGCCGTGCTGCAAAATAAACAAAATCCTACTCTAGGATCACATAAAGAAAAAGATTCCGTTTAATAGGCGCATTGAGGAATATCTCGCATCCATCCAAGCTCGCCGAGCGCTATGGAAGCAGACGATGAGACAAAAGGATATTATTGGTGTGCTGACAACAAATCTGCGGCTTTCGATAGCGGGGATATTAAACCCAGAATTAAATGCTTTGGCTGTTGTGTAACACAAAGAGCGAGAGAGGAGGGAAAAAAATGCATTGCCAAAGCCAGGGACAAGAGACAGCGTCAGCCCCCCTTGTGTATTCTAGAAGAGGGGGGGAGGGAGGCAAGGAAAAAAAAGAACGCTAAATGGTTTGGGAGAGTAAACTACCAACAGATGTGGCGGAGGGGCTCTGAAGGACCGAAGAGAGACAAAAGCCGGGATTGATACAGCCAGGGAGGGCGCAACGCGAACTGCTGTGTGCGAGAGAGATAGGCGAACATCTGCAAAGTGGAGCGACATTGTGCTGCAAGGGGTGTGTCCATGCACAATATCGGGGAGAAAAAAAAAAAAAAAAGCGCTGTCACTATCGGTCACGGCATGCGGATCATTGTTAGCAAAAATAAAAACAAGAAATAAAAAAAATGACAAAAAATCCAATAAAAAAAAAAGTGCCCAGCGCTTTGTATGGCGCTACTGTAGCGTCCAAATTCTAATCAATCAAAAAAGAATATTGGGAAATGGTAATATTGGGCGTGCGGAGAGCATAATGTGAAATTCCTGCGCCCTACCTACCGCACAGAGTAATGGCCACGCCATGCCAACGCCCCTCTAGAGCCATGCTGCTGGCGCCAAACGCTGGCACAGCACAAGTCAGCCATCCGTAATTCAACGTTTAATCAAGATTATGTCGCCGTGACATGCCAGAACAGACTGCACGAGGATTGAGGGGACACTGGAGCGGGTGCAGGCGAACGCTCCCATGTCCTTCGGCATCGCATAGGTCATAGAACAATACCCGGCTCGCCTTCACAATGGATCTGAAACCTGGTCACTCATGTGCCAACCTCTAACCTACACACAATGCAACCAGAACACGTATGTGCAAGGCGAGGATTGGGGGATGCAGATGAGCAGATATTAACCCCTTCTATGCCCAGGACA
The DNA here is from genome assembly GCF_000935625.1 of Nanorana parkeri. Lineage (NCBI taxonomy): Eukaryota > Metazoa > Chordata > Amphibia > Anura > Dicroglossidae > Nanorana > Nanorana parkeri. The sequence continues at coordinate 2,629,372 of NW_017306318.1, read as the reverse complement.
GACAGCCGAGACTATCTGCCACACCTCGCAGCAGCATGTCACAATACGCCGCCTCGATTCATCGCTGAACCTGTTCAGTGCCACCACATGTCGGGCTTAAGGAACCTCTTGACATAACCCTTTCATTCCAGATATTGAAGGTTGTTGTGAGGGGGGGAGCTTCAGGAGATCCCATTCTTTGTTCTCGCTTTGCAACCGTGAAAAGGGTAATGGATGCAAAAGGGTGCACGGTGATTGGGGGTAGGTGCATAGGTAATGGCAATGAAACAATGATAGATAGATAGAGATAGATATATCTATATATATATATATATATATATCTATATTACACATATACACACACACACATATACACACACACTACATACATGCGCACGCGCGCACACACACACATAGATCAGTGCACAGCTGTCATGTGCAGACATACAATGGATGCTTCACGTGCACTATACTATGACTTCCATGTGCAATGACAGCTCCATCCTCCACACCTACCTAGAACCAGGGAAGGCCAGTGCATATCATCAGCAGCTATAAATCACTGATCCTGCAGAGCAGATCAGCCTCCCATCACATGTGCTGTACAGGATAACCATGCATGCACGGTGCACACACATCTGCATCCCTGAAAACCAGCCCCTATGACTTCTACACTTGACCCCCGGATTCATACCACATGCATGCTCGCTGGGTACCTGGCCGCTGCTGTCCTGGTGGTGCTGGCCGGTGTCGGTGTCGGCTTGGTCCGCAGAGCTGGAGGAGCAAGAGGGAGGCGGGAGCGAGCGGCGGGGACGCGCAGGGGGAGCTGTCAGGAGAGCAGGGTCACGTGAGGAGAAGGGAGGGGGAAGTGCTGCTGCTGGGCAGGCTGCTCAGCCGGTGCGATGGATTAGACAGGCGGACACCTGCGGAGAGAGCAGACGCATGGCACTGTGCACGCGATCACTGTGTGAGCCGTGCAGCACTGATCAGCAGCAGGTTAACAGTGTGACAGCTGTCACCCTGCATTGCACCGATCATGTGTTTGTGGTCGGTGCACTATTACTGTGTATACTGCACCGTGACCGGTGACACCCTAGCAATGTTGCAGTCCCCATCATATATTGCACAATGACAATTGCATTCGTAGCAGTAAAGTCCCAGCTGTCACTTCCCTACCCAATGCAATGAGCAGTAGCAGCGGAGGCCCTGAAGCCGTGCAATGCAAAGCCCTGGGTGACTCAGCAATGCTTTGCAGCGCCTGCCGTCGGCAACTCACCGTATTGCGCCGTGCAAAGTTAATGGCGAGGGGCGGAGACTGCGCGCCCCCGCACCTTCTTCGGAGAAAAACAGATCCCGTACTTTGCACGGAGCCTGTGAGGGAGTGTGCGCGCGCACGCCTCCCAAAGGGACGAAACTGTCGGGCGCGCGCAGGAAGCCAGACCCGCCTGGTCCTGCTGCTGCGGCTGGTTACCATGGAGACAGGATCAGCAGCAGTCTCTCCTCTCTTCCATCCTTCCCTTCCCCCTCCTTCATCTCCTTTGTGTGTGAGGAACCCTCCCTAATGGGAGACCCTCTCCCTGGGTGTGATAAAGGCGCACACAGCACAATATTGAGGGACAAATTCCTCAAAAGGAGGCACAGCTTCCTTCACTGGAATACAGGAATACACACATTTCCGGGCCTCGAGATTAATGCATTCATTTACTGGGAGAAACGCACAGAGACACCCCTAAATACAAAACATTGGTTACTTAAAAAATTTACAAGACCGCTTTATTCTAAATGAGCCCAGTCAGCATGTCCCTTCTGTTCTGCCATAAAGAATGGATGGGGAATAGATTCT
>NW_017306318.1:2626248-2627444 GCF_000935625.1 Nanorana parkeri | reverse complement strand
GGGGGGGGTGTTTGTGTTAGATACCTGTTGCCGGTCTTTCATACATATCAGAGGAAAATGAATTAATCAGCTACACACCTCTTCTGGGTCACATATGAAGTACTGAACTTTGATGTGACCATCTTTCTCTTCTCTTATGGGATGTAGAGGTCCATGGTACATCATCACTGGCCAGAGAGCAATGACACAGGACCCAGTGATGTATACCAGCTATACTTTATCTCTCTCCTCTCTCATTCCAACACTGCGACCACTACACCAGCAAACTGAATGATAAGAGAATGTTGTATTAGATACATGGAATGTAGATGTGTGTCAGAGATAAGCCCGAGATTTCACCGAAATCATTGGAATGATGACTATTAACCTTAAAAGTGACCCTTGTAAAAAAAATAAAAGATGAAGGCGCTCCGCAACAGAAGAGGTGATATACCGTGTTTCCCCGAAAGACCTAGCGCTATCTTCAGGGGTTTCTGTAATATAAGACCGACCCGGAAAATAAGACCTAGTTCGGTGGTAGGTCTTATATTACAGAAATCCCTGAAGATAGCGCTAGGTCTTACTTCCGGGGTAGCTGCACATGTAATTGATTTTTACATGTTAAGAGCGGCCGCAGCTCCCTCCCCGCACGCCCACACACACGCCCGCCCACCTGTTTGCATCGGAGCGGAGAGCTCGTGCAGCCAGGTAAGGCCCCGTTCACATTGAGCGGTTCGCAAATTGCGCGTTTGTCGCGCAATTTGCATTTTAAGCGATATCGCGCAAATGCTTGCATTGACCCTTTGCCCCATTGAGAAGCATTGGAGAGCGCTATCGCTCGGTAAATTGCTGCGATATCGCGGGAATTACTGCGCGATAAATCGCTCAATGTGAACGGCGCTTAAGACATCCCCCGAAAATAAGACCGTGTGTCTTTTTTCATGAAAAAAATAAAAAGACTGTCTTATTTTCGGGGAAACATGGTACTTACTTCTCAGGGAGCCCGTGTGTCTCCGGCACTAGTAGGAATGCCACCTTTTCTTCCAGCGGTGATATACTTACTTCTCAGGGAGCCCGTGTGTCTCCGGCACTAGTAGGAATGCCACCTTTTCTTCCAGCGGTGATATACTTACTTCTCAGGGAGCCCGTGTGTCTCCGGCACTAGTAGGAATGCCACCTTTTCTTCCAGCGGTGATATACTTACTTCTCAGGGATCC
>NW_017306318.1:2620891-2625583 GCF_000935625.1 Nanorana parkeri | reverse complement strand
TTTCTGTAATATAAGACCGACCCGGAAAATAAGACCTAGTTCGGTGGTAGGTCTTATATTACAGAAATCCCTGAAGATAGCGCTAGGTCTTACTTCCGGGGTAGCTGCACATGTAATTGATTTTTACATGTTAAGAGCGGCCGCAGCTCCCTCCCCGCACGCCCACACACACGCCCGCCCACCTGTTTGCATCGGAGCGGAGAGCTCGTGCAGCCAGGTAAGGCCCCGTTCACATTGAGCGGTTCGCAAATTGCGCGTTTGTCGCGCAATTTGCATTTTAAGCGATATCGCGCAAATGCTTGCATTGACCCTTTTTGCCACCTTTTCTTCCAGCGGTGATATACTTACTTCTCAGGGATCCCGTGTGTCTCCGGCACTAGTACAGTTGCCACCTTTTCTTCCAGCGGTGATATACTTACTTCTCAGGGATCCCGTGTGTCTCCGGCACTAGTACAGTTGCCACCTTTTCTTCCAGCGGTGATATACTTACTTCTCAGGGATCCCGTGTGTCTCCGGCACTAGTACAGTTGCCACCTTTTCTTCCAGCGGTGATATACTTACTTCTCAGGGAGCCCGTGTGTCTCCGGCACAAGTAGGAATGCCACCTTTTCTTCCAGCGGTGATATACTTACTTCTCAGGGAGCCAGTGCGTCTCCGGCACTAGTAGGAATGCCACCTTTTCTTCCAGCGGTGATATACTTACTTCTCAGGGAGCCCGTGTGTCTACGGCACAAGTAGGAATGCCACCTTTTCTTCCAGCGGTGATATACTTACTTCTCAGGGAGCCAGTGCGTCTCCGGCACTAGTAGGAATGCCACCTTTTCTTCCAGCGGTGATATACTTACTTCTCAGGGAGCCCGTGTGTCTACGGCACAAGTAGGAATGCCACCTTTTCTTCCAGCGGTGATATACTTACTTCTCAGGGAGCCTGTGTGTCTCAGGCACTAGTAGGGTTGCCACCTTTTCTTCCAGCGAAACCCGAACACTCTAGCGACGCACTGAAATGTATTGGGAGTATGAGCTTTTTTGGAGCGCCTTTTTTTATTTTCTGTGTACACTGTACGGTGCGCCATGCAGTCCATTCACGGGACATCCTCTCTATAATGAAGCAGCCTGAGGCCTCACATGGCATTTCTTTGTGTCATGTGGGGAACAGGCAGAGCGGCATTGCACAATGTTTGTAGTATGCCTGCCGCCCCCTTTCCAGCCAGAGTGTCCCAGGTTGCTTAGAGCCAGGCAGGGAGATGTGTTTGGCCCATAAACATCTGTTTAAACAGACTATTTTCATTTAAAAAATGGGTAATTTGTTGTGTTTTGGGGCATTTAATTAAATTTGTCACTAAATTTTGGGGTTTAATAAGGAGTTGCGCTAATATTGCGCAACATAAAAATTTTCAACTACCACCATTTTATTCTATAGGGTCTTGGCATTCAGAACATATATAATGTTGGGGGGTTTTACGTCATTTTCAGGCCTAAAATGTGGAATATAACATGGGTGCAAAAATTGAAAAAAGGGCCTCAGTCATGAAGGGGTTAAGGGCACACTTGTAAGGTGCAACTAAACTGAGCATACGCGAGGGACAAAACTACAATGGCGGCACCTAATGGCACAAGGCAAAGCAGATCCCTCACTGAGCACCGGTAAGTGGTGAGCCATTTGACTCTAATCAGGACCAGACCTCAGATGGACCTGGCACATATTAAGAACATGCACCAAGTGCGCACTCCACAGAAAGAATATAGATAGGAAACAGAAGACACAAATCTGTCAGAAAGAAAATGGAGCCCAACTCCAGCCTCAATTTAGATTGATTTCCTCAGACTTCTTGTTTAGGATGCAGCAGGGAAGGGTTTGAACCTTGGTCTGGTTTCCATTGGAGTGGTTGGTAAGATCTCCAATGGGGACACAGCCAAAAATAAAAACACATTTTTAGTAGAGTGGGGAGGGGTTTGAGCTGTGGGTTTGCAGTGGCTATCCTCACTGCAAGGGTTAGTTTGATAAAATCCCAGAGTTGTTCTTTAATAGATCACTGTGTAGCTGTACAGTTATGGGCCCCATAGCAGTCTCATGGTCTGTGATGGCTCTAGTTATGCACTCAGGTGGGTATAATGAAGGCAGACCTTTACACTGATACAGGTGTTGGCAATGGAAGTATCTACAATGACATTAGGACAACATCCATGCAATGCGTTTATACTTGGCGAGTTTGTATTTCCTACAGCAAGATCGGAGCTTCACATTAAACCCCGTGTCCTCTTCACCTAGAATCCTTGCTCATTATTCCCAATTACATAACATTATCTGACCTTTCCTTCCATGTTGTCCTCCGCGGCCATGAATACCCCTCTTTGTTTATCAAGCTTCATACTCTGTGTAATGCAGCCACAAGAATGACATAGTGTAGTCTTCTCCAAAGCAACCGATTCAGTAGCTGAAAAGAGCCTAGTGATAGTAAATAGAAAGCAGAGGCCTCATTCAATTGAGTCTGTTAGTAAACATGTTGTGAATCCAAACTCATATAAGCTTTAACATTATAATGCCATTTCCAAAATAACATTTTTAATCTGCAGATTTTATTAGGATAACATCTGGTGAACCTGCCATTGAGGTCCTTGTTTAGGCACTTCCTGTTATAGGGAGTGACAACACTCAGACACAGTCCCCTAGTTGCTCTTATGTTGTCACCATGTCACGATGGCTTCCAATGGAGACTACAAGTGGCCATGTCAATACACATTACAGATATGATCCACTGTTATTGACCACTTGGCAGCCAGGGGATGTTCATAAATGTGTGGAAAATGAGTGGTTAAAAATGGTCACAGCTTGTTACCATTTTGTTTAGCCTTTTCCTGGCTATTCAGTAAAATTGATCACTTTTTACAGGACTGTGACAGGACCCAGCCCCCCCACGGCCATAGTTCCTGGGCTGTCACACTCCTCAGGGGGGCTTGGAACCAGGGTAAATGCTATCAAGGCCAGTAGAAGCAGATCATGGAACATCCATTCCTCAATCTCCTCTGCAATCAATGAACCTGGAAGCGCTCAGCTCTGAGCACTTCCTGGTTCAGAACAGGTATAGGGTGTGCACGTGACGTGTATGTAAACAGCGATTGCATCACACACAACAGACCAGGAGCAATACATCTAGGGCCATTATTCGCCGTGAACTCTAAATTGATGACCTGTAAATGCTTTTAAAGGCATTCTCTATGGATCGATTCACCCAATGCAATCCCATCTTTTATATTTTACTAAAAAAATTGGTGTTTTAAAAGGGATTTTACTTAAAAAAAAAAAAAAAAAAAAGTTTATACAATGCCTTAGAAAATTAATGTCATTCAATTGGATTTCTAACTACAGAATAAAATAAAAAAAAAACTGCAGAAGTCCCAGTGAAACATAGTTTCACTGGGACTGAAACATGAAAGCAACCCTGGACTTTGTCCCCACTAGAGGCTACAAGCACCTTTAAAATGTGGGAGTGGCCTGTCAGTACCAGGGAGGGAGCTGACACATATGGATGACTTTTTTTTTTTGAAGACTGTGCTGTCTGTCATTACAATTACAGGAGAAAACTGATGGCATGGCTGGGTGTAGCAGACACATCGCTGGCTCTAATGTATAGATTAGAGACTTTCTTATTGATTGTCCTGCTGTATACATTAAAGATTTGGCCAGGACACACCATCAACCTAATGTAGAAATATATAGTGGAATAGAAGCATTTCATTACATGGTTAAGCCGATTCTTTTACAGTATGAAATGTTGACGGCTAAATCATTTCCCTTATTGCACCAAGTAAACCTATTACTTTCCTCCCAGGAATGTAGAACATTTTGAATCCCTGGTTGTGGCACATAATTCACTATATTCTTGGGGAAAATAGAGATATATTTGATTGGGATGTGCTGCCCCGTATAAATAAGCCAGTCTGGGGCAATACACATATTCAATAAATGCAACAGGTATGCATTTAAAGGTATACGAACTCAAGTATTAAGTAAGCATAAAGAGCATCGGCAACATACAAAGCGCTGTGACGGCAGCCAATCAGATATCATCTTTCATTAATCTGACATCAGTACATTAAATATTGCATGCTAAGGGTTGCTGCATTCTGCCCATAGACTGGCTGCTTGCCTGTGGTACTCAAGAGTGATCAGTAGGGGGCAGCAGTGAATCATCCTCAATTATTATTAAAGTGTATTTTGCAATCAGGACATTATTATTATTATTATTATTACATAGTATTTATATAGCGCCAAAAGTTTGTGCAGCGCTAACACATATGTGCCTTATGTCAGCATATATCACTAACAACATGTCAGGGTGCTGCAGCTAATACATTTGCGCCATATGTAAATAGGAAACATGGAAAAATAAAAGGGCTCTTACCTTGGGTAAGGTTGCATGATTCTTCCTACATGCTGGTTCCATGTCATTTACTTAGTAGGTAGGAAAGTCAGCATCAGGATGACAGCCTGAGTACCTGCACATTTACAAACAAGTCAGCAAGGATGCCTGTAAATACTTTTGCTCCCAGGCATTGTAATAAAATGACAAATATACCTTTTTTTATAAATACCTGTACAGGAGGTAAATACGTAAAGGGCTGGATTTACTCTGTTGTACCAAGGCCAGGTTACTCAATGGCTCCCCCCCCCCCCCATGAAGAATCGAACCG
>NW_017306318.1:2594505-2619935 GCF_000935625.1 Nanorana parkeri | reverse complement strand
GTAGGGTACTCAATCTGCGATCTTACCTTTGGTCATATGGTACCACCCTTCTTTATGTAGGGTACTCAATCTGCGATCTTACGCAGATATGGTACCACCCTTCTTTACGTAGGGTACTCAATCTGCGATCTTACCTTTGGTCATATGGTACCACCCTTCTTTATGTAGGGTACTCAATCTGCGATCTTACGCAGATATGGTACCACCCTTCTTTACGTAGGGTACTCAATCTGCGATCTTACCTTTGGTCATATGGTACCACCCTTCTTTACGTAGGGTACTCAATCTGCGATCTTACCTTTGGTCATATGGTACCACCCTTCTTTATGTAGGGTACTCAATCTGCGATCTTACGCAGATATGGTACCACCCTTCTTTACGTAGGGTACTCAATCTGCGATCTTACCTTGGTCATATGGTACCACCCTTCTTCACGTAGGGTACTCAATCTGCGATCTTACCTTTGGTCATAGACTACGAGGCTCCTGACATTCATCCCAGGGAATAATCAAATCTTCCTTGGAGGCAGCAAGCAGATCAGGTGCTGCTTAGACCAGGTGCAGAATAATTATTATTAATAGGGTATATATGTATCCTGCAATGAGTAGAAGGGGGACAGCACTGCTCTGGTGGGCTATGGAAGGACAATCAGACTTTATTGTCCTCCTGCTATATTGTACTGTACTAGGGATGTCCCGATACCACTTTAAGACCAAGTAGAAGTACTTGCCCTCATGTACTTGCCGATACCAATTACCAATACTTAAAAGGGACATGTGACTTTTTTCTAAAAACACAAACTGATGATTTTAGGGCAGTTTCTCACCAGGGCTTAATACAGATGTCTGCAGACCACAATACATGATCACCCCAGAGCAGCCCAATGCATGACCCCCCACCCACTCCCCCCACACAGCAGCCCAATACATAGAGCCCCCTCACCTGCTTACATATTTTGCAGGGAATCAGCCATAAGGGTTAAAGTCCCACCATTTGTCCCCTGTAGAAGTGTCCCTTCCAGCAGCTGCAGTACAATAAGACATACACAGGAGGGGAGAATATAACAATGTAGCACTGGCTGTAGTGTATAATACAGCAATAGAAGGGTGATGATTGTGCAGCTTTACCTGTCTGCACACAGCCAGCAGACAGAATGTAATGGGAGGAAGGCCTCAGCTCTCACATGGCTATCCTGGGCTGCTATCATACTGTTCTCCTCTGCCAGCTCCCCAACAAGCAGCTCCAGTCTGAACTTGAAAATGGCCCCAAAGGCTCAGAGCTTCTCATTGGTCAGCTGCACAGATGATATCAATCCGCCCCCTGTGACTCAGAGCCGGAACTACAATCTAATGATCACCAGCTGCAGTTCTCAGTATTCCTCCGCAGCAGCAGGAAAATAGTCCCCCTCTCTCCTGCTGTCAGTTCAGCAGGGGTCCCAGGGACAGAGAGGATTTTACCATTCTGCTAGAGGGGGTGCCTTAGACTAGGACCTGTGCTGTTTTCCTGTAATAGAGCCCCCTCTGTCCCTGGACCTCCCTGGTGCCTGGCAGGTTGCGATGCCCCCATTGTTGCAAGGCTTTAGGCGACTGCCTAATATGTCCTAATGGTAGAGCTGCCTCTGTCTACGGGCTCGAGAGTACCTGACTTTATATACTGGGTATATGCCTCTCTATAGCCATAAAGTGACAATCCGTTCAACAGCATTCTAAATTTTCACAAAAAATAAAAAAATTTTACTTGCAGTTGCTACAGGCAACGGAGCATCAAATTTCACTTTTTCTTGATAACGATAAAAATGAATACACACTCCCTGCCTGGTAAACAGGACATCCTCTCAGCAGTGCTACTAAATTTAGATGAAAGGCCATGCTACCGCTGCCAACCTGTCAGTACCATGAAGATCCTGAGGCTCCGCTAATTGGGATCCTGATACCAGAGTGTAACTTTATCAATAGTGCTTCCACCCATCTGGGACTCGAACATTGCAAGTGGGACAACCAGTTGAGAATTGTCCCCAGATACAATGCTCACACAAGTATATTCTTAAGGTGCCCATACACCTGCCAATTATCGTACGATCCCGCGATCGTACCATAATCGGCAGGTGTATGGAAGAAGTGCGATCGTCTCTACTGTACGGTCGCACGTCTTTTGTCTCCCGAGCAGGCTTGAAAACCCGCCGAGAATCGTACGATTTTTGGCGGGTTAGTGGCGTTCTCAGGAGACAAATGCCGCACGGGCCGGTGTGCGCAATCGCACACTGCTCGTGCGGCATTGGAATCATCGGAAGCCCTCCCCTCAGCGGGGCGGGATTGTGATGGTCGCAAGTACGATCTGCCTGTCCAAGAAGGGCCGATCGTACAAGCTTTTAATTACTTTAAAACCATCGCACGATGAAAGTCGTGCCATGGTTGTAAAGTGTATGGCCAGCTTATTTATTTTAGAACAGTGAACTGAATAACTGCGCACCCAAAATAATTGTAGATCTTGTCAAATGTATTACGATTTCTTCCTGTATAATCTGCCCGACAAAAACATTAACACTGTCAGCTTGTAATTTGAACTGTATTGTGTATTTTGTATTACAGTTTTCTTGTGTTGAAACTACTGTGTTATCTGTAAATTCTACTTACAAATATCATTCTTTTAACATATTTTTTATGTAAAATTAACAGTGGTGCTCGGTTCTGTGTTTCACAATTGTATTTTTATTATTTACAGAATTTTTCTGTAACATTAACACCAATTTATTGTTGTTAAGTTTACAAAATTTTGATGTTGTGATTTCACAGAATTTTACAGTTAATTTCACAGACGTTTTTTACAGTGTGGTTGTAAGGTGTATGGGCAGCTTAAAGGTGCCCATACACTGCACGATTCTCGTACGAGGATGGCGGGAAATCCCGCGATCGTACGATAATCGTACAGTGTATGGAAGGCGTGCGACCGTTTCTACTGTACGGTCGCACATCTTCCAGCGAACATGCAGGCTTGAAATCGTACGATTCTCGGCGGGTTAGTGGCCTGCTTGTTCGACAACTGCCGAACGCTCCGGTGTGCGTATGCACATGCTGCCCGTTTGCAGTGATCGGAAGCCCGCCCCTCACTGCGGTCATCGGGGCGGGCTTTCGATGATCGCAAGTACAATCTGCCTGTCCAAGATGGGCAGATCGTACGAGCTTTTAACCACTTCAAGACCAGGTGTTTAGACCCCCTTCCTGGCCAGGCCATTTTTCAGTGTTCAGCGCTGCAGTATTTTGACTGAAGTTTATCCCGTCATGCAACGCTGTACTGAAATGAATTTTATACAATTTTTTGGGGACAGATAGGGCTTTATTTTGGTGGTATTTAATCACCACTGGTGGTTTTTATTTTTTACTATAATTAGGAAAAATTAAATAAAATTTTGGAAAAAAAAAGTTTTTTTTTACATTATGTTAGGAAACACTTATTATTACCCAATTTTTTGGTAAAATATAACAGACGGGGTCACGTCGGATAAATAGACACCAAACATGTCAACCTTTAAAATTGCGCGCACCCGCGAAATCGCAGAAAACTACCATACCCAAAATTGGCCATAGGCGACACTTTAAAAGCTTTTACCGCTCATCAGTTTAGTGTTATCAGTGATTGATGGCCATAAACTTATTGCTCTCACTGCGACGTTCGCGGCGATATGTAACATGTGCGGCGTAATGGGCGCAATCGTCGTTTTTGCACGTATGCGCACCTGACGCATGTTTGCATGCGTGTATGTATGGGTGGGGACTTAAATTTTTATTTTATTTTTTATTCTTTTTTATGTGTTACTTTACATTTTTTTTGGGGGGGGGAACTTAAATTTGTTTTCCTTTTTTTTTTTTTTACTAAACTTTATTGCTATCACATACGAGGCTAATAAAAACCCCCTATGTGATAGCAAAATATTTTAGAGAGCTCCGGGCCGGCCGTTTTTTACTACGGCCGGCCCGGAAGTGGTTAATAAGCTTACGACCATCGCAAGACAAAAGTCTTGCGATGGTCGTAAGGTGTATGGTCACCTTTACATGCAGCCATTGGTGACATTGAGGCCTTGTTCACACCAAATGCAGACCAGATCTGCATGAGTTTCTGCACGCGCAGTGCAGTGGGTTGTGACGCGTTTTTGTCGCGTTTTTGATGTGTTCCGGGCCGTTTGTGGGTTTAAAATGGGCTTTCAGTGCGTTCCAGGGCATTTGATGCGTTTGCATGCGTTCCAGAGCGTTCAAGAGCAGGTAAAGTAGGGCCTGCTGCAGTTTTTTTTTACCTGCTCTGGAACGGAACGCTGCAATGTTAACTGGAGCTAAGAATACCATTGGAATACATTGGACGCAGTTTTGCTCCGGTCTGTAACTGCTCTGCTCCTGTCCAGTTCAGGTATTTCATGTGTTCTACCTCCAGCACACCTGGTGTAGCTAATGGAGCCCTTGATTACTTGCATCAGGTGTGCATGTTACATCACCTGTTCTGCAGATGTGTGCTCTTGTGAGGGATTCTATTCAGGGGGTTAAAGGTGCCCATACACCTGCCGATAAACCCGGGTGATCCCGCGATCGTATGGTGTATGGGCAGCGTGCGACCTCTTCTACTGTAAGGTCGTACGACTTTCGTCTTCCTAGCACGCTGGAAAATTCGCCGAAAATCGTACGATTTTTGGCTGGTTGGTAGCGTGCTCGGAAGACGAAAGCCGCGTGGGCCGGTGTGCGCAAGCGCACACTGCCCGTTCAGCATTGCAATCATCGGCAAGCCCTCCCCTCAGCGGGGCAGGCTTGCGATGATCGCTAGTACGATCTGCCGGTCCAAGATGGGCAGGTCGTACAAAATTTTAATGACCTTACAACCATCGCACAACGAAAGTCATGCGATAGTTGTAAGGTGTATGGGCAGCTTGAGACTGCAAAAGTCATTAAAAGTTGCATTTCCAGTTGTATTTGGGGAAACCGCGTGAAAAATTTGTTGTGGTGACCTATTTTAATTTCTTTTGTTTGATTTGTTCATTGCAAACAGCTGGAAGTCTGTAAATTTTGCTGATAAACCTGATTTGTAATGGGGGGTTGAATCGTTATATTGGCTGTTTAAATCAATCCGCCACGGCAGGGAGTTGGCACGTACGCAGTAGAGGAGTGACTCCATGTCCTGGAATGGTGAAGCACCGTCTGGCCATTGGCAGGCCATGTGTTGATTATAAAAGAAATTTTGATTACTGCAGGGGAAGGTGGGAGGACATATGGGACTTTGTGGGACTGCAGGGCTTCTTTACACTTGTCCCTTTCATATGTTCTCATATCTAATAGTATGTAGAATGAAGGTTCTTGTGAAGATAAAAGCAATAGATTTATCATACCGTAGTGCTAGGGTTAAAGTAGACCTCCAGCCACAAATAACAAAATAAAAATGAATACTCCACTAAAAGATAAAATTAAAAAACAGCTTTTGCTGCAATCTTCATCTTCAATGGAGATATTTCCTCCGCCGTACTTTTCTTTGCCAGTAGATGTCCCGAGTCTGATGGCCAACATCAACCTGCTTCCTCGGAGCCCAGGTTGTCCTGGACCAGTCCCCAGCCTGTGACTGGACAGTGTAAGGAGGAGCAGTATAGCTCATCTCTGTCACTATGCTTTCTACTCTCTATCAGCATTCTTTTGTCAGCACATGAACTGATTGGCTCCTTGTGCTGCTTCTTCTTCTCACATCTCTGCTGTACAAGATTTGGAAGAGACTGATAGCAGGTCACATTCAGGTACTTACACTGTATACATTTAATGTAGGGTTAATGAATACCAAACTGCGTTCATTTGCGTCTTTCATATCTGTCTAGAGTTTTCCTTTAAAGAAAAACTTTGGGCAAATCAAATCTTAACCCTTGCAGTGGGACTACCCCCGAATTGCAAGGGTTAAGTGCTCTTTTTGTCTGAGGAGCTAAATAAACAGAGGCATACTGAACTGCAACCCCCGGCTGGCTCCATTCAGCACTCCCTTCCTACACCCTCCTCTCCAGCAATGGAATGTCCCTCGGCATCCCCACATCCTATACACTGTATTGGATGCGATGGCCCACAGGACCTTAGACCGCCAGAGCGGAGGGGCAAAGAGTCTGAACGGGGTGGTTTAGCAGGATCGTGGTTCAGGTGAGTATAACTTTGTTATTTTAGCTCCCTAGACCAAACAAGCACTTAACCCTTACAGTACAGGGGTAGCCCCACTGCAATGGTTAAGGTTTTATTTGCCCGGAGTTCTTTAAAGACTGTCTAGTGGAACAGAACCCCCTGCTAAAATTATCCAGCCGTGTGATAATGTCCTTTGTACCTCTCCCCTGGGTAAGGGGCTTAATCTTGGAGCGGTGCAGTTATCAGAAGTGACGAGAGGACGATCCAGACACCAGACCATCTTTGGTACGAATGCTTTTCTTATCTCAACAAGAGGAGATGCTCTTCCGTACGCTGGCGCAGTGGAAGGTTATTTTTACCGGGTCCATGGGGGCCCTGATGATGTCCCTGAGTGTAGCCACACCGTGCAGACCAGACATGGACCTCACCCGTCTCCTGATCACGAATGTGAATATTCAACGCTTCAGTCAACTACTGAATAAATTCAGTTCTCATTCTAAAGGGAGGAGGACGCCATGAATTCTTCTAGAAATCTCCATCAATAATGAATTCTGAAGGTTTAGCTCTCATCCAAATGATTTGGGTCAGTTGAGAGCATGGTGAAAACCAATGGCTGCTTTTTATCGCTGTCTGGGTTGGTGGTAAAGTAGTATTGAACACTCAAACTTTTTACATTATTTAATCCAGATCAAACAAATATACATTGCCCAGCACAGATTCTGTTTACATTTTTGCTCAAACACTTACAGTCATCATGTTTCTGGACAGCTCCAACTCTCTCAGCTCTACTTCCCTGAACTGCCTGCCTCTCCTTTCACAGGGGAGGACTTTCACAGGGGAGGACTGTGATGGGGGACATAAGAAATAATATAAGAAACCTCTACCATGAAAGGGCCATTTGATTATAGTTTGCCCCAGGCCAATGGTTCCCAATCATCCCCTGCCCCTGGAGGCTTCCTACTATTTTTTCTTGTATACAGAAGTGCTCATGGTAAAAAAAAAAGCCGGTACTAAGATGTCCTCACTGTCACCTGCACTGAATGTTTGAATGTGATTAGTAATACAGGTTGCAGAGAGGGAGAAGGTCACACAGCACAGGCTTCAGGATGTACACTCCCAGGGACCCTCTAAGGTGCCCTCTGGATTCTAGCTGTGTAGGTCACACAGCACAGGCTTCAGGATGTACACTCCCAGGGACCCTGTAAGGTGTTTTTTGAATTCTAGCTGCTGTGGATCCCAAAGAACTCTTATGAAAGAGGAATTCCAGGATTTATTCAAATTAATCCTTGCAGTAGGGCTGCCACCACACTAAAAGGGTTAAGTGCTTGTTTAGGTCTAGGGACAAAAATAAAGAAGATATATTCACCCAAACCTTTGTTCAGCCTGGCCCACAGCCTCTTCTCCCCTAGTCTTTGGCGGTCTAAGGACCCATGACATCATCAACTCTAATACAGGTCCATTAGATGTGAGGATGTCAAGGGATGTACCACAGACAGAGCAGAAGGTGTGAGCAAGGCTGGATTTCCCACAAGGCCACCGAGGTCCGGCCTCAGGGCGGCAGGGGTGTGGAATCTCCCGACAACTGGGACATGCAGTTCCGGGCGCCCGGCGGGTAGTGGTTTTCTGCATTTAGCCCTGATTTGGGCAAGCATTGCTAAATGTAGAGCGGGGAAGCTGATCTTTCATTTGCAAGTGATCTCAACGATGTCACCGAGATCACTTGTATGCAGCTTGCAATAAAAAAAATAAAAAGGTGATTAAAAAGTAAAAATTATAACAAAAAAATTATAAAAAATAATAAGATTCAAAAATTATAAAAAAGTAAAAAATAAGATTCAAAAATTATAAAAAAAATAAAAAAGTAAAAGATGATAAGATAACTAAAAATGTTAAAAAGGAAAAAAGTATAAAAAAAAATAAAATAAGAAAGTGATTAAAAAAGGAAAAAAAAAATGTAAATCTAACCCTGCTGCCCCCGCCATCTGCTTGCCATTCTCCATTAGGGGGGTTTGGCGGAGAGGGGGGCACATTGAGGAACCTGGCCCTGGGTCAGCAGAGAGAGTAAATCTGGCCCTGGAGGTGAGCGGTCGCTGCTTTATGACCAAGGATCGGGTGAGTATATCCTCTTTATATACCCCCCTAGACCAAAATTACCACTTAACCCTTGCAGTGCAGGGGTAGCCCCACTGCAAGGGGTAATTTTAATAAATCCTGGAGTTCTTCCTTAAGGTAAACTGAGCAAACGCAGAGCATTGAACAGAAAATGCTCTGTAATTGTATTTGGTTTTCAGTCTCTTAAGTTACACAGTCATTTCCCATGAAGTCTCTCACAGCCACCAATCAGATTTATACCTGTTTTTGACGTTTGAATGTGATTGGGGGTGTAGAATTCATACATAGCACAGGGGACAGAAAGTACAGTCCTACTGCCTTCCTATTGGGCCTGTTGTCCATGGTGCAACCTGAGTGTGGTGGGTTACAGAGAACTAGAAAAAGTGCCAGCACAGCCGTGGTGGTTTCTTCATAGCATTAGCATTAGCAGATGAACTATTACTTTCACCTGTTTCCTGGAACTGCCCTTCAAAAGACCTTGCACTCTCAAGCTGGCCATACAACTTACAATTATCTGCAGATTTTCTGCTGTCAGATGGAAAAAGTGCAACAGATTCGTCCACCTACACTTAACTGTGTGGATGGAGTAATCTCCACCTGGGCCAATCTGTTGCACTTTTTCCATCTGACCACAGAAAATCTGCAGATAAATTGTAAGGTGTATGGGCACCTTTACTAGGCTGCCCCAGCAAATGCTCTTGGTACATGCACACCTTCAATCTTTGACATGCACTATTATAAAAATAATGAATTAGATGAAACAGATTTGTTTTCCTGTGAAATTTATTTGGTGAAAAGCCACCACTGGAGGAAAAAAGTCCCAAATAAATTTACAATCTCATATGACATTTAACAAAGGAAGAGATTCTCTACAAGGACTTCTACATCGGAGAGGTATGTTACAGACAGCTCGGGTGATGCATCTTCTGGCTCTTCTTAGAAGGGTCAGTAGGACAGTTGGGACTGTGGGATAATTGGCAGACACCTACAAAACAAAGACATTTTTTTATTTTGTTGGAATATGTTTGAACAATTACCCTTTGGATAATCTTTTATGTGTATTTAATGTTTACTCTAGAAAGCAATTTCAGTGGATGCTGAGAATCTGATACTGGTGGGAACCTATAGACCCTACAGGTGTTTATAACTCTATTGTACATTGGTGGTAATGTACCATAGAGATCCTAGAGATGTTCAGAACTCTATGCTAGACTGGCGGGAACCTAATGAATTTGACATATGCTTATAACTCTATGCTACACTGGTGGGAACCTACAGACGTGTATAACTCTATAGTATCCTGGTGGGAACCTAATTTATTCTACAGATTTTTATAACTCTATAGTACCCTGGTGGGAACCTAATTTATTCTACAGATTTTTTATAACTCTATGGTACACTGATGGGATCCTAGTGTACCCTACGGATGCTTATAACTCTATAGTACACTGGAGGGAACCTCATTTATTCTACAGGTGTTTATAACTCTATGGTACACTGGTGGGAACCTAGTGTACCCTACAGATGTTTACAACGCTATACTACACTGGCAGGCACCTAGTGTACCCTACAGATGTTTATAACCCTATAGTACCCTGGTGGGGACCTAATTTATTCTACAGATGTTTATAACTCTATGGTACACTGGTGGGAACCTAGTGTACCCTACAGATGTTTATAAGCCTATAGTACCCTGATGGGAACCTAATTATTCTATAGATGTTTATAACTCAATAGTACCCTGGTGGGAACCTAATTTATTCTACAGAAATGTATAACTCTATGGTACACTAATGGGAACCTAGTGTAACCTACAGATGTTTATATCTCTATAGTACACTATAGTACACTCTATAGTACACTGGGGGAAGTGATACATGAGGAGGGATCTGTGTGGGGATGAGTTGTTTGAGAACGTGATGGTTGAACGGTTAGGTTGAGGTGGGATAGGCTTCCCTAAAGGCAGTCAAGGTGGGCGACAGACGGACAGGTTGGGGTAAAGAATTCCAGAGGATGGGAGAGACTCTAGAGAAGTCCTGGAGGCGAGCATGGGAGGAGTTGACAAGGGAGCTGGAAAGCCGGAGGTCTTGGGATGAGCGGAGCCGACAATGTTTGAGATATAGCGGGGGGCGGAGTTGTGGACTGCTTTGTAACTGATTGTTAATATTTTGAATGTTATTCTTTGGGCTATTAGAAGCCAGTGCAGGGATTGGCAGAGGGGGGTTGCAGACACTGGAAAGAGAAGAATTACAAGGTGAAGTCTTGCAGAGATCTAGTTTTTCGCCACAGTCGTTCAAGAGTGCGGCTATGTCTCTTGAGATTTTTAGTTTCATTTGTTTGCCACGGTTGTAGCATACGTGGTCTAAGTCTGCGAGTAGTGAGGGGAGCCAAGGTGTCTAGAGAGGACGAAAGTGAACTGTTGTAGACAGAAGTAGCCAGGACAGGGCAGGATAGGGGTGAGATTTTGTCATAGAGGTAGTCAGTAGCAGAGTAGAGAAGAGAAGGGTCGAGGTGGTGAAGGTTTCTCCGGGTGACAGTGTGCCGTGTAGGGGGATTCAGGGTTGGGGATAGGGTGAGTGTGAAACTGACAAGGTTGTGGTCTGAGAGCGGGAAAGGGGTGTGGGAGAGGTTCTAGTTCAAGATCTAGTATGTGACCATCAGAGTGAGTCGGAGTGTCTGAATTTCACATGCACTTCTTATCACAAAGGACATTTTCTACAGTGATGGAAAATCTCCCTACCGAATGGGAATGATCCTTCCTCTACTGCAAAAAAAAAGAAGAAAAAACTAAAGTGCCGTCCTATCAGGTTATCCTTGTGTCTCGCTGAAGAGGTTTCCCTTCTTTCATGGTCCTGAAGACGCAACAGGAAATGAGATCTCTCTAAGGTGCATGGAATTCCCATCTTATAGATTTGTCACAGGAACAAGTGTCCTCGTTGAAGGATTTTCCCTCATTCCTTGTTCTGATGACAACTCTAAAATTGTACATTTTTCATTACTCTTTATCTCGGTGACAATGGTCACCAGGACAAGGCAAGAGGGTGAAACTCTCCAATGCGAACCCAGACAGCAATGAAAATCTGAAGGTCTATCCTTCTATCCAAAACAAAAAATGATTTTAATCATATAGGTACCATAAATGGCTTGGTTATATCCATAGTCTGTTACTGAGGCCAGAAGGTGGCTTATCCCTGGAAATCTCCCATTGGGTTTGGAATGGACATCATCAGATGTGCCGGGGTTTACACACTGTGTTAGTAGTAAGGAACGTCACACCAAGTACAAAAAAATAGTGCCTTCAGAAACACATACCGCATTGTATCTTCATCCAGACATGATGTGCTTAATGAAAGCTAGGAGAAAATAAGAATTCATGTGAGATCAATGTATCACTTGTATTTGCTAGACTGTTTTATAGAGAATCATCTACTGTACAACAGGGCTGCAGGAATTAAATATTTAGTCCAAATTAATTATAACTATAAAGGCTGAACGTTATTTAGTTTAACTTAGAGTGCTTGTGGCTGACTTTTAAGATGAGAGTCAGCAGTGAGAAGTCACATGAGGTCTGACAGTCATTACCATGTCAACTGCCCGACCTCCTGCAGATAACACTTCTTGCCTCCCAGCTCCTGAGCGTTCATGAGACAATATCAAATAAAAGAGCTCTGCAGTTAAAGAGATACTGGCTCACCAATATGATGGACTGCCTCATTGGCCAATCAGAATGTGCAAGAAGCAGGAATAGGCAAGCTTCGATGCTATCATGAAGTGTTGGACCTTTCACTAGATCTGGCACTTGGACCTATCAGTAGACTTTTTGACTTTTGTTCTAGAAAAAGAGTCACTTTAAGAGAAATCTAAACAACCTTGGGAACTATTGAATGCTGTTACAGTGTGTATTATCATCTTGATGTCCGGCAGTTGATGGTGCAGCAAGTGACCTCTCAACCTCTGACTCTTAGCCTTAGTTTTCAGCTAGGAGCAGTGGTAGGCCTATATCAGATGGTTTACCTTCATAGTTGATGCATCCGTTGGCATCTTCTTGCCCCCCAAGAAGCTGTTCCACTTCACTTTCTTGTAGCTTCTCACCTAAGTGGGACAGAGATTAAAAAAAACTTGGCGCTTACTGAAGAATTGAAAAGTGTTGCATCAAGTGAGCATACATTGACATGACTCTTATCGGCCATTATGTTTTCCCTCATTTCATCATGAAGAGACAAGATGCTGTGACTCACCCAAAGTGGCCAAAACGTGACGCAGTTCTGCTCCCATTACAGTGCCGTTGCTCTCTTTGTCAAAGACACGAAGTCCTTCTACAAAGTCCTCAAAAGAGCCCTGGTCCTTACTTTTGGAGATGTGCTGGAGCATTGGAAGAAAGGTCTCAAAGTCCAAGAGTTTGGTATTTAATTCTGAAATGCAGGAACAGAAGTCCAAGGTTAACTTGCTACTAATCAATAGTACCTCCTAGCTATCAATATTCATAAATGAAACCAAGAGATAGGCCACCTAACACTGATATTTTGGTGATGGGTACATGGTAGGTTAAATCACCAGTGGATTCTTAATCTTTTCTTTGTGATTTTTCCATGGCGTTTTTGTTATTCCAATAGGCAGAGCTCCTCACTTCCTCTTTTGTTTACCAGGACAGGACATAAGGGGAAATCTCCCTAAAAGGGGCACGTGACTGGCTGCTCATACTGACTCACTGGACCTAATTTTTTCAGAGGCATTGATCTTGATCAATTATAAAGATCCTTTTCAAGGTGAGTGACTTAAAATAAAAAAAATGGTTGGCATGACCGCTTGGCAACTTGCATTTCCAGAAGGATAAGTCAGCAAGAGCTGCCTCTGTGTTTCTCTGTGTTCCTTTAAGATAGCTGTCATGTCTGCTGTAGTCTTTGCCACAACAGATTGATGCATTCCTTTAATGTGCTATGATTTAAGCAGTATTGTATTCTGAAAATCCTTTAGAGTATTGTATATCTGACTGGGATCTAGAGCAAGACAACTGGCAGACTTTCGGTATTAAGTCACTAAATCTAAAGTCATACATGTGACCATTTGTGGCCTCGGCTCCTAAGATTTTTTGTGTCCTGGCCTTGACTGCATTCATGGATAATAGCAGACATACCACAGCTTACTGAAATGTCACTTGCCCTCCCCTGGGTCCACATTGGGAATGTGATGCTCTTCATGGTATGGGCCTTGTATGTGCTCTTAATACTGGGAATTTAATTCCTCTGAGTATATCAGTGATCAGACCCCCACAAATAGATTGGGTGAAATACCCACAATCCTTTGAGTCCTCTAGGCTTTGCGCCCACTGCCCATCCTTCCATCTCTACTTGGACCTCAAGGGGGCTTAACGGCAGCTGAAATAGAAAGAGTTCTAATGCCAGGTGGGCATGGCTGAGTGTTTGTCCAACATGGAAGGTATGCCAAATTGAGCCAGAAATCCTCGGGACTTGCATATCATTTTACTTAGGCAATACTATTTATATGGTAGATTGTCTTGTGCCTTTCCTCGTGAACCATTCAGTGGCTGTGATGTATAAAGCTTAATTCCGACACATGGCCTTCTGTTTGCGTAAACCTTTATTCAAATGCCATTGAAAGAGGGTAATGTTGGCATTACACAGGCCAGTGCTGCCTGTTCACAATTCAGCCCTAGTCACTGTACGCAGATTGCTGCCCGTAGCATCCATTTTAGTAGTTTCCATTTTCCAGACTGCAATGGAAACATGACATCTGGGGTCCAGATGCTATGGGCAACAGTGACACTTTTTGGGCTGCAAGCAAGGAACAAAGCAGTAAGTATAAAGTGCAGTAACCAACCAAACGTTTGGCATTCAACTACAGATGGTATGAATTTAGTAAAGGGAAGTTTTAATGTTTGTTAAGGATTGTGGCGATCTTGCTGCCCTCTGGTTTCAATACCTTGGGTAAGTAATCCAGAAAAAGTATGAAGTTTAGGACTTCTTACTTTTCTGATCTGCATATTTGTTCCAGGTCAGAGTATCAGGATAACAGCCACGTGGCCAGCATTGCAAAGTGGTCATATTTCTGTTGCAACAAGTTTAATTTAATCTTATGGGCACAAGGGGAAGCTTCTTTGGGCTCACTGGTCCAGGCGGCCACCATGCCCAGGGCCATATCTAAACCAGGGTAAGCTGCTATTAGCTTGAATACAGCCGGTTCAGGAGCTCTGAAAGGAGTCACTGCAATGCTTTCATGTTTGGTAAGCCTAGTTGAACCTATATGCTAAACTTCTGCCGGCTTCTTTTAGTGTGACATCACTGCCTAGATCAGTGACCAAGTAACCATCACTGGAGGAAGCCCAGGAAGCCTTTTCTCCAGGAAACATAAGTATTTAAGGTTGTTTATTACTCTTTATTCATCCACACCAGATTGTTAATCTAAATCGTGGAAGTTTTTCTCTGACAACCACATGCATCCACAGAAAATGACACTCTCACCTTCTGCTTTGGGTCTTCCTAGGACCCTCAACACCTCTGCGTTGGTGGGATTCTGTCCCAAAGCCCTTAATACATCTCCACATTGTCCATAGGTGATCTTCAGCTCTCCTCCGGGGGTACGATCAAACAGCTGAAAGGCCTCCTTGAATTCTGGAAACAGAGAGAGTGAAAAGTATAACCACCAGTAGTATATCTTATAACAAGTGCAGTTTTATATTGAAGGGTGACCGTAGGTAGTAGTAATCTTTTCCATGCTCCTCGGCCACTAGAGCCCCTAGAACGTCCATGGATCTAAGCAAGCTGTTCCCTTCCACATGTAATCAAACTTGGGCCTGGGGACCAGCAGCTGAGTTATTGGGGGCAGCTAGGGAGGGGGGTGTCTTAAGTTGCCCATATCTAGAAGTGTCCGGTTTTCAGAGGACTGAAACAGTGGATTAGACAGTGGGGAAATGTGGGCCTAGTAAAACAAGGCACCTTTATGGTTCTTGCTTCCAAGATGCGTCCATACCCTTTAAAAGAGGATCTTTCATTTTTCCCATTCAGGGCAAAGGGACAGGTACTCTTAATTTTTTTTTGTGTTGGGGGAGGCAGTTGGGGAGAGAAGTGAATTTTGTTCCCATTATCTACATGTGCTCAATTTTAAGAGTGCTGAAACAGTGGATTGGACAGTGGGGAAATATGGACCTAGTAGAACAAGACAGCTTTATGGTTCCTGCTTCCAAGAGGCTGCCATACTTTTTGCAAGAGCATCTTTTATTTTGCCCATTCAGGGCAAAGGGATGGGTTTTCTTAAAAGCTCCTTTACCCCCTTTCCCCCATCCATACTCAACATCACTGCTCTCCCTGCTGTTGGATTTGTCTGTCAGAGCCATTGCAGAGCCGGTGCTTCTGAGTATCGGGGAGCATGTGACCTTCTTTCCTTTTTCCCAGGATGCACACCATTAACCTTGTGCCCTGACACTGTCCAACATGGAGCTTTCACAGAATTTAGCCCTACATCATCTCCAGGCTCCAGCATATGAATGGTCCATGTAAGCATATGAATAGTCCATGTGAACAGTAGGCTTCAAGAGCCTGGCATTTTACCCCCACTCTCTTTAAAGAACAGATTCACTTCAATAAATAGTGTGGGTCAGGGAAGGACAAATGAAAATGGAATTCAGGAGCTAGTCTGTCCAATCCAGGAGCCAGCAGAATTTTTCTTAGGAGTCAACTCCTTTTACAATAACTAGAGAAAACCTCAAATGTTAGGTGCCATCTATAATTAAGGAGAATTGGCTACCTGGTTCCTGGGTTTTGTCGATCCCTGGTTTCAGCTCTACCAAGGACTGTACTCTAGGAAAACAAGTGCCATTATCTCAACACCATGACCTCAATGGAATATACTAGACAGCTGGGAGGTATCGCTTACTGCATCAATTAGACTCTATAGTATCCAATTACTGTGATTGTACATGCGATATTATTATTCCACTGTTCCACCCACAGTCCATGGGGCATTCTCTTCATTCCAGACTCTTCATTAGTCCCATAATCCCCAGACAATGCTGGAGATTTGTCTTTCGTGGCTGTGTAATTATTCTTGCCACTATGCAGTGTGTTGAGTATCCAAAATTAAAGCAGATCTAAGGTCTAACTGGAGGACGTTAGTTTTCTAAAGCACCATATGTTATAAACACTTTACAATGGTAAAAAAAATAATAATCTTGTTTTCATTTTTTTATCCTTTGTGGCATATCAGTGCTGCTGATTTCCTCAAGCTTCATTCAGTCACTTCCTCAATCTATGCACTTGCTCCACAGCCAAATGCACGCCATTGCTCCGGACCGGCTTTCTGATGGTGGCCCGTGCAATGCGCGTTGGAATGGCAGCTGGTAGTCTCCACCAAGGGTGCTATTTACTCCAATCCTAAATTCAAAAACAACCATACAAAGTGCATCAATACCGCCTGTCAATGCACAAAGGAAACCTGTGTTGATGCAGGACAATGCACCTGCCTAATGCTACAAATGCACCTCTATGCATATAGAGTTAAATGCCCCCCACCCCCCAAAGATATTGGCCTTCCTCATAGGGTTACTATTATGAGACAATATGGAGGCTAAACAGGGAGCTGCTGGTTTGGGTTCACTACTTGCTTGTGACTGAAATATTTATCCTAATATTATTACACACCGGCCGTTGCGGTTAAAAAGGGGCCCCATTGCCCCTGTTATCTAATTTTATACAACGGAGAACCTCCTAAATTGTTATAACATGGGTAATGAGTTTTAAGAATATATATCAGAAGGATGCCGAAGGGTACAGTTGCAAATTGTGGCAAATGATGACTCAAATGCAAAAATGACTTACCTTCAATCTGGTCAGCGGTGTATTCAATCTGCAGATAAAAGAAAGCATTGACTGTTAATTGATTGCATTAGATGAAGAGCTCAGAAGACAATATTATACCAAATCAATATGTTTTTGAAATTTTTTTTTTTGCTGCTAAGATCTGGTGTATTTGTTTCCAATTCCTATGGAACATTGGCTGCAATAACCTTTTTCCTTTTTTTGGCCCTGCTCAGTGTCTTTGGTGAATGACTTAACCACATCTAATTTCAAATTGTCACGACATAAAGGCTGAATCAATCTGTAGTCCAATGTAAGAAGTAGGAGGGCTAAATAGCTTGTGGAGAAGAATGCAGAGGACATGGGTCAGATTGGAATTTCTGACAAGGGAGAAGATATAATAAAACACTTCCAATGGTATATTGAACAGAACCAAAGACATTAAATAAGAGAAGTTCATTGTTAGGGTTTACATATACTTATAAACACTTGAGTTAATTGCCTTTCCCGCGTGCTTCTTCCAGGCTAAGTCTAAAGCAATGGTTTACAAAGAATTTTCCACTTTGGCGCAGTGCTAATAGATCCTGTCTTTCTGGCAGAGTAATTGGCATCAGTCAGCGGCAGGATTAGGGCACGCTGACTAGATAATTGGTTATGTGATGATGTGTTAGCGAGTAAGCACTTTCTGTGTGAATGGTCTTCCCTCACTGTAATATCTTTCTTGACTATAGTGTGCTAAGCTCTTTTGGGCTAAGCATTTCCAGGACTGCACCAAACTAAAGACTGATGTCAATGGATGTTATTTATATGACACGTGTCAAAAGCAGGCCAGCAAAACCCCATAGACCAGGGGTAGGCAACCTTGGCAGTCCAGCTGTTGTGAAACTACAAGTCCCATAAGGCTTTGCAAGACTCCTGACAGACACAGGTAAAGGCATTATAGGATTTGTAGTTTCACCAACGCTGAAGTGCTCAGGTTGCCTAGCCCTACCATAGACTTGAGTAGTACATATGGCAGGTCAGAGGCTGCATTTGACGTGATTTGCATTTTTGGATGCAACAAGTCCCATTAAGATGAATTTTAACGGCAGACAAAGCAGGTCAAATGCAGCCTATTCTTGTTATGTCAAATGCTGCATTTCCCATTCGAACACATGCTGCTATAAGGGTTACTGAAAACAGGTAGACCATCAGAAGACTGGAGCTTCACCAAATATACACATCTAACAGACATAACGCCTGGATTTCAGTCCTGTCCTAGAGGAAACATGGAGGCTGATTGCAATTTGCCTTGCGCGCCATTGCTTTAGTTCAAACCAATATGCTGTGTTGGTGTGTGCTGAAAAAAATAAATGTTGATTTTTTTGCACAGTTTGTTCCGATGCTCTGTAACACATCGCCATTGCCACAAATTAAATAGAAGATAAAAAAGGACTGCACTGTGTTTTAACATAGAAAATAGCTAAGCAGCGTGCATGGGCAATTTACACCAGAGCGTGCACGTGCGCATTATGTGCTCCTACTGGTGTGAATGAGCCCTTACATAGGAATAGGTTTCAGTAATTGATGCATTAATATTGGAATTAGGAAAATCCCTACTTATTTTATTTCTTCATTTTCTCCTATTGATACTTATCAAAGCTCAGTAAAATGAAGACACATCCATAGATAAATCTGTCACATCAGCACCCTCCACATAAGTGGCAAAGTTCGACCAGACAAATGTTATATATAGTAAGCGAGTGTTTCTTGATAAGCCAGGAATTTACCCGTCAGTGACACATTCCACTATGTCTATATATGCCCCGGGTCTGGCCTCTCATGTATATGTTCCTACTTCTCTAATCTTCATGATCCCATCATTGGGGACACTAATTCTGTGCATGTAGTCACCAGCCTATGACAGGCATATCGGATTGTGAGATCAGTGTAAAAGAATGCATGACGGAAAGATAAAGCGAGGGCTCATAGTTTTCCTGCTCTGAGGATTTAGACACCTAAATGTTTAAAGCTGAACTCCGGTCTTCCCTTCAGTCTTCTATCTGAGCTCCGTCCTCCCCCTTAGTCTTCTATCTGAGCTCCGTCCTTCCCTTCAGTCTTATATCTGAGCTCCGTCCTCAGTGACACATTCCACTATGTCTATATATGCCCCGGGTCTGGCCTCTCATGTATATGTTCCTACTTCTCTAATCTTCATGATCCCATCATTGGGGACACTAATTCTGTGCATGTAGTCACCAGCCTATGACAGGCATATCGGATTGTGAGATCAGTGTAAAAGAATGCATGACGGAAAGATAAAGCGAGGGCTCATAGTTTTCCTGCTCTGAGGATTTAGACACCTAAATGTTTAAAGCTGAACTCCGGTCTTCCCTTCAGTCTTCTATCTGAGCTCCGTCCTCCCCCTTAGTCTTCTATCTGAGCTCCGTCCTTCCCTTCAGTCTTCTATCTGAGCTCCGTCCTTCCCTTCAGTCTTATATCTGAGCTCCGTCCTTCCCTTCAGTCTTATATCTGAGCTCCGTCCTTCCCTTCAGACTTATATCTGAACTCCAGCCTTCCCTTCAGTCTTGCCCAGTTGTACCGGCTCCCAGGGTCGGTTTTCGCCCAAGGCCTGGCCTTGGGGCAGCAGGGAGTAGAGGGGCAGCAGGGATGTGGAATTCCTATCTCCCAATGCCCGGGACATGCAGTTCCGGGCGCTGGACGGGTAGTTGCTTTCTACATTTAGCCCTGCTTTGGGCAAGCAGAACAAAATGTACAGTGGGGAAGCAGCCGCTTGTTTTGTACAAGTGATCTCAGTGATTTTGCCAAGATCACTTGTATGCAGCCTGCAGGTCTGCCATTCTCCATGGGGGGGGTTTGGCGGGTAGGAGGGCGCATTGAGGAACCTGGCCTTGGGGCAGTAGAGAGAGTAAATCCGGCCCTGCCGGCTTCTCTCCTGGATTGAAATGACTTATTCTGATTTCACTGCACACTGAGAGCTTCCCACAATGTGCCTTAGAAGCTGCAGCAAGTCAGATAGAGCCGTCTCATTTGATGGCTGGTGGATGCCCAGTATGATCTAGCTCGCACTCCCAAACCTGACTGTGCCTGATCCGCCCTTTTTATTCAGTAGACATCAGTTTTTTCATGGAGAATCAGCTTCATGTTGGGAATTACCTAAGGTGGTCTGCATGCAAGTACTGCCTGCTTAGTAACACCCATTCCTCCAGACTGACATCAACCCTTCAAGAAATTTGGATGGAGTGGTTGTCCCTAGGACAAAGAGTCATGGACAGCAATGAAATCATTGTCGGAGGTTCTAACTCTTGTTCACTCTACTTAAATGTGATAGGAAAGCTATGCAATGTTTCCCCATTGTATAGATTTCCAATCACATCCTGTCCTGATAGGAAGTGAAGGGAAATCTCACCAACAGAGCATAGAGAGAAATTAAAACCCAACAGAGGCTCTGACCCTTCCCTGCCAAAGCAAAATAAAAAGTTGGGTTGGGCTTTAATGTGGCTAAAGCTTCACACGAGTCCTGCAGGAATACTTATCACTTTGCAAAGCTAAATTAATAGTTTGGGGTGGTGTCTGTCTTTAAAGGAAACCATGGAGGCTGCCATTGCCCACATCTCACTGTGACAATGCAAGTGGGTGTCATGCTGATCCATGTGCTTTAGTGCTTTAAGCTACCAACCGTATCCATGGGTCAGCATTACAGCCAGGCTACTGATTTATTAGGTGGATGGTTAACAACAGCAGCTCCTTCGTTCTTCTAATGACAGGTCCACTTTGTTTTCTAGATATGGATGGAATTGTATGTTGTGCACCATGAGGTGTTGACAGAATTCTGTATGACGGACAAATGTTCTTCATGCCGACATAATGTTTCTCTGAGTGTTATTAAATGGTTCTGTGTGATAGGACACCATCCTATCATCCTTTCATCCTATCTCTTACATGGGTTAGAACATCGCTGGCCCGTCTGCTCGGAGAATTTATAGTGTATTATTGTGCCGTTGGTGTATAAACCCAATTCGGTGTCAAGGTTTCAAATGTTTTCCTTTCTGAAATAGTCTAAGGAATGGACACAAATTTGCTAATCTGCGTATGAAACCCAGTCAGACCTTTAAAGGGGAGATTTTCACCTACTGATTACCTACCTAGCTATATGGCCAAAATGTATGGGGATATCTGACCATACATCTACCTATATGACAAAAAGTATGGGGAAACCTGATCATCACACCTACCTGTATAACCAAAAGTATGTGAAAACCAGACCATCACACCTACCTATATGACCAGAAGTATGGGTAAACCTGACCATCACACCTACCTAAATGACCAAAAGTATGGGGAAACCTGGCCATTACACCTATCTATATGACCAAAAGTATGGGGAAACCTGGCCATTACACCTACCTATATGACCAAAAGTATGTGAAAAACCTGACCATCACACCTACCTAAATGACCAAAAGTATGTGGAAACCAGACCATCACACCTACCTATATGACCAAAAGTATGGGGAAACCTGACCATTACACCTACCTATATGACCAAAAGAATTTTGAAACCTGAACATCACACCTACCTACAGTATATAACCAAAAGTATGTGGAAACTAGACCATCACACCTACCTACAGTATATAACCAAAAGTATGTGGAAACTAGACCATCACACCTACCTATATGACCAATACCAAGTTTTGGTATTGGTATTGTGCTTCCTGTGATTAATCACCAGCGATTGCTATATATGTAGTAGCATTTGGTTGCACAAATTTGAGATCATTAGCAGTCACTTCTATTGTCTGCACTCCTCTGTAACCTATGTTTTGTGATTGGTCCCAAATCAGTGATATTAGTAGCATGATTAATCTCTAAACATTACTTGTGTGCAGCCTTATTATTTGGTCCTCTGATAGTGATTTGTGTGCCAAAAGCAGCAAAAAGTCCCTATATTTCTTTAATATGTTGGTAACTATCAGCTCCCAGTAACCTTAATAGATGAATGGAACTGAATCTATAGAAAACAAAATGTTGGTGTTAAAACTGGAGATATATCTCACAATTTCCCCTAAAAATTATTCAAAACTGGTTTCAGATTTTAGCATAACTTTGCCACTTCTGCCTTGCAGCACTGGGGACCTCAGTATCATTCCCAGCCAGGACACTATCTGCAAGGAGATTGCATGTTCTCCCTGTACTTGTGTGGGGTTTCCTCCGGGTACTCCGATTTCCTACCACACTCCAAAGACATGCTGGTACGTTAATTGGCTCCTGTCTAAATGTCTTAATTGGCCCGTGTGTGTGAATGTATGTGTGCATGTGAGACAGGGACCTTAGATTGATCCTCGGCGTCAGGACTGATATGAATCTGCACTATGTACAACGCTACATGAATTGTCAATGCTATATAAATACCTGTAATAAATTAAGGTGTTTTCTTTCGTATTTGATGGATTTTAGGTCCCCATTTATATCTGTGCGCAAAGATGCGCATTTTTGCACACATTGCCTCAGCATGACAAAATGCGTGTCACGACGCCATTCATTATTAAAGGCACCTTCCTGCACTGTGCAGGCACTTTCACGTGTGCAAAATCTAACCAAAATGCATGGTAACAAAGTGCCACGAGGGGAAGACTGGCGCAGACAGAATCTGGAGAAGCTGTGCATGGCAACCAATCAGCTTCTAGCTTTCTATTTTTAAAACTTAACTGAACAAGCTGAAGAGAGAAGCTGATTGGGTATTGTGCACAGCCGCTCCAGTGTGTTTTGGTGTGGCCTTTTGCAAACAAGGTGCAGGGACTTCTTCGGTGCGATTGTTGTGCGTAGGGCAGCCCACTGAAATGAATAGGCTGCTTTATACGCGATGCAAAAAAAAACGCACATATGCACCAGCGCAAATGCTGAGGATCATAGAAGCTCCCTCAAACTCTCCTGGACCTGTTCTTGTGTTAAACAACAGCCCCTCATTAGCTCGTTCTTAAAAAGAAAAAAACAAAGCGAAATAAAAGTAACAAAAAACTATCAAATACACAACAAAAAGGAAAACAAAAATACAAATTAAAACTAAACTACCCTAAACACACCATCGCCCCCAAAAACACACCCTTGAAATGATTCCCGAGGTACCCTCATCACCCCTCGTCTCCCCCATCAGTACTCACCTGGATACTCTTGGGGTCAAAGGCAACCTCCTTTGGGGGCTCTGGGGCGGCAGGCGCAGGTGCAGCGGCCGGCTTGGGAGCCTCCTTTTTGGGTTCAGGCTTCTTGGGTGCCATGATGTGTGAGTGAGGACAGCTTAGGGGGATGAGAAGGAGAACAGGACAGGAATGACAGAGCCGGGGTGGTCACTCTGGCCCCTCTTATATGCAAGGAGCCGGAGCTGTGTTACTATAAAAGGAAGCCTGACAGAGAGGTGCCCTACAGGACACAAGTATTCATTGTTATCAACTCATGTATTAACACCAGCCCTGCCACACACACTCAGAATTGCTTGCAGTCTTTCATTCATAGAAACACACTGCTGTACACCCATAGAGCCCGAAAGTAGCATTTTTCCATCTGATTGGTTGCTATGAGTCTACACACATTTTATCTTTGTGTGATCCTTCAGTGAACAAGCCTATGCGTAAAAATCTAAATTAGACATGTGTCTTCCACCTCTGTGAACTGATTCTTAAACACCTTAGGCTTTTTTTTTCTAGTTTTAAATACAAATAGGTTAAAGCTAAAAATGTAAAAAAAAACCACCCTTGCAATGCCCCCCTATGACTCTTGCACTGCAAGGGTTAAATGCTCAAAAAAGTAGAACTAGACATGTGTGAT
The DNA here is from genome assembly GCF_000935625.1 of Nanorana parkeri. Taxonomy (NCBI): domain Eukaryota; kingdom Metazoa; phylum Chordata; class Amphibia; order Anura; family Dicroglossidae; genus Nanorana; species Nanorana parkeri. The sequence continues at coordinate 2,596,060 of NW_017306318.1, read as the reverse complement.
TCGTTTCGTTTCCGAATCAAAATTCAGACGCATTTTCCGAAATTCAGACATAAGGACACATCCGAATTTCCAAATCCCAATGTATCTGAATGTGTCCAAATCTAAATTTACGTTTGAAATCCCGTCCGAACTTTGTTAAAAAACTAAACTGAATCGGACATGTGGATTTTCTGGCCATCCGATGTGTTTTTTATTCGGTTTAATGCATCCGAATGGGTCTGAATACGCATTTTCATTATGGCAACATGGGAGCCATATACATATTTTATTAAAGCTGAGGCTTCCAGACCCGAATGGCATTCGGGAGCTCCCCAATGCAATTCGGAAATTCGGATCCTGAATGCCATTTGGGCCTGGGAGCCATATACATATATTACTAAAGCTGAGGCTCCCAGACCAATGGCATTCAGGATCCGAATTTCCAAATTGCATTGGGGAGCTCCTGAATGACATTCGGGTCTGGGAGCTTCAGCTTTAGTAATATATGTACAGTATATGGCTCCCAGACCCAAATGGCATGCAGAAGCTCCCCAATGCAATTCGGAAATTCGGATCCCGAATGCCATTCTGGTCTCGGAGATTCAGCTTTAGTATCAATATTTGTATATGGTTTTCTGTGGAATTTGCAATGAATATGTGTTAACTTATCCGAAACTAATGAAATTCGGATTTCGTCCGAATCCAAACTGAATTGAATTTCGGATCGAATCCCGAAAATAACGAAATATCCAAACCAAATTTTTCCGCAGCTTACATGTCTAAGTGGAACTAAAAGCAAAACTTGGATAGAGTGTAGACCCGGGGTGGGCAACTCTAGCCCTCCGGCTGTGCTTTAACTACAATTACCAGCATGCCTCTGTGAGTCATGCCTGTAACTGTCATCCTTGCAATGCCTCATGTTCCCTAACATCTGGAGGGCTGGAGTGGCCCACCCCTGCTGCAGAGAGAGATTAAAGCAGCTGTCAGGTTTTTATTGCCGTCAGTGTCCCCGTTAGTGAGATTCACCCCCTCGATTTGTACTGTGGCCGTTATCACTGGGAGTGAAAGTTAAAGAAAATCTCAAATGTTGTCACCAGAGTGGGAATGGAGGAGACACTAGTTTTGGTGACCCTGATGATGACCAGGGATTTTCTTCACTCTGGAGGGATTTCCTCTCACTTCCTGTTGTGGCTATTGGACAGGAAGTGAAGAGAAATCTCCCCAATGGGGCACGGATGGAAAAAAGAAAAAAAAACTGATAGGGGTTATAAAGTTTGATGTAATACTTACCTTATTGCTCATCACCCTGGCCACCTGGGCTCTATTTTGCCAACATTTTGGCGAACGCAGAATGGTTTCTTTTGCAGCGCGATCCCACTCCACCCATGCCTGCAGCCAAGGGAAAAAGGGGCTGGCAGCTGTCGGTGGCTATTGTCAAAAATACCAAGGTCATCGCTGAGAACAGCTGCAGCCATTAGCCTGCTTATATAAATATAATATCTGTGCGGCATCACAGGCCGGCCACCGGCTAGGAGGGGGTTTAGCCGTACGAAGGTCTGCTTCTATTATTAGAGGT
>NW_017306318.1:2592592-2594450 GCF_000935625.1 Nanorana parkeri | reverse complement strand
TGACTAATTGTAAGGGGAGTTCAGGTTCTTGTTAATGCTGTGCGACTATGTGATAACTTAGGGAGCACTTAAGTGACAATCTCTTTCTTGGATGTCTATTATTAACTACATTATAAATGTAAAGCGGCTCTTAGATCATTAGCGAGTGCAATATTCAGCCCCCTGCTCCTGTTACATGTTGTGTATTTGTACATCTCTACAAGGCTTAAAAATGTTAGAAGCCTCTTTATATGTAAGTTTCCAGTTGATCATCTCTTGGTTGTGGATGGTTTTGTATGTCTGGGACTCCTGGACCAGTGGCAGGTGTGAACGTTCTGGTACCTTGAGTGACGAGCAAGTAGCTGCTGAAAATCTATGTATGTTTTAGACCTCATGCACCAGAGGAAACAAATCACCCAGGGCCACCAGCTGCAGCTTACAGATGCCCATGGTAGTACATTGGTGTAGGCGGGTGTATGTGGGTCTACGCTGCTACTTCTGTAAACCCGTACACTCTTGGACAGAGCTTAGCATTGTGTCCCTCTAGACGAGCAGATATTGAGTTACTCCAATGCATAGATCTGAATGGGCCCTGAAGGTTCTCAATTAAACCTCTGCACACTGCAGCAGGGAGGTATAGGCAGTATTTCCGTAGGGGGCCCCATCAGGTCAGCAAGGGGGCCTGGCAGAGGCTGCCTGTGGGTGGCACTTGTGCAATGTCCACAGCTTGGTTTGGGGACTCCTCTCCCCCAATGTTGGGACCCAACCTAGCTCCACCGTCCATAGTAGGGTTGCCACCTTTTCTTCCATCGAAACCCGAACACTCTAGCGACACACGGAAATTTTCTTGGAAGAATGAGTTGCGGCTTCTTCATATGTAAATAGTGCCACCCCTTCATATGGAAATATCACAGTTGAGACTATTTTCAGTGGGGGGCCAGTAGCCCCTATCTTAATTTTGGTTTCTCTTGTGTGCCTGATATCTTGTGTCCGGGTTTCTGCTGCCATGAAACCCGAACACAGCATTCAAAACCCGAACTGTCCGGGTGAATCCTGGACAGGTGGCAACCCTAGTCCATAGCCGCCGGGTGGGATGACTGAGCATGGTTATCAAAAATGTGGATATTATTATTATTATACAGGATATATATAGCGCCAACAGTTTGCGCAGCGCTTTACAATATAAGGAAGACATTACAATTACAATACAATTCAAGACAAGATGGTAAGGAGGGCTACATTCAGATTCGTTATTTTTCTATTCGGGATTCAAAATCCAGTCCGAATATACCAAAATATGTCTAAAGCATGTGCATACCAGGTTGGTAAATGAAGCACAGCAGTCTTGCAGCTTGAACCGGTTGCACGCTGCATATTGAGATCATTTGGCCCCTTATAACTAGAACCCAAGTCTTAACATTTTCTTACAGGCACCCTCATTCTTTAATAACCTGGGACTTGCCCCTTGTCCCCTGAGTGTACAGGCACCTAATCCCTCCTGGCAACTATTTCTCGGTTAGTTTGACCTCTGCCTGGAGGACACAGCTGAGAATGATGTGTGTCATATGCCCCCAGTAGTTACAGCTTCCCCTCTCTGTCTCCACACACGCTCTCCAATGTCTGGAGATAACTCAACTAATCACTCCGTCAATACACAATCGTCAATCATGCCCACTGGTCTTCTGCTCTTTCTGTAGCCTTCTCTTCATTTTCACACATCAAAGTTGTGGTTTGCAGTATAAGCAATATAGTTTACATGTGATACATGACAAAGGAATCTTAGAATGTTATGGGTTTCTTAGAAACACTGTCACTATGTTAAGAAAGAGCTACGTGGGACTGTAGACCACTAGGGAATATAAGAGACACCTTCCAGATG
>NW_017306318.1:2585660-2591261 GCF_000935625.1 Nanorana parkeri | reverse complement strand
TAACTACCAATGGCAGGGGAGGGGGGGTTATTTTCCAGCCACCTTGGGAAGGGGAAGAGATGCTTACTGTTCCAGTGAGCCACTGACTTTTTTTTACTGGTGGTGGGAGGGCTTATTGTTCCAGCCAGACATTGTCAACCAATGCTGGAGGGGGGTTCATTCATATTGTTCCAGCAAGCCATTGACCACCAATGCAGGAGCAATTTTGTTTCCAGCCAGCCACTGACCATGAATGCTGGGAGGGCGCTTTCCAGCCAGCTACTGACATACAATGCTGGGAAGAGAGGGTGCCTATTGTTTCAGCCAGCCACTAACCACCAATGCTTGGGGGAGGGGTTATTTTTAGAGCCAGCTACTGACCACCAATGGTTGAACAGTGCTTGAAGTGAATCCATGCCAAGCAGAAAGGGGTTCTCCTCCAGTGATTTGAAGCTTGAGTAGAAGTTTGAAAGTCCCCTTAGTAATTTGTTTATTTAACAGATATTGGAATTGAAATTTTGCATGCTGAGTTGCAGTCTCTACTGCAGAGGGCCACAGTGGTGGAGTGGGTTAGGTTTTTGAGAAGCCTGGTGGTCATGAAGTCTCTAGTGCAGAGGGCCATGGTGGTAAAGTGGGCCAGGTTTTTGAGAAGCCTGGTGGTCTGCAATTTCCAGTGCAGAGGGCCATGGTGATGGAGTGGGCCATTTTTTTGAGAACCCTGGTGTTCTTGCAACCTCTAGGGCACAGGGCCACGGTGGTGGAGTGGGCCAGGTTTTTGAGAAGCCTGGTGGTCTTCAATCTCTAGCGCAGAGGGCCATGGTGGTGGAGTGTGCCAGGTTTTTGAGAAGCCTGGGGGTCTTGCGTTCTCTAGTGCAGAAGGCCATGATGGTGGAGTGGGTCAAGTATATGGTTTACAAGTTAAAAAAAATTAAGTTAGAATTAAATTCCAATAAAGGGCTCCGACCAAAACTTTTTCACATTCATGAGTCTGGTATTTTATAATTTTTTGTTGTTTATATTAAGCATTTTAGAGTGTGGTGATGTTTGGGCGTGTACAATCCCATAATGATCGCCCAGGTCTCTATGGCAAATTTTATTTGAAGACTAAAAAAATAAGAGCAGGTAAAAGTCCCAAAAAGCATTATTGGCTTCACAAATCTTTTTCAAGAAGATATGCACAGCCAATGCATTTCGGGGGGTGAGGAATCCCCCTTCATCAGGACACTGATGGACTCTAAACATACAGCCCTGCAGATAATCCTATTTCCCAGGCAGGAGTGGAAATCCTTGGTGTGAAAAGATCATTACCAGCAGTTCAGCATTTGTACAAGTAAAAAAAACTATTTTAATGGCCGTTCTCCTTTCACAAACTAGAAAGTGCTGGCCAAGTTGGGTCACAGAATGTTCCACACAGAGTTGGGTTCAGTGGTTGTCCCTCTCTCCGGCAATGGGGCTGCCTCTAATTCAATACTCTGATCCGTAAACATACTGTACCTCTGCTGTGTCAGTAAATGCGGCAGCCTGATCTGTGGAGGACAGAACCATTTCCCCTTCGTTCGACCTCCCCGGAATTCACACCCACCATGCCAGGAGGCCCTAGAGAATGTCTTGCCTCCCCCTGTCTCAGCCCAAGCTACCTTTATTCACTGTCACGAGACAGATAGAAGAAACCAGATCACTAGCGGGGGGGATGTAATGTGCCCTACAGCATGAAGGACACAAGTAGTCCTATCTGTAGCAGTATACACTGTACTATGATCTCAGGTAATACACACCGCTGAGCAACTTCTACTATCACTGATAACTAATTGTAAGCCCATTCACATTAAAAGAATCAAATCACATCTACACAAGGCTGGCCACACATGATACAATTTGATTGAACAATCTCTGTGCCGTCTCCTTTAAGCTGGGTATACATGGTTAGAATTTTGTATGTAAACGGTAATTTCTGAACGTCTGTTCAATGTTCTGATAGTCAATGCGGTCAAAATGATGACAGATTTTGGGTGTAAAAGTGATACAAATTGTAGGAACAGGATCTAAATATTTTCTCAAGTGAAACTCCATTCATTCCAAAATGGAATGTTAGCATCAAACGAAACTCGAACGTTCACCAATCACTTCAAAGACAAGATTGATGCAATGTGTTCTAAAATCTCCATTGTTTAGACATCTCCCAACCTGAACACACCTTGTCTACCACCACATTCAATACTTTCTTCATTTGACCATGTTACCACAGAAGTAGTTGCCACTCTTTTGTCTAACACCTAGCTCACCACCTGCCCCCTGGACCTCATCACCTCACAACCACTCCTGTCACCCACTAGCTCTATTCTGCAATCTCTCTCTTTCTAATGGCGTCATCCCCGACTCTTTAAAAAAAGCATTAGTGAGCCCCATACTAAAGAGGCACTCATTGGGGCCCACCAGTCTGAACAATTTGGGACTGATCTTCTTGCTCTCATTTACATCCAAACTTCTTGAACTCCTGGTCTACAACCACCTTAGCATAAACAACCTGCTTGACCCCTTTCAATCTGGCTTTTGCCCACAACCCCCCACAGAAACTGCCCTTCTAAAATTTACTAACGATATACTATCTGCTAAAGCCAACAGCCACTACTCTATACTCACACTTTTAGACCTTTCTGCTGCATTTAGCATAGTAAACCACCCACTTTTCCTTAAGAAAAACTCCAATCCTTTGGCCTCCAAGACTCTGCTCTCTCAGGGTTCCCTTCGTACCTATCTCAGCACACCTTCAGTGTCACCTACAACTCTACCTCCTCCTCTTCACATGGGGGACCTCCAAGCCTTTGTCCTTGGGCCCCTTCTATTCTCTTTCTATACCTCCTCCCTGGGTCAGCTGATAACCTCCCGTGGCTTCCAATACCATCTCTATGCAGATGACACCCAAATCTATCTCTCTACACTCCTCCACTCACCCCCTCTGTCTCCTCATGCATTATTAATGCACTCACTGACATATCATCTTGAATGTCACACCACTTCCTCAGAGCCAATTTGTCTTCAAGTGTTCCCTCCTCAGAGTTCTCCATCAAAATCAAAAGCACAACGATCAACTCTTCCCGTCAACCCAGGGTGCTAGGTGTAATCCTCAATTCTGACCTCACCTTTTAGCCCCACATCAAGTCACTATATAAATCTTGCCGATTCATGAAACCGCAAAGCTTCTAATTCACTCCCTTATAATATCTCACCTTGACTACTGTAACTCCTTCCTTGTTGGCCTACCGCTAAGTAGGCTATCCCCCCATCAGTCTATCATGAATGCTTCTGCCATACTCATCCACCTTACCGACCGATCAGTGTCTGCCACCCCCCTCTGCCAATCCCTTCACTTGCCCAAAGCATAAAATTCACAATACTAACAACCACATACAAATGCCATCTACAACTCTTCCCCAAACTACATCACCCACCTCATCTTAAAAAATCATCCAAGCCATACTCCACACTCCTCCTAAGACCTCCAGATCCCTCATCACCTTCTCCCATGCTTGCCTCCAGGACTCCTCCAGAGCCTCTTCCATATTCTGGAACTCCTTACCCCAATCTGTACAGTTATCTCCTACTCTGTCCACCTTTAGACACTCTTTTACTTTAATATCACTTTAATTATACTATAATTATTAAGAGAAAAAAACTCTGAATACCTTACACTACTGACATGTTACATTATTTTCAACCTCAAGAAACAAAAACACAAGTGAAAGGCAGGGGCATTGACCAAAGCAACCAGGCATTACACCTCCTCAGGGGGAGGACGGGTCCATGACGCTCTGCACTCACAGTATGTCCTCAGTCTTCTGGATGAAAGGACACCTGGTACAAGACGACTGAGGTCACCTATTGGCATTTAGGTAGTACTACAGGGGAGGTATTACAGGCTGGCCTTTTGGGGAATTGGGAGGTATTGCTTTGCCTCCAGTAAGCATTTAGCCAATGAAGCATCTGATAGGCACATGACAGTTCCATATCCATAAGCATCGATAAAGATGACACCTTTGAATACAACATAGCATTATCCCCCATCTCTGTGCTGACAGGTCCGCTTTTCATCATCTGCTCATCCATAGCGCACGATGACCTGCAGTACCTGATCACACCGTGCAATATCCCTGGCGTCCAGCAGGTGCCGCCTTACCCCGCTCAGCTCCCGTTATGTCCTCTCTTGTCGGCGGCCGCCTCTATGGTTCGGTGACGTAACAGCACAGCGTCAGACAGAGACAGCACAGCCTGGAAAAGATGGCGGATTCTGAAGAGAAGAAGTCGGTGTGCAGCTTCGTGTTCAAGAAGAGCGCCCGGAAATTTGCCGGCCGGAAACGCAGAGAAGAGGACAGGGGTGAGCGTGTCCTGCAGCCTAGAGGGCGGCGCGGGGTATTGTGGGCACTTAAAGGGGAACTCCACTTAAAGAAAAAGTATACGGATACCAGATTCATATTGAGAAGTAATGTAACATTGAGGGGGAGCTGACATTTTGTGTCAGCTTCCAACATTAGTCGGATATGTGAGGCTGACTAATGTTGCATGAGATACCTGGCCCCATCCATCGTATTTAGTAGATCTTCCAGACTTAGCCCCCAGATCAGGAAAGGCCAATGTCCTTATCTGCATAGTTCTGGGTTAGTGGCTTTCAGCATGACAGCCAGGCAAATAGCATTTACAGAATGAGAGCTCGTCAATGGCAGCCTCCTAGTAAATGTTCTCCGTACGTCCTGAGAGATGAGGTGTCTTTGTGTTAGAAGGGATCAGTGTCGCCCCTGATTGTGAACTGTGGTGGAGGAAGTCTGGTCAGTAGGTGATAAGTCACACGGACATGTTGTTGTCTCTGCAGAGAGCAGTGAAGATGATGAAGGAGCTTCCGTGGTCAGAAGGAAAAGGAGAGAGGTCGTCAACCCCATGGTGCAGAAGGTAAAGGTTTAAAGATTGATTGTATGAACAATGCACCAGAACTGTTGTAATGGAATGCTGCGTAACATCATCTTTCACTTGTGCAATAGATAAAAACTCCAACTCAATGACATTCAGTGGCATTGCAAATCAGAAATATTTGACATTCATAACAAATATATATATTTCACTTTTTTTTTTTTTCTTCTTCATCCTTTGTTAAATCTTGGTATTGCTGATCTCCTGTAACCTCTTTGCTACACCTTGCTTCAGGTCTGGGATCTGTCACAGACCCGGAATATGGTTTTATGACTTAAGCCTACCAAGGATGCTAGTTGGCAGAAGCTGCCTGTGTCCTGGCAACCAAGGATGCTAGTTGGCAGGAGATGCCTGTGTCCTGGCAACCAAGGATGGTAGTTGGCAGGAGACGCCTGTGTCCTGGCAACCAAGGGTGGTAGTTGGCAGGAGACGCCTGTGTCCTGGCAACCAAGGATGGTAGTTGGCAGGAGACGCCTGTGTCTTGGCAACCAAGGATGCTGGTTGGCAGGAGCTGCCTGTGTCTTGGCAACCAAGTATGCTGGTTGGCAGGAGCTGCCTGTGTCTTGGCAACCAAGTATGCTGGTTGGCAGGAGCTGCCTGTGTCTTGGCAACCAAGGATGCTGGTTGGCAGGAGCTGCCTGTGTCTTGGCAACCAAGGATGCT
>NW_017306318.1:2573749-2579820 GCF_000935625.1 Nanorana parkeri | reverse complement strand
TAGTTGGCAGGAGATGCCTGTGTCCTGGCAACCAAGGGTGGTAGTTGGCAGGAGACGCCTGTGTCCTGGCAACCAAGGGTGGTAGTTGGCAGGAGACGCCTGTGTCCTGGCAACCAAGGGTGGTAGTTGGCAGGAGACGCCTGTGTCCTGGCAACCAAGGGTGGTAGTTGGCAGGAGACGCCTGTGTCCTGGCAACCAAGGATGGTAGTTGGCAGGAGACGCCTGTGTCTTGGCAACCAAGGATGCTGGTTGGCAGGAGCTGCCTGTGTCTTGGCAACCAAGTATGCTGGTTGGCAGGAGCTGCCTGTGTCTTGGCAACCAAGGATGCTGGTTGGCAGGAGCTGCCTGTGTCTTGGCAACCAAGGATGCTAGTTGGCAGGAGCCGCCTGTGTCCTAGCAACCAAGGATACTATTTGACAGGAGCTGCATGTGTCCCAGCAACCAAGGACAGTAGTTGGCAGGGGCCCTCTGTGTCCTAGCAACCAAGGACGCGAGATGGCAGGGGCATATTAATAGTGCAGGCTCCTCTGATTACACAATGTTGATTCTGTTGGCCAGTGGTAATCCGTAGGGCCCATGTACACTGTACTGCTGGCTGCATGTAAACGTTACCTATGTAAAAGTGTACAGACAGATAAAAATTGCAGGGTCCTGCTGACAGCTCTCATGTTACAGCTGTGTGTGAATGAGGCCTGTAACAGGAAGTGCCTGAATAAGGAGCTTCATGGCAGGATCACCAGGTATTGACTTAAAGCTGCAGAATTTGAAATAATAAAACCAGCTTTTCAGAATAAAGTAACATGTCAAAGCGTATATGAAATTTTAGAGGTCGGGTTTATATATATTAAATGTTAGGCAGCTTTGCGTTCTCCATCTTTAAAAAGGCACATAGGATAAATTCTCACTCAGCTGATGAGAGAACCGTAGAAGTGTTGCTTACATGAACCCAGGAGATGGTTGTCTTGCTAATGGTAGATGGGATCTGGTTGCTTTGGGCTTTATATAGGGTTGTTCATAAAGGATTCCCTGTGATGATAATATAAAGGACATGTGTCAGGACTGTGTCTATACGACATTGCATAGTCTACCAAAACTCATCATTTGTGCTCTTCTTTCAGACAAAACTAAGCAACAAGGAGGCAGCCGAATGCAAAGCGAGCAGCGGTGAGGAAGAGGACGTCTCCTCCAAATCCATAACCGTGTCCTATAAATCCACAAGATCGGCGGTGAGAAACTTGTCACCTGGATAAACTGCCCCCCCTCCCATTTACTGTCCCTCGTCTCTTTCCTTTAGCTGAATAGTTTGCACTCATTCCTCTTAGGCACTAAAGTTTCAAGGGAACATTTTATTCTTAGCGAGTACACATTTTGTGTTATTAGATATGTTGCCGGAATGTCATTTTTGATGTGACTTATTTTCATGGTGCCGTTCTACGTGCCAGCGTTTAATTTCCAGGGGGAGGGCCCTATGATCCTATTGCTTCAGTGGTGGTTAGAGAGATGGAACTTATGACATCACTGATAATGACCTTTTTGATTATTTCCCTTCCTACTAGTCTGTAATCTCTCAGAGACATGGAGTATGGTTTATATTAGGGATGTCCAGATACCGATACCAGTATCGGGGCCGATACCAGGCATTTTCACAAGTACTTGTACTTGTGAAAATGCCCCGATTCTTAAGCCAGATACCGGTAAATGTTTAAACCGCAGCAGCTGCTGAGCACCTGCGCTTGTGGGGACCTCAGCAGCTTGCTGGTGACCTGCAAGTAGCTGTCCATGGCAGTGCCTGCCTGGTTCTTTATCTCCTCCTCCTTCCCGGCACGGGCACAGCCATGGACAGCCCCATGGGAAGAACTACCGGCAGTGCAGCCGGAGTGACCGCCCCTGTGTCCAAAGCTGGGGTATCCCGATGCCTACTGACAGGGGAGGACCAGGACTACCGTATCGGCAATTGGCATCGGCAATTACCTGCGGGAAAGTACTTGTACTTGGTCTTAAAAAAGTGGCATCGGGACATCCCTAGTTTTTATGGCTTAAGAGCTTATGATTCAGATGGGAATGAGATCAGAGAGGTTTAGGAGGCTGGCTCAAAGAATAATAGATGAGTCGCTGGCCTATAATACATTGTGTCTCTTTTTGTTTGAAAGTTTCCTAGTTTGGGATCTTTGCTGGAAAACATGGTGTGGTTAGACTTCCAGTATGGCATGGGTTCCCTCTGGGTCTAATATGTGTATATGATGTATGTCCCTTCACCAGAAACCTGTAGGCCCCGACGACATGGGCGCCACAGCCACGTATGAGCTGGATACAGAGAAGGACAAGGACGCCCAGGCAATATTCGAGAGGAGCCAGAAAGTACAAGAGGTGAGATGGAACATTTCTTATTGGACTTGTTGATAGTTTTAGTTTTAGTTTCCTGTATTGAGAATACTGCTTACAAACTTCACAGCTCTCTAAAACATAGGTGAGCAATTTTTCTATAATGCCCCAAAGGAGCTTCCCACATAGTGTGCTTACCATCGTCATTGAGGCCCACATATGCCAAGGTCCCTTCATTGGAAACCAGTGTATCTAGTCATATCATTTGGAATTGCGGGAGGCTATCAGCCTACTTGTACTTGGGGAACTTAGCTGATCCACTTACTCTGCCATAACCCTACCAGTATCTGTCTATGGAAGTGATGTCTACTTCTATCTGCATTGAAGTGACATTGCCCCAATTAGCCAGAGTCCATATGCCCATTGCCTAGGCATTAGATAAGACCGCCATGTGTTTCCATCTGGTCACATGTTGCTGCTCCTCAGTTCAAGATTACTTTGTTCGCTCAAAGTGATGTAAATTGGTAACGGAGACATGTACCTTCTCAAATCATGTGACGTGTGAATGTCTTTTTTTGTTTGTTCTGGTGTCAGGAGATAAAAGGAAAAGAGGACGACAAGATCTATCGTGGAATGCACAATTACCAGAAGTTTGTAAAGCCTAAAGACACGTCAATGGGAAACGCTTCTTCTGGTATGGTGAGGTACGCCGTCCAGTCACTGATCACCTGTTGCCTTGTGTTGTCCCTCTAATGTTACCCTTACAAGGATAACTTTGCCTTTAATTAAAATGGAGGATTGTTATAGGCGCCTACACCTAGGTCTGATCTTCAAGATACTGCTGCCTTTAAAGCCCAACTCTAGACAAAAGTTATGTTTTAGACCAGGGGTCTCAAACTCAATTTAGTCGGGGGCCACTGGACAAATGTTTTAGTCCCGTGGGGTCCGCTACTATATAGGGTACCAGTTTTAATGTATGCACATGTTACAAGCGGCAACTGTCACCCATTCAAATGAATGATCGGGTGACAGCTGCTGGATGTAAACGCCTGCACACCGCATGTAATCATATGTGAAAGGATTACATGCAGTTAAGAATCTGTCACTATCCCTGGATACACAATTGTTTATCCACGGACAGTGATTGTTTTTGTAACTGCATGTAATCCTTTCACATACTATATCTGGTTATCTAGTGGTGATTAGTAAGGTCTAGTGCAGACCTTTACTAATGATCCATCATTGGGCCGGAGCTCAGAACTGACAGAGCTCTGGCCGGAGCTGACAGGAGCAGCTCTGCGGTCCGCATCCGACAGAGATGCAGACCGTGCAGCTGCTCCCGCAAGTCGGGCACACGGTTGGTAACCGTGTGCTCGACTTGTCAGCTGGCTGCGGGCCACATAGTACCGGCTCGCGGGCCGGTACTTGGAGACCCCTCTTTTAGATGGAGTGGGAAAGGCTCTGTCAGGTTTTTATTGCCCCCCCGTGCATGTATGAGGGGAGGCCAATAAGTTCTTACCCTCACCAAGATCCAGATGTGCTAGGGATCTGAAATTGAGTCCACTGACTTTTTCTTTTCTACATATCCACCTCCTATGGCTACACACTTTTCACATCTGTGGAACAGACCTTTAATACCATCTGCGTAGAAGTATGCAGATCTGGAGGAAACCCAGCTATCAACTTCAGTAATGTCTGCCTCATTATTGTGGAAATGTCTTCCCCGTAAATGTTTCTTCAGATTTGGAAACAGGAAGAAGTCCGAAGGCGCCAGGTCAGGTGAGTACGGTGGATGGGGCAGGGATTCATAGCAACAATCGCTGACATCTCTTCAGGGATTATTTGGGCAGATTTCCCTTGAAGATGTAGGAACCTAATCACGGCTCGGTATTCAACTTTGTCCCGCATGACTCCATTTCTGTTGGCTCTAACTATAATTCACCACGACCTACAACAATTGGCATGCATATTACTAAGATATCCACCTATAAACCTGCACATCTAGATCATGGTGAGGGTAAGAACTTATTGGCCTGCCCTCGTATTGGGAAGATTTCCCAGAGAGTGTCACAGTCTCTAAGTATAGGTGAGACCAAACCTGTGTCCTATTCTCACATAACTTTTATGTCTGTAATGTAGAGGGCATGTCTGTGTTGTCTACATCAGCCAATCAGATTCCAATGAAGGATTACCAATGAAGAATCCGACTGCTATGGGCACTCCAGCAATGTTTTCCTTGTTATAAAACTCAGTGTCGTTATCACATTCCTTTTTTATTTTTAATTGTGATTTTTGAAGACTCTCAGTATTGATTGTTTCATTGTGGTGTCTTTAATTCAGGAAAGGTCCAATCAGAGCTCCTGAACATCTTCGGGCTACCGTGCGGTGGGACTACCAGCCTGACATCTGCAAAGATTACAAAGAGACTGGATTTTGTGGCTTCGGAGGTGAGACAGTCATATTTGAGTAGAGGGAACCTGAGACACCAGGATTCTCAGATAAGAGCTGTCATTGACTCTAGACTCTTGGTTCTCAACTGGTGGGTCGGGTTGCGAGTATGGCCGCCAGGGAGCTCCATCCATATGTACATTTCTTATAGCTCCCTCCTTTGTCCTGTAGAGGCTCCTGGACTGAAGTGACATCACATTCTGGCTCCCTCTCTACAGGCACGCATGGGAACTGTACAAGCAATGCACATATGGATGGATCACAGCACAGCAGCCCACACTGCTGGGCAATCCATTGCAGTGCAACTTGGGTTGCGACTTAATGACGGAGGACAAATGTGGGTCCTGAGGTTACACAGGTTGAGAACCACTACTCTAGACTCAAGTAGAAGTGATAGAACTTCTACATCCCAGGAGTCAGACCGTGGCTGCTTCCATCAGACTTCTCACACAGGGATTTTACCTTGTAATGGGTTGTTTTATTTTGTATTTTTTTGCAACTTTTTGTAATGAAAGTGACATCCTGGACACCTCAATGTGTCTGTTAGTCGCTCAGGTCAGTTTCATGGGGAGTTTGGATACTAAAGTGCACCCATTGCCTTTGTGACTGGGTGTTTGTCAAACTTTTCCTTCAGGGGGGGGTGCTTGGCAGTGAAAGTGGGTTTGAATCTTTGGGAGTGGACCATGTATTACAGGCAATGTTTGAGGCAGTGTGATAGTGCACAAAGTGTAACAAATGTGCTGAACAGTACACTCCATTACCATCACAGCCCATGGGGTGCCCTCAGGTACTGCCTTTTCATTTCTCTGCCTTTAAAGTGAACCAGTCCTTACCCTTGCAGGCAAAAAAATCAACAGGTTCACTTTAATGCCAGGCACAGCGTGTATACTTCATTTCCCTTCTCTTTCATCTTGTGACATAAGCTGAGCTTTCAGGTAGGGGGGAGCTTGTGACTCACTCCCCTTCCTCCTGTGTGAATGTCTGCTGAGGGACCCATAGAGAGAGAGTCCTCAGCCATGTGTGAGATCCAGGTCATGAATTGGATCGTATGCAGGGCACAGTATCAGGGGACCGATAAGTAGCTGCAGGGGCAGGTATTAACCCTTTCGCTGCCAAGGACGTATGGCATACGGACCTACAAAAGTGCTTCCAGCTGGCCAGGTCAGTATGCCATACGGACCTGGCATTTACAGTTCTACTATAAGCTGATGGTCGCGACCATCAGCTTATAGTATAACTGTTCAGCAGACTGTCCCCTTTAAATTAATAGCTGTCATCAGCGGCTCACAAGCCGCTGATGA
>NW_017306318.1:2531228-2573610 GCF_000935625.1 Nanorana parkeri | reverse complement strand
TTGGCCAGCTGATTTGAAAAATGTTCCGGAGGGCTTGGCAGCCAAAGGGTTAAAGTGAACATGTTACTTTTTGTTCCATGGCTAAAACACAGTGTCCCATCACGTTTTATTAGTACTGGGTGTGACTATGAAATAATTTCCCCGTCTCTTGCCCCCCCATACTTACTATCGTTCTTCCTTTTCCTTTGCAGACAGCTGTAAGTTCCTGCATGACCGTTCAGATTACAAACATGGCTGGCAGCTGGAGCGAGAACTGGAGGAGGGCCGATACGGTGCTAATGGTGAGATATGTTTTGGATGTGGCTTACAGCTGTGATAGGTGCTCTTTTGTGGAAGGATATGGTGTGTTGGCGTGCTAGGTTCTTATACTGTACCCTAAAAACTGCAGCTTGAGGCCTGTCAGTCGATCTACATTGTTTTACACAGAAACACGGGACTGGAGGAGGGTTACCATCCTTGGTTCTTTTTCACTTATGTACTCTTCAGGATCCTTTATTGATGCCTGCTGCTGTAAGGTTTTTAAAGGAGAACCCCAGTACAACACTTTGGGGCTGATGAAGAAACATTCTTCCGAGCAATTAGCTGGGCGAATGCCATTTGCACAGCATTCCCGCCAGTAGTTGAAGCTGAAATTCCTATGCTTGTTGGCTCCATCTAGTGGTGGGAATGCCATGAACATTTATACATCAGCTCCTTTATGTTTGTATAATCTCCAGCCTATCTAACTTAACCTATTGGCAGTTCTGTCTGCTTCTGTTGCTGGTAGGGCTGCTAATAAGCTGATCAAAAACCAGACTCTGAATAATGTTCTATGTCTCCCCTGGTTCAAGGTAAAGCAGAACTAAACCGTCCTATCCCCCGAAGACGGCGCCATCCTAGCCTCTAGTTAGATTAGTAGTTGCCATGGTCCTGAACACATGACCATCTATGATGCCAGCTATTTGCTTTCAAGAATTATTGCATGTAATATTTGTGCCGCTGCCCCTGACCTAAAAGATCCCACCCTCGCCCTCAGCAGATCTATACTTACTGGGATCCGACGGCTGTTGCTCCCTTGTTTGTTGACATTGATCGCTGAAAGTCTGTAGCCGTCTCCCTCTTATGAGACATCCCCATAGATGTCTGTTAGGCTGTAATGTGCAGGTGCGGCCAGCAGAGGGAGCATTGCTGGATGTAAACCATAGCAGAACCTTGCCTGTTGGATCTTTGGTAAGTATGGATCTCCGAAGGGGGGAGGTTGGGATCAGTTAGCTCAGGGATGGGGACAAAAGGGATAAGTGTACCTTGTTTAATACTGCACTTATTCTTTGAGAAGCAAAGCACTTGTTACAGAATGTGAGGGCGCCATCATCTGCAATGTGCGTGTATTCCTGTCGTATTCATTTTCTTGTCTTTTACTGTTCAGATGAGGAGAACTATGAAGTGAGCAGCGATGAAGAGGACCTTCCCTTTAAATGTTACATATGCAAAAATGCCTTTAAGAACCCGATTGTAACCAAGTAAGTGACCCTTGGTAGAGTGCATACCGCCATATTACATAAGAGAATCCGTGAATCCCATAACTGATTTTTCCTCTCTCCATGGGTTCATTTCCCTATTGTGCCATATGACAAGGTATTTCAACCCTGTAACAGCTCAGTTGCCTGTGCCATTCTCTGTATGACTGAGTAGCACTTAGGTGCCTGGGCATAATGTATAAGTAGAACCAATATCATTTTATAAAGCTGAACTCTGGGTCAGTGGCTACATACACAGATGAAATACATAAAAGGGTTTCATTTACCTGCCAAAGGATTTCTATTACTGTCCATTCAGTCCTGACACTTACTTAGTATTGACACACAGCCCTGTCTGTCAGGGAAGGGAATCTGGTCTATCTCTGCTGTAGTTAGGTAACACTTACAGGTCTTGCCCCTCCCCCAGCCTATGAATGGACAGTGAAAAGAGAAGCAGAAGACTGATAAGCTCCTCTCTCTGTCACTTTATTGGCATTTCACTTGTTAGCATATGAGTCACTGGCTCCTTGTGCTGCTTCTCGCTCTCCCAGTCTGAGATCTGCTGTACAGGGGATTGCAAGAGACTGATGGCAAATCAAATATAAGTCCTTAAACAAATATATTAATGTATTAATGGACACAGAGCTGCATTCAATTGTGTCTTTTATGTCTGCCTGGAGTTCAGCTCTAATGCTTCTGGTTTATTTATTGCACATGTATCGTTCTACTGCTGGAAGGCAAGAGAGGTATTGCACTCCAGTAGTAAGCATTCATCTCTCCTCTTTATAGGTGTAAGCACTATTTCTGCGAGACCTGCGCCCTGCAACATTATCGCAAATCCAAACGTTGCTACATATGCAACACACAGACAAACGGTGTCTTCAACCCTGCTAAAGGTACGTATTGTGTTCTAGCTACAACCATCCGTGACAAGGACCACTGGTTTCTGTGCCACTAATCTGGGAGCACTTCATAGATGAGTTGGGTTTAGTTGTATATTCCTGCAATACATGCACAATTCCCAGTCTCTTATTCCTTCAAAAATGCTGCAAGTATAGTGATCCCAAAATTCCAGTTAGAGCTTAACGTCCAGAAGTGAGGTGATGCTTCTTCTGCTTCATTGGAATCTTAAAGTGTTGTCAGCCGTGCCCAGTTCATCTCTACTGGACTGCACGCCTATCCCTCTCCTCGTTCCCAGCAAACCTATGCTCCTGCCTTGCTTCCTAAGAGCGTCATACTTTATTTAAAGAAAGGGCTCTTGGGAGATGTAGTTCTTGAGGTGTGCCTACATCACTAGGAATTGACCGAGGGTACCCTTCTAATTCACCTCCCAGCGAGTAATACTACAAGGTAAAGGAAACCATTTACATTGTTGGGGAGAGGGAGGTTTAGGGGTAACTTTTTGTACCATAAACAATGAGCTGATTTTAGATTTGATCATTTCATACCATTCCATCAAAAAGAATCTTTGGACGCAGCAAGCACGACTCCTCTGCCTGAATTCCATCAGACTGGCATTGTATGACAATTGTCTGTCCATCAAATTGGCCGATCTCCGCTTCTTGCATTGATCATTATATGGGAGTATTGGGTATATGTGTGCCTACTAATCCGTGTCTTTTTTTCTTCCCCCAGAATTGATTGCAAAGATAGAGAAGTACAAGGCTGATCACGCCGAGAGTAACGCTCCTGATGAAGAGGGGTAACGCCAGTTTTCTTCCTGATTTTTTTTTTTTTTAAATTAATAAAAACTTTAGATAGAAATGGTTTCTCTGGCTCTGATCTTATAATGGGGGTTGGAAGTCCTCAACACACGGAACACATGGTTATTTCAGGGTCTACATCACACTGGAAGTAGGATATGACTGGTTATACTGGGTAAGAGCAGAAAGAATTGGGTTTACTCTGGTTTTTCTTTAAAGGAGAATTATGGAGTAAGTATTTTTCCCCATAGTTCTCCTAAGGGTCACAGGAGGACACATCCTCCCTTGACCCAAAGCTCAGTATAACGCGAGCTACAGCTCGCGGTATACTGAGACGCCGCAGCCGGGACGGATCCGACAATACTGTCTGGATCCACCCAGCTGCGTGAGTGACAGCTGTCTCTGCCTATCTAGAGGCAGAGCCAGCTGTACCCGCCCCCTCCCGTTGCTCCACTCAGCGCTGGAGGATCGGACCAGGGAATCCCTACAGGGAGCCATGAGTGACCGTCACCACTCTCTGCAGGGATAGATCGAGAAGTGTGCGAGCGACCGTATGCGTTCTCTCACTTCCCGATCTATTGAGCCAACCTGTGACCGTTTCATTGTCACATGTCGGCTCGAACTATGAGGATGAGTGAAAATCACACACCTCATAGTTCTCCTTTTTAAATATCAGATGATGGGAATGTTAAACCTGTGCTCCAGCAATCTGATAATTACATACGTGGTAGCTGTTCCACCTGCCAAACCAGCGACAAAACCTATAAGGGTTTAACTGCAGCACAGAACAATCTTTTACCCTGTCAGACAGGGCTGTGTTATGTGGCAGAGCTGTGAAAATCTCAAGGCTGGAAGGACAGAAATTCAAATTGGCTCCCATATATGCTTCATACGTGTATTAGAGGTGTACATGTATACATGTATTAGAGGTTTGCCTGGACTTCAGCGTGAGGGGAATTTGTCAAAACTGGAGCAGACGCTTCTCTCTTCAGTTCAGATTTAAAAATGAAAGAGAGAAGCTGATTGGTGGCCGTGCACAGCTGCTCCAGATTTAATTAATTCCCCCTCCATGTAGCTGTTACATGTAATTATTCCCATCGGTCACATTTAAAAATCAATGTATTGTAATCAGTAAGCCATTGGTGATCATTAGAGAAGATGAGGAAGAATTGGGTGAAAGTATATAAAATGTATTTATTTATTTTGGCAACAACATGTAACAGAGAATCTCCTTGTCATTGTGTAATACACTGGGGGGGAGGGGGTGGGAGCAGACAGAATCTGGAGCACTTACCCATGGCAACCAATCAGCTTCTCTCTTTAGTTTGTTCAGTTAAGCTTTGAAAATGAAAGGTGAATGCTAACTGGTTGCTATGGACAACTGCTCCAGATTGTCTGCTCCAGTTTTGATAAATTCCCCTCTTTAGATGACGTGTCTGTGCACTTGTTCACGGGCTGCAGACACGCACAGAGGTTTATAATTAATTAAAAAACACAAAACACCACCACAAAACTGCAGGCGTTGTCTAAGGGGGCGCTGTATCACTGAAAGAGGTGTGGAGGCTACAGGAATATGGTTGTAGTGGTATGATCCTGACAGATTAGACATGGGCCTCTGTAGGAAGGCTCGTCCCCGGCTTCTTTGATCATACGTTGTTGCTGTAGATATCTGTTCACTTGATCAGACATGATGCAGAGTTATGATTTAGGCCCAGGTATGAAATAGCAATGCTGAGGAGTCTGCAGGCGTGCAGTGAATCAGACTTGAAGGCCCTGTTTAGTGAAATGATAGGTTTGAATTCAGTTTTGTATAACATCCAGGCTGCAGTGGACAAGGAAGTGACAGGGTCTCTTTACAATCATCTCAAGCAAGAGCTTCCTGTCTCAAGACCCCCATTCCTACTTCCAAAAACTTAAATGGCGAGATTGCTGCGAGGACCGAGGCCTCAGGGAATATAGATGGAGAAGATACTGATGCTATAAGCACAGGGGATTTGAACCGGCTTTTATCTCAAGAAGTGCTGCTCGAGCAGGTAGAAGCTTCTATGACAGAAGACTCACTCAATCTCTCCTGACATATTAAGCCCGCCTGTCAGCTCTTTCAAGAACTAAAAAGACTTTACTTATAAGCCATGCAGAGAAAAGGGACCTCCTGTTCCAAAATGGACATTGGTCATAGACTAGCTAATTAGGTAGTAACACCACTTCTTGCGCATATGTAAACCTTCCCCAAGGGAAGGATCAGCCCTATTTTAAAGAGTTGCATGTGGCAATGATAGAAAGCATTCATTATCAACTCCTGAGGAAGGCTAACATGGCTCGATCCTTTCTTAGCCTCCTTCCTGCAGCCTAACAAGCTGTAAACTAGAACACGTCTCTGTACAATCCTTTACAATGCAGGCAAGGAGTAACAAGGGAACTGTGCCAAGTGAGTGTACAGCCGACTCATTCTGCGCTAGGATACAGCTAGCTCTGAACAATTGCTATATGGGATCGGGCCACAGCATAATAATAGGTATGGGTGGAGTCTTCATCATATACTGGCTCCTTCAGTCTTTTGGGGACACCCATGATCAAATCCCCATATTAGAGCTTTTAGGTCAGCTGTGGTATGTGAAGTCTCCTACTGCACCCTGATAAATAATTCTACAGTAGATGACCATTCTTTTTGACATTCATGGTGTGGAATGGATGACCGTTCTGAAGCAGTTAGACCTTCTTTGGAAGCAGGTCCTATTAGGGTGGGTTTGACATAGTTGGCAAAGCAGGTCTAACACAACCTTTTGTTTCATTTTGCATTGAAACCTATGCACTAGAGAAGTGCTGCATTCAAATGGAAAAGGTTATGTTCAGCAACACCTACCTACACCAGCCCTGGTCCGGGGTTAAGACCCCCTTGTAATGGCCAAAAGGGAGTAGAATGAGCTGAAATCAGACACAGGCCTTGTACTATAAAGGATACCAATAGGTGATTTATCTGATACACATACTGGACAGGTTGTCCATTGTCTGTCACTGTAACCAGCCTGCTAGTAAGAAGTTGTATATACAAAGATTTACACACCTCAACATAGAATTTACAGTAAAAATAAAACTAGAGTAAATTAAAGTCCTAGTCCATACAGGTTTGTTATTGTACAGTATTCTTTAAAGCCCCTTTTGGGGGATCATTTTGTCCCCCTTCTAACCCATACCACAAGAATTTTTCATACCTGTTGAAGCATGTTATAATCATTTGCCCGGGTCCCTCACCGCTGCCGTTTCTGCGTACAGGGGATTACTATCCTATACTTAATGCACCTGAGACCGCTGATCCCCCTACTGGCACAATGTCACTCCTCTTCTGGATCCTGAGAGGACCCCACTCCTGGTGAGCCAATAGAAAGTGTCCATGTCATACAGACAGTGACATGGGACGTAAACAAAGAAAGAGAGAAGAACTGGGACCTGAGCAAAGCTTTTTGATATGGGTCTACCTAAACAATTCATTCACTTTGTATCCGGTCTGACAGTCCCTACACAACAGTTTGTACAATCTCCTTTAGATCTACCATCAGCTTCACCTCACCAGGACAAAATGTTACCACTTGGAGACGCTAAGGGGTTAAGAGACTGTTTAAGCAGAGTGGAGACACTTTGAAAACCCTGTCATTTTTTTTATTAATGTCTGTGTCCCCGATTGGAGGTGGGGAGAATTTCCCTCACTTCCTGTCCCTGTGGCAGCTTGTCAAGGTGTCACAGGCAAAGGAAGAGATGACATATTTCCAACAAGGACACAGGCAGTAAGTAATATCCAATGGCATGCAATGATGAGCAATTTCCTTGTAGCACCATAATGCAGGTGTCACATTCATCTGGACTCCTAACCCCTTCTCTGTCCCTTTATTTCAAAGTCATTTGGATTTCTAATGGCTGAATGGAATTGTGACAGCGGTAGCTCATCAGGGGAATCCAAAATCTAACCAACAGTCACAACAGACTGAAATCTACATTTCGTATGGACTATCACTTACAAAGGGGCACTCCAGATCACAGAATGAATGGACTTTTCAGCCACGCTGCTTAGACAACAGGTGAGGATGGAGGTTGGGGCTCACACTGTCAGATTAACCTGGAAGAAGCACCAGTTCCCGCTCATTAGAGAAGACCAAACATTGTTTTACATTTCAGCAATTTGAACACCTTTAAAAACAACAAAAAGAACGGCATTTAACAATGTGAAGGGCAATCAACACATGCTGGGTCTATCATTTCCACCATCGATGACCGGGTGCAATAAAACGATCAGCGTTATAAATAGTATCCAAGTCATTACCGCCATGGCTGGGTAGATGTTTCAAGGGATCCATTGTGTCCCTGGTTAAAGGAAATCTATATTAAGGGTGAAAATATCCCGTCAGCACAGAATATAAGGTAATGCACAGCTGTTGTTTCTATTTTAGTGACCCTTGCCGATACCTGCACTAAAGGTTGTATATCACCTGCTAGCATACAAGGACAAGTCTGTAATCAAAGCAATTTGGACAGGGTGAGTAGTCACTACGTTCTCCATGATCCACACAATGAAAGTGACATTTTGGGAAAGGCTTATTTCCTGGCTCCAAACCCTGTGAAACATAATTCTTTTTTTTCTTATAAAAAGGTTCCAAAAAAGACAAAAGGCTACTAATGTATTCTAAGTTCCTTCCCGAGAGATACCTGCACTGCAATTAATGCCAATTCATCTGTACCAATCTAGAAAACGCTCAATGGAGGTCTCTGCTGCTGCATCTGACACTGGCCAATACACATCAGCAGCCTGACCTGTCTAATACAATATGCCAGTGACAATGTTAATCTCATTGCCCCTCGCTACAATTCCCATTGGGTTACAGCTGGACCGGCCCTCAATTAATATTCATTGTAAACATTATCAGGAAGCCTATACATAAATAGTAGCCTCATCCCACCAAGAATGAGTTCATTCCCAGTAGGGCAGCCTGTCCATTAAATGGGCACGTTTGGAGGGTTGTCTGGTGCCCAATGACCATGGGAGGCAACCTGCCCCCCACTGATGGATGTTCCAGCTTGAACAGCGTGCATAGGCAATAACATGAGTGGTAAGATATATATGGGAGGTGTGCCACAGGTCTACCAAACCTGCTGAAGGCCTCTGATGTCTTTAAGATGGTGGTCTTGGCTGATCATAAAGGAGAGGACTCATGATCAGGCCCCCTTCCCTACTTACAGTAATCAAAGCTTTATTGGACAAACCTCTGAGCATGCCACCTTGTGAAAATAGCCGCTGGTTTTGCACAACACTGATTAGCAGGTGCCACCTGTGAACAAGCAGGGTTGGGTGACCAGTGGTGATAACCAAGTGAACTGACATGTTCAGTGACCGTACAGCGCAAAGCAGGTTAACTACGTCTATATACGAGACAAATTCCAGCATAGTGTGCCTTCTTCCAGAGGAACGAACAACACGAACGGTGAGATGAGGCTGCTGCCAACATCAGAGGCAGCTTCTCTGTATGCACGCCTAAGATTTGTGATGGTGGGTTTCCTCATGCACCTCCAATAAGCGAGACCTCCTGTCGGGGCCAGTGCAGTGTAAACATTAACGGGATTCCAATCCCTCCCCTCTTCCTTAAAAGTCCCAGTCATCCACATCCAGCTGATCCAAGTTAGATACCAGTCCCTCTAATCCGGGCAGATCTGAACGTCTAGCTCCCTCGAAGTTGGTGATGGGGGACACTGGACGGAGGAGCTCGGGAAGGGCTTCAGATGCTCTACGCTTTATCTGTGAGAAGTAGAAATCTTTGTTAAATTTGGCACCACTAACCAAAAATAAATAAATATGCCATTCAACCCATTACAGCAGCCGTGACCCTGCAGCATGCCAACTGGGCAATCTCTGCAATGCATTTAATGCTTGGATGGAACACGGGGCACATTTACCTGTTTGAAGAAGGAATGATTGAGCAGAGTGCCAGCGTTAGGCCTGCAAAACAGACAAAAATATGAATTGGAATGAGGAACCATATCAATATCAGTGTGGCAGAGGAAAATTCTGGCTCCTTCACAAGCTTCACCATAGCTAAACTTCAGGATTTAGTCAAATCTGTGGTTTGCAACAGGTACACTTAAATGCTCTCCCTTGCCCAATAGCTCCCCTACCCACCTGTTTAGGCACCAGGGACCACTCATTACCATCTTGTCTTGATTGTAATATCTTCCTTATATTGTAAAGCGCTGCACAAACTGTTGGCGCTATATAAATCCTGTATAATAATGTGACTGCCCCCGCACAGCAAGGGGTAAGTGCTCGTTTGTGTCTAGGCTCACAAAATAAGACTCACCCGAAGCGCCAAGCCGGCTTCTTCTTAGACTGGCCCTTCTAACATCTCCCCCCTCCTCTGCAGCGCTCTAAAGTCCCGTAAATCATCAGCGTCTATACACTGTGTATAGACCTGAGGAAGATTTTAATGTTGCAGGGTGAGGGGAAGACAGACTGGAGGGGGCGATGTCGGAGCTTCGGGTGAGTATATCAGTGTTACTTTAGCACCTAGACACAAATGAGCACTTAACCCGTGCAGTGCGGGGGGGTAGCAAGGGTTAATTTAAAAACAATTCCCCAGCGTTCTTCTTTAACCATAGCCATCAGATATTCCAATCTATGCCAAGCCTCACCGTAGCTCAGGGTTTCTCTGCAGACACTGCTCCACCAAGTTGTGGAAGTGTGGGGAGAAGGTGCGGTTGTAAGGGTGCATGCTGTGCTCCCCGTTGGAGGGGCGACAGGAGGTGCCTTCTCCAATGCCAGAGTCCGCTCCAGAGCGAGAGGTCTTCATGATGAGATCTGAGGCAGGAATGGTTGCCGTGTCCAGCAAGCAGGGCACCGTGCCATTCAGCTTCTCAAGGAGCATCTAGTGAGGAGACAAGTCAAGTAGTATCATACCAGGCTTCATTTATCTAAATCTGGCTGCCTAAATGATTCCATCAGAATCCAACTGTCATATTGAAAGTGTAACATGTTTGAAAATGTATTTTTAAAAAATTTCCTTTTTGTCAAAAAGCTTGTTTCTATAGTTCTAAATGTCTGACCTAACACATAGGCAGATATATGCCCTTCTCACCTGTGCTACATAGCCCAGTCATCAGTGTGCAATGCAGACATGGCGGTGGTCTATTGCCCAGGTTGGCAATCTCTGCACCATTCTAAAATGCTGTATAAGTGCCATGACTTGCAGTACACTTCTAATGGACACAGTGAGGTATACGGACTAGGATTATCAGAGTCCACAATATCAGTTTCTGGTTTTATACATGGAGTGTAGTAAATGCCAACATCTGCATTAAAAGGTAAGGGAACATTTGGTTTTATCTGCTGTTCCTGTTCACATTGGGGAGCCCTACCATCACTTCCTCTCAAGATGAAATATCGTCTGAGTATGATAGGGTCTCAGTGAGACAGGAACTAAGGGGGGAATCTCTGCAAAGAAGCAACAAACATACTTTTCTTCTATTAGCAGTGTATGGAAATGGTTTCATTGCAGTTTTCCTATTAGGGAGACATACCCCAACTTCCTGTCCTGATGATACCCTGTGTGCGAGAATGTGATAAGGTCCTGGAGGGAAAGCAAGTAGCTGGGACACATTGATTTGGCTTCAATTTTCTACACGATAAGCAAAGAGAAGGGCTGACTAGTAGAGGAGTTCAAGGATAAATTTACAGAATACCCAGTATTGTGTATATGGGCTTATTGTGAGTGAACAACAGCAATGCCTGCCATGAATAGACCCTCGAATGAAATAAAGATGATGCAGGGAACATTCTAAGCTGAATCTAAATGCACTATGAGCAATTGCTACCATGGGTTCTGGAACCCACAATAGCAGACAGTTTCTCATTTAGATACTTTAAGAAACAAGAAACAAATGAGTCCTAGTAGCCATACCATTGTCCTTACCTGCGTAGCTGGCATGTCTTTGAATGGCACGTGTCCATTAGCAAGCTCGCACGCTGTAATCCCCACACTGTAGATGTCAGATTTGGCATCGTACCCCTGGAGGTTCTGTAAAAAAAAAAAAAACCCAAAAAGGTTGATCACAGCTGTCAAGGAGCGCTTAACTCCTAAAAGTTACCATATAGATGAGTCTCTCAACCAGGGTTCCTCCAGGAGGTTGCTAGGGGATCCTTGGGCTGGGAGCAGTGGTGGATTTTGATCTTCCACCTACACTGACCATCAATGTAAGGGGGCAATTGTCCACTGGCATCCAATGTATAAGGTCACTTCTACACTGACTAGCAATGTAAGGGGGCAATTGTCCACTGGCATCCAATGTATAAGGTCACTTCTACACTGACCAGCAATGTAAGGGGGCAATTGTCCACTGGCATCCAATGTATAAGGTCACTTCTACACTGACCAGCAATGTAAGGGGGCAATTATCCACTGGCATCCAATGTAAAGGTCACTTCTACACTGACCAGCAATGTTGGACGGCACTATTCAATGGGCCACTATCATTAGAGGGCACGTCTCCACTGCTCTCTAGTGTAAGAGGAGGACAGTACAATGTTGACAATGTATATCTTTCCTGGCATTATTCATTTCTTTTTATGATGATTGAAAACAATTTTGTCATATGGGGCCAGAGGGTGGACTGCAAACGGATGTGCTCTGGGCATCACATTCTGCAGGTACAGCATATTCTTTATGATTCCACAATTTACTGAGCACACTCATCTACCATGAACTATAGCTATAAGCTTCCATAGGGGTTCCCTATTGAGCTGACATTTGTTTTTTTTCCTCCAGAGTGAAAAGGTTGAGAAAAGCCGATGGCATTAATCAGGTATTTTAGTACAGCATGAACGCTTTGTAAATTGTACAGTGTATACTATATACTCATCTCACCTGCTGTAAGAGCTCCGGGCTCAGCCAGGGAAGAACCCGGGAACTGTGCTTGGGGAAATCATGGACCACTTTCAGTCGCTGTCCGTGGTTTATCATACTAAGAATACTGCGCAGGCCAGAGAGGTACACCTTCCCTTCCACAGAGATGAGGATGTGACTGGCCTTCACACTCCTGCAGAAAGACAATTATTATTTGGCCAGATACTAAATGAGTTACACTGCAAATAACCCGTTTAGTTTAAAGAAGGGACTTCTAGGAAGATCTTTCATATGGAAGTCTGTGGGGACAAAGTAGTATAATGTCCTTCCTTGTAATCAAAAGGCTGTTTATAGAATAAATCGCATTAAAAAACTACAATGGCATACACAGGGGTAGCCAAAATCGGCTCTCCAGCTGTGGTAGAACTACAAACCCCATGAGGCATTGCAAGATTCTCAGCCACGACTCCCGGGGAGAGATGCATCATGGGATTTGTAGTTTCACCACAGCTGGAGGGCCCGAGTTTGGCTACCCCTGGCATACAGTATGTAATTCTACATGGGATCACTGTCACATAAGGTGCTGCTCTTTCATACAAAGAGGGCAAAAAAGCAGAGGTGCTATAGAGCAGGGGGGATAAGAAGTGCAAATTCATCTTCAATTTAACTCCCCTATCACCTCATTCTCCCACTAGAGCCCCTTAACATTGGTATGGAGCTTACACAGAGCCAAGGACCCCCACTCCTAATAGCAGCACCCTGGCCTTTACAAGCCAAGAGCCAATTCATGGTTTGTATTGATATTAGCATTCTCACTACATCTGGCCATACCATAGTTTATAGATGAAATAATCATGTAGCCACTTGCTTAGCTACCCCATGAACCACATTCTCCCTTTGAATAATGAAGTCGCCATCATTTGACCCCTGCCCTATGTTACCTGTGAACGTAACCCATATGATGGATGTAATCCAAGGCTTTCAACACTCCAAGCAGGATGTAAGCGATTGCCAGCTCACTCATTCCATCTGTGAAGTGTGTGCATATCAGGTCCTTGGCTGACCCTGCCAGGAGAGACACAGCGAGACCATCACTTTATTACCAAGTGGAATGAGAACAAACAACTACAGTCTACCAAACGTTGTAAACCAATCCAAAAAACACCAACATGCTGTGGTCTCCTGATCAAACACATGCTTCAAAACAGGTGCTCCGCTTGGCGTTCCATTGCAGAGAAAGCAGATGTTGTGACGCTTTAGGTGACCTTTGACATTATGACACAAGGTCAAAGTGTATCTAAAGACATAAGTTTATTTTTTAGTTGATAGATCAGAGAACTTGTAATATCATGAGCCACCTGCACTCCTTACGGCATTGGAACCTTGAAATAATGGTGGTGCTTGTAGTGATGGCACATATGGCGCCGTGCAGAACTCCAAGGAATGATTCCTGATTGATACCCGACTATGGCAACCAAATGCACATCAATGTACTCCGGCCTGTGAGGACCTGACTGGTTCTTTGATCTCCAAGGAATCACAATGAATCACCAGCACACACGGGATGAGGTTTCAATTCTTCTTTGTCGTGTTTATTAAAACGTCACATCAGGTCATCAAATGCTAACGTTTCGGGACCATGCAGACTACTTCATCTCTCTAAGTCACTCTGATAAAGGGTCCCTGCGTGGTTCCAAAACGTTAGCATTTGATGGCATGTGACGTTTTAATAAACACAACAAAGAAGAATTGAAACTGTATTCCGTGTGTGTGCTGGTGATTCATTGTGATTCCTTGGAGATCAAAGAGTCTGCCAGGTCATCACAGGCAGGAGTACATTGATGTGCATTTGGTTGCCATAGTCAGGTATCATCAGTGTTCTAAACACCATCTTACCAAACTAGCTTTCAGTTCTACTCACCGTAAGCCATGAACGGGGTGACCACCCACAGCTCATTGTTGGCTATGAATGTGGCTCTGTAAGGGAGGATGTTGGGGTGGTTGAACAGCTTAGACACATGAAGTTCCGTCTGCAGACGAGAAGGTTTGGTTAGCATCCAGGGAAATCTAGAAATCCTGGTAACCAATCAACATCACCCACGACTTCTTATAGTAAAAACTCACTCAAGTGAAGGAAAAATGCACAGCTGGACAAGTTAACAGGACTTAAACTGCATAGGGGTGCTTGAACACCTGGCAGGATACTCTAGAGTGCACGAGAACCATAAAAATTGGGACTTTAATATGCAACCAGATGCTTGGCTGCCAGCCCTACCCATTAACTTCCGCACCTCAGTATTGGCTTATCATTGCAAAGGGCAGCCTTGCTAACCAATAGTGGAAAGCAGGAAGTAGAAAGGGGTGAGTAAAGCTGGTGACAACATGAACTGGTTACTTTTTGCATATCAGAATGTCACAATTTGTGTCCCCTTGGTGCTCTGCAGACGATCCTCCCAGGCCCACAGGCATTGGGGTTACCTGCTCCGCAGCATAAGCGGCATTTTTGGATGTAATATGCTGCCACATGTTTACGTTAAAGGCAAACAATTTCATAATGGAACTCCTAATGAGGGGATATTAATATGAATTGATGTCTAAGGGTACGTAATGTTAATAAAAAGCAGGCAATAAGTGGCAATCACTATCTTTATAAAGTCAGGAAACATTGTTTAGAAGCACTGTGTAGGAATATTTCGAGGGCAGGGGTAAATAAAATGTGCAAATGTTTTAGCGGTCATTCATCAGGGGATATGCAGCAAACATATGATGTTATGAAGGAGTACATAAGAAAGCATTAGAATATGAGTGGATGCCACACAAACAAAGATTACCTGCAGGAAGGCCACCATATCGTTGGTGCAATACTCCAAGTTAACTCTTCTGATACAAACATACTCCCCCGAGGGTTTGTATCGCGCTAAGTTTACCGTCATCAGGTCCTCAAATCCTCTCCCTGAGGAAAATAAAATATCAGCGGACCATCAAATTCTAAACGGTACAAATGCACATTGTACTCTAAACTTCTCAGAGCCAGATTACAGATATTTGAAGCCCACCTTCCCTTCTGCCTACAAGACAACTATTATCTTTACGATGTACCGAGAACCAGCCACCAATAGTTATCTGTAATGTGACGCTACTCTTGATATTCTTATAACATTGCAGTGTTAGATTTTACTTACTTGTAGTCTCTCTTTATCAGAGCGGAGTTGTCAAGCTGAAAGACTGTCATATTTGTTACCTGCGTCCAGTGCTGATAACAGCCATTCATATAACAAAAGGTGATTTAGGATTATGTAAAAGATTCAAATATAAAGGCTTTGTTATTTGACAGTTTTACTCTCCTCCTGCTGCCAGGAGTGTGCGTTAGTAATAAACCATGAGCTATGGAGGGAGACAGATCAGCCTTCCCATTGGGTCCTAACAGCCTGACACTGGGCTAACATCTCTGCTCTGACAGAAGCAAGGCTGCACAACTTATAGCCTGGGCTGAGCACTGTCACACAGGGAAGGATGTCATTATCCCTGTGTAAGCACTGACAATGACACAGTATAATGTCTTTTTAAGCTCTCAGGGCTCCCTGCAGGGAAGGTTATTATGGGCAGGCAGATTCCCTTTAAGTTTTGCTCATTGTTTTCTTTAATGCACACATAAATGTGATCAGCTTAATGTGAATGGTACCGTATTCAAGTGTGTTACAACAGAGCCTGCTTATAAACCTTGCTCGGTATAGTTTGTAATTAAAGATGTACACGTGAACAGGTTTAGTAAAGAGACCCTGTCGCCAAACCATCCATTTCAACCACCTTACCATAATGTTGTGGGAGCATTTACCATATGCATGTTTTTTGCCTGTAAAAGCCTCCCTTATGTAGAAAGCCCTGAGACTGCTGCTGGGTGCCGCCATCTTGGATGTGATGTCAGCAGCCCCAGCAGGGTCAAAGTGGTCATTCAAGTGACACTCTCTAGCATTCACCTTCACTCCTTCCCTGGTAGATACGTAAAAGGTTATGTAGAGAAGTGAAGGCAGTGTCAGAGGACTAAGACAGTAATTAGACAATCCCAGAAGACGTGCAAGGAGGGAACAGGCAGTGCTAGAGAATTGACTCTTCCTGTAGTAGTCCAATTTCTTTTTTAGCAAGCTCAGACACATTGTGAAGTGAATGAAAATGTACAGAAAGGAGACATAATGCAAGTAATCATTTAAAAAACACTCAATTTTCTTTTACCTGCAGTTTTTAGTTTGGTGACAGGGTCTCTAAGACTTCCTCTCCAAATGATCAGGGGTGCAGATATTAGGCTATGGGTGGATTTGGTGGGAACCTGAGACCACCCAAACTGTATGCTTGTGTGCTCAGGAACATGAAGTTGAGAGCTATTTGAAGAGCAGGACTGCTGCACAAAATCTATGCAGGGATGATAATTAAGCATAAGATAAGCTGCCCCCTAGATGATTTGAATAATAGATGCCTGGCTACTCTATGTACCTGTCCCAGGCTGGTGATATATAGCAATGACGACAAACCTGCTGCCCAACTAGCAGAGAAAATATCCGTTGCTTACCTATAACAGTGAGGAGGTCATAACAACTATTATCTGGAGTATATACCCCCATGGTGTCCGGACTGCGACAAGACGCTATGGACTCCGCGCTGGCTGCTTCATCGGGCTAAAGTTCAGAACACCAAGGCAGACATTAGACAAGAAGTGGAACCAAAGAGACTTTGTTAGAATAGAATATCTCACTGAAAAGAATGGGGGAGATTTATAAAACAAGTGCACCGTGTGACAGTACAGAATAGCTGTGATGTGCAATTTGTCTGAACACTAGGAACAAGATACCTGATAAAAGGTTATTTCCACGTTAAAATGACCCCCTCCATTGGCTATGACCCTTTAAATTATTGACAATGACAACACGTGGACGTCTGCAGACAAAAGGCAGCACAGCTGAATACTGCACTGGATAGAAGGCACAATGCCGTGATACATTCTCCCATTGACTTTACATTAGTAGAAACAATGGCTTTGTAAATGATGGTATACATCACAACCCAGGAGTTCCCACAGAAATGTGATATAATGATGGTTATTAGAACATGTAATAGTTATATTGGTATAATGCAGATGGAAATTAAATGGTCAGAATTAGCAGCTCTGTTTCATTCACAAACCAAGAACAAAGCTGTCCGGGGCTCCCTTAGAGAGATTTCACTTTACCTTTTACCAGACAGGAAGTGAGGGGAAATGTGCAACAGGGAAACAGACAACAGGAATGGTAAATGTTCCCCGTGTATCCAATGTATAAGGTCACTTCTACACTGACCAGCAATGTAAGGGGGCAATTGTCCACTGGCATCCAATGTATAAGGTCACTTCTACACTGACCAGCAATGTAAGGGGGCAATTGTCCACTGGCATCCAATGTATAAGGTCACTTCTACACTGACCAGCAATGTAAGGGGGCAATTATCCACTGGCATCCAATGTAAAGGTCACTTCTACACTGACCAGCAATGTTGGACGGCACTATTCAATGGGCCACTATCATTAGAGGGCACGTCTCCACTGCTCTCTAGTGTAAGAGGAGGACAGTACAATGTTGACAATGTATATCTTTCCTGGCATTATTCATTTCTTTTTATGATGATTGAAAACAATTTTGTCATATGGGGCCAGAGGGTGGACTGCAAACGGATGTGCTCTGGGCATCACATTCTGCAGGTACAGCATATTCTTTATGATTCCACAATTTACTGAGCACACTCATCTACCATGAACTATAGCTATAAGCTTCCATAGGGGTTCCCTATTGAGCTGACATTTGTTTTTTTTCCTCCAGAGTGAAAAGGTTGAGAAAAGCCGATGGCATTAATCAGGTATTTTAGTACAGCATGAACGCTTTGTAAATTGTACAGTGTATACTATATACTCATCTCACCTGCTGTAAGAGCTCCGGGCTCAGCCAGGGAAGAACCCGGGAACTGTGCTTGGGGAAATCATGGACCACTTTCAGTCGCTGTCCGTGGTTTATCATACTAAGAATACTGCGCAGGCCAGAGAGGTACACCTTCCCTTCCACAGAGATGAGGATGTGACTGGCCTTCACACTCCTGCAGAAAGACAATTATTATTTGGCCAGATACTAAATGAGTTACACTGCAAATAACCCGTTTAGTTTAAAGAAGGGACTTCTAGGAAGATCTTTCATATGGAAGTCTGTGGGGACAAAGTAGTATAATGTCCTTCCTTGTAATCAAAAGGCTGTTTATAGAATAAATCGCATTAAAAAACTACAATGGCATACACAGGGGTAGCCAAAATCGGCTCTCCAGCTGTGGTAGAACTACAAACCCCATGAGGCATTGCAAGATTCTCAGCCACGACTCCCGGGGAGAGATGCATCATGGGATTTGTAGTTTCACCACAGCTGGAGGGCCCGAGTTTGGCTACCCCTGGCATACAGTATGTAATTCTACATGGGATCACTGTCACATAAGGTGCTGCTCTTTCATACAAAGAGGGCAAAAAAGCAGAGGTGCTATAGAGCAGGGGGGATAAGAAGTGCAAATTCATCTTCAATTTAACTCCCCTATCACCTCATTCTCCCACTAGAGCCCCTTAACATTGGTATGGAGCTTACACAGAGCCAAGGACCCCCACTCCTAATAGCAGCACCCTGGCCTTTACAAGCCAAGAGCCAATTCATGGTTTGTATTGATATTAGCATTCTCACTACATCTGGCCATACCATAGTTTATAGATGAAATAATCATGTAGCCACTTGCTTAGCTACCCCATGAACCACATTCTCCCTTTGAATAATGAAGTCGCCATCATTTGACCCCTGCCCTATGTTACCTGTGAACGTAACCCATATGATGGATGTAATCCAAGGCTTTCAACACTCCAAGCAGGATGTAAGCGATTGCCAGCTCACTCATTCCATCTGTGAAGTGTGTGCATATCAGGTCCTTGGCTGACCCTGCCAGGAGAGACACAGCGAGACCATCACTTTATTACCAAGTGGAATGAGAACAAACAACTACAGTCTACCAAACGTTGTAAACCAATCCAAAAAACACCAACATGCTGTGGTCTCCTGATCAAACACATGCTTCAAAACAGGTGCTCCGCTTGGCGTTCCATTGCAGAGAAAGCAGATGTTGTGACGCTTTAGGTGACCTTTGACATTATGACACAAGGTCAAAGTGTATCTAAAGACATAAGTTTATTTTTTAGTTGATAGATCAGAGAACTTGTAATATCATGAGCCACCTGCACTCCTTACGGCATTGGAACCTTGAAATAATGGTGGTGCTTGTAGTGATGGCACATATGGCGCCGTGCAGAACTCCAAGGAATGATTCCTGATTGATACCCGACTATGGCAACCAAATGCACATCAATGTACTCCGGCCTGTGAGGACCTGACTGGTTCTTTGATCTCCAAGGAATCACAATGAATCACCAGCACACACGGGATGAGGTTTCAATTCTTCTTTGTCGTGTTTATTAAAACGTCACATCAGGTCATCAAATGCTAACGTTTCGGGACCATGCAGACTACTTCATCTCTCTAAGTCACTCTGATAAAGGGTCCCTGCGTGGTTCCAAAACGTTAGCATTTGATGGCATGTGACGTTTTAATAAACACAACAAAGAAGAATTGAAACTGTATTCCGTGTGTGTGCTGGTGATTCATTGTGATTCCTTGGAGATCAAAGAGTCTGCCAGGTCATCACAGGCAGGAGTACATTGATGTGCATTTGGTTGCCATAGTCAGGTATCATCAGTGTTCTAAACACCATCTTACCAAACTAGCTTTCAGTTCTACTCACCGTAAGCCATGAACGGGGTGACCACCCACAGCTCATTGTTGGCTATGAATGTGGCTCTGTAAGGGAGGATGTTGGGGTGGTTGAACAGCTTAGACACATGAAGTTCCGTCTGCAGACGAGAAGGTTTGGTTAGCATCCAGGGAAATCTAGAAATCCTGGTAACCAATCAACATCACCCACGACTTCTTATAGTAAAAACTCACTCAAGTGAAGGAAAAATGCACAGCTGGACAAGTTAACAGGACTTAAACTGCATAGGGGTGCTTGAACACCTGGCAGGATACTCTAGAGTGCACGAGAACCATAAAAATTGGGACTTTAATATGCAACCAGATGCTTGGCTGCCAGCCCTACCCATTAACTTCCGCACCTCAGTATTGGCTTATCATTGCAAAGGGCAGCCTTGCTAACCAATAGTGGAAAGCAGGAAGTAGAAAGGGGTGAGTAAAGCTGGTGACAACATGAACTGGTTACTTTTTGCATATCAGAATGTCACAATTTGTGTCCCCTTGGTGCTCTGCAGACGATCCTCCCAGGCCCACAGGCATTGGGGTTACCTGCTCCGCAGCATAAGCGGCATTTTTGGATGTAATATGCTGCCACATGTTTACGTTAAAGGCAAACAATTTCATAATGGAACTCCTAATGAGGGGATATTAATATGAATTGATGTCTAAGGGTACGTAATGTTAATAAAAAGCAGGCAATAAGTGGCAATCACTATCTTTATAAAGTCAGGAAACATTGTTTAGAAGCACTGTGTAGGAATATTTCGAGGGCAGGGGTAAATAAAATGTGCAAATGTTTTAGCGGTCATTCATCAGGGGATATGCAGCAAACATATGATGTTATGAAGGAGTACATAAGAAAGCATTAGAATATGAGTGGATGCCACACAAACAAAGATTACCTGCAGGAAGGCCACCATATCGTTGGTGCAATACTCCAAGTTAACTCTTCTGATACAAACATACTCCCCCGAGGGTTTGTATCGCGCTAAGTTTACCGTCATCAGGTCCTCAAATCCTCTCCCTGAGGAAAATAAAATATCAGCGGACCATCAAATTCTAAACGGTACAAATGCACATTGTACTCTAAACTTCTCAGAGCCAGATTACAGATATTTGAAGCCCACCTTCCCTTCTGCCTACAAGACAACTATTATCTTTACGATGTACCGAGAACCAGCCACCAATAGTTATCTGTAATGTGACGCTACTCTTGATATTCTTATAACATTGCAGTGTTAGATTTTACTTACTTGTAGTCTCTCTTTATCAGAGCGGAGTTGTCAAGCTGAAAGACTGTCATATTTGTTACCTGCGTCCAGTGCTGATAACAGCCATTCATATAACAAAAGGTGATTTAGGATTATGTAAAAGATTCAAATATAAAGGCTTTGTTATTTGACAGTTTTACTCTCCTCCTGCTGCCAGGAGTGTGCGTTAGTAATAAACCATGAGCTATGGAGGGAGACAGATCAGCCTTCCCATTGGGTCCTAACAGCCTGACACTGGGCTAACATCTCTGCTCTGACAGAAGCAAGGCTGCACAACTTATAGCCTGGGCTGAGCACTGTCACACAGGGAAGGATGTCATTATCCCTGTGTAAGCACTGACAATGACACAGTATAATGTCTTTTTAAGCTCTCAGGGCTCCCTGCAGGGAAGGTTATTATGGGCAGGCAGATTCCCTTTAAGTTTTGCTCATTGTTTTCTTTAATGCACACATAAATGTGATCAGCTTAATGTGAATGGTACCGTATTCAAGTGTGTTACAACAGAGCCTGCTTATAAACCTTGCTCGGTATAGTTTGTAATTAAAGATGTACACGTGAACAGGTTTAGTAAAGAGACCCTGTCGCCAAACCATCCATTTCAACCACCTTACCATAATGTTGTGGGAGCATTTACCATATGCATGTTTTTTGCCTGTAAAAGCCTCCCTTATGTAGAAAGCCCTGAGACTGCTGCTGGGTGCCGCCATCTTGGATGTGATGTCAGCAGCCCCAGCAGGGTCAAAGTGGTCATTCAAGTGACACTCTCTAGCATTCACCTTCACTCCTTCCCTGGTAGATACGTAAAAGGTTATGTAGAGAAGTGAAGGCAGTGTCAGAGGACTAAGACAGTAATTAGACAATCCCAGAAGACGTGCAAGGAGGGAACAGGCAGTGCTAGAGAATTGACTCTTCCTGTAGTAGTCCAATTTCTTTTTTAGCAAGCTCAGACACATTGTGAAGTGAATGAAAATGTACAGAAAGGAGACATAATGCAAGTAATCATTTAAAAAACACTCAATTTTCTTTTACCTGCAGTTTTTAGTTTGGTGACAGGGTCTCTAAGACTTCCTCTCCAAATGATCAGGGGTGCAGATATTAGGCTATGGGTGGATTTGGTGGGAACCTGAGACCACCCAAACTGTATGCTTGTGTGCTCAGGAACATGAAGTTGAGAGCTATTTGAAGAGCAGGACTGCTGCACAAAATCTATGCAGGGATGATAATTAAGCATAAGATAAGCTGCCCCCTAGATGATTTGAATAATAGATGCCTGGCTACTCTATGTACCTGTCCCAGGCTGGTGATATATAGCAATGACGACAAACCTGCTGCCCAACTAGCAGAGAAAATATCCGTTGCTTACCTATAACAGTGAGGAGGTCATAACAACTATTATCTGGAGTATATACCCCCATGGTGTCCGGACTGCGACAAGACGCTATGGACTCCGCGCTGGCTGCTTCATCGGGCTAAAGTTCAGAACACCAAGGCAGACATTAGACAAGAAGTGGAACCAAAGAGACTTTGTTAGAATAGAATATCTCACTGAAAAGAATGGGGGAGATTTATAAAACAAGTGCACCGTGTGACAGTACAGAATAGCTGTGATGTGCAATTTGTCTGAACACTAGGAACAAGATACCTGATAAAAGGTTATTTCCACGTTAAAATGACCCCCTCCATTGGCTATGACCCTTTAAATTATTGACAATGACAACACGTGGACGTCTGCAGACAAAAGGCAGCACAGCTGAATACTGCACTGGATAGAAGGCACAATGCCGTGATACATTCTCCCATTGACTTTACATTAGTAGAAACAATGGCTTTGTAAATGATGGTATACATCACAACCCAGGAGTTCCCACAGAAATGTGATATAATGATGGTTATTAGAACATGTAATAGTTATATTGGTATAATGCAGATGGAAATTAAATGGTCAGAATTAGCAGCTCTGTTTCATTCACAAACCAAGAACAAAGCTGTCCGGGGCTCCCTTAGAGAGATTTCACTTTA
This sequence comes from Nanorana parkeri, assembly GCF_000935625.1. NCBI lineage: Eukaryota > Metazoa > Chordata > Amphibia > Anura > Dicroglossidae > Nanorana > Nanorana parkeri. Next base: position 2,550,391 of record NW_017306318.1, on the reverse strand, counting down.
CCTTTTACCAGACAGGAAGTGAGGGGAAATGTGCAACAGGGAAACAGACAACAGGAAACCACTGAAAGGGGTTCTTACCATTCCCCTACTTAATGCCCATGCCTTAGGAGTGGTCACACATGGGCAAATGTGTCACCAAGAGACACACATAAGAGATCTGCTTGTTGTCCAAGTGCACCATTGCTAGCCTCTGTTTTATTCACCAAAGTATACAATCTGGTACCTCCATGCTAAATGGTTTGTTCCATTTTCTCCTTTAAAAGGCTACATACAATGCTTCTCGTAGACGTCCATCTCTCTACATACAACGCTTCTCGTAGACGTCCATCTCTCTACATCTCGTAGACGTCCCTCTCTCTACATACAATGCTTCTCGTAGACGTCCATCTCCCTACATACAACGCTTCTTGTAGACGACCATCTCTCTACATACAATGCTTCTCGTAGACGTCCATCTCTCTACATACAACGCTTCTTGTAGACGTCCATCTCTCTACATACAATGCCTCTCGTAGACGTCCATCTCTCTACATACAACGCTTCTTGTAGACGTCCATCTCCCTACATACAATGCCTCTCGTAGACGTCCCTCTATCTACATACAACGCTTCTCGTAGACGACCATCTCTCTACATACAACGCTTCTTGTAGACGTCCATCTCTCTACATACAATCCTTCTCGTAGACGTCCATCTCTCTACATACAGCGCTTCTCGTAGACGTCCATCTCTCTACATACAACCCTTCTCGTAGACGTCCCTCTATCTACATACAACGCTTCTCGTAGACGACCATCTCTCTACATACAATGCCTCTCGTAGACGACCATCTCTCTACATACAACGCTTCTCGTAGACGTCCATCTCTCTACATCTCGTAGACGTCCCTCTCTCTACATACAATGCTTCTCGTAGACGTCCATCTCCCTACATACAACGCTTCTTGTAGACGACCATCTCTCTACATACAACGCTTCTTTTTTTGCTAAACACTTGTTAATTGCACTAAAACTGAGTTTATACTCTCCACACACATTTTTACCGCTGCAAAAATGCTATTTTCCTGTCTGTCATGCTGACCCATTGCCATCAGTACTTTGGAAGTCAGAGAGCTGAAATAGCTATGGATAGCAGGAAAATCGAAGTCTTTATTGGCATACTTATTCTGGATCAGTCACTCAAAGTAACAAAGTCAGGGTCAGCATAACTGTCAAGCAAGTAGCATTTCAGATGAAGAGATCAGCAAAATAAATGCAGTGTCCACATCTTATAATAGGTTTCCTTTCAGATGAGGCCCTTACAACCTTTGTTTGTAGTTATTGGGAACACACACCCTGGAGTGGAAACTGTGTAATAAGCTTTTATCATCTTAAAGAGACTTTGTACTCTTCACCAGCCTGGGAGACATGAAGGGCAGGTAGAATGCAGCCAACCATGCAAAGACTCAACTCATGCATGAAGCAAACCTGGGAGCAAAGTAAAGATACTAAAGTAACAGAAAAACCAGGTAGAGCAAAAAATCGGTGGGTCAGTAAATACCTCTTACCTTTTCACTTCAGTGCACCTTGCAGCACACCCTGTGCCATCTCTGCCTCCTGATAGGTCATGCCCTTCATTTCCACCCTAGAATGCAATGCCCAGGGTCTACAAAAGACAGGCCTGGGCACTGTCAAATGGTAGGCATGCCTATGTATATACAGAGCTTCAGAATGTCAGTATTCACATCAACAGAGTGCTCCAAGCAGGCTGAAGAAGTGACTAATGCTAGGGGAAGAGGTGTGTACTGACAGCTTATGCCGTTTGCTACCTGGCAGAGCCAATAGTTTAGGATTTGTATTTCCCTTAAAGTATATTGTAATACAGAGAAAACACGTTTGCAGCATTTAGGTAAGCTGCCTGTTCTGATGAGAGCAAGCTGTCCCCTGACAGTCACATCAACAATGCACAGACTGGCTATCCTTATCCATGTCCATGATGGACATAGCTGATAAAAAAAACTTTTATTAAATGCAGATGGAAATAGTTGTCAACGGACAGTTTACACCCGTGCCATGAGACAACAAAAAATGAACACGAAGGGAGAAGAAACCTTTAGCATTCCATATTGCTTGAAAATCATACAAGAGTCCATAGACGGGTACTAAACAGACAGGAACAAAGCACCCTCCGTTTATGAAAATGGGGCGAGCATTGTAGACGCAGCATGTCAACTACTCGAGAGATCAGAGATGCTGGAAATGTCCATGAAAGTGAAATGAACGGTGTCACAACATACAATACAGGCAGCGCTATTGTGGGTTACAGACTCATCCCCGCAGCCTGATCTATTAAGATCTGTCACTTTGCAGTCTACAGACAGACGGGATACAGAGTGGGCAGTACGCTACTCTAGGATCTTTTCATATGCAGCCTGTTTACTCTGAGGTTCTTCCTTTCTGTACACAGCAAATATGTTGCTGTAATATTCCCTCTTCACTCCTAGCACTGTGCTCAGTGTCAAGACCATTTGTATACTGTATTAAGTCTGCCACTGTCCAAGTTATAATTTTCGGGTAGACAATATGTTTGGCAAAGCTACCTTTAAACAGGCAGACTGGGCCAGAGAAAACATGAGTTGATTACCTGATAACTCTGTTTCCAGGAATCTTCCAGGACAGCCATCGAGATATAGGCTCCGCCTGCCTGCAACAGGAAACACATCAACCACATTAAATAAATAGACTCCTCCTTCCATCCCAAGTCAGTAACCTCTAGGACCGAAGGCTACCCCATGCACAAAAGTATCCCCTCCTTCATCCAACCTTGGATGCCACCTGGATACACACCAAGGGCGGGAACTGGCTGTCCTGGAAGATTCCTGGAAACAGAGTTATCAGGTAATCAACTCATGTTTTCCCCAGTCATCTTCCAGGACAGCCATCGAGAGGATCAGTGAGGACAAATCTTACCTCCTAGGGTGGGACCACAGCTTGCAGGACTTTCCTGCCAAATGCCTGGTCTTGTTGAGTCATAAGGTCCAGCCTGTAGTGCCTGACGAACGTCTGGAAGCTGGACCACGTGGCTGCTCTGCAGATCTGTTCTGGAGTAGCCCCTGCTCGCTCTGCCCAGGACGTAGCCCATGCTCGAGTCGAGTGTGCCGCAAGCGAACCTGGCAGCACCAAGCCCTGTGCTTTGTAGGTGTCAGTTATGGCCATTTTAATCCACCTTACAATCGTGCTTATCGCCTTTAGCTCTCTCCAGTTTGACGACCTGAGGCGGCTCCCCTGCTCTCAGGCTGCCTGCCAAATGGACTCCTGGCAGTGAGCACCCCAACCCCAGGCACTGGCATCCGTCTTGACCACAAGTGGTGCTGGCTGAGACCAAAGTCTGCCGACTGGTCCAAATGCATAGTAGGGTAAGGCTCAGCCCTAAGGCAAACAAACATGAGCCCTTAAAATAACAAACATTACGATGTCCCTGTGTAGCCGACGGAAACACAAAAAAACTGACTTGGGATGGAAGGAGGAGTCTATTTATTTAATGTGGTTGATGTGTTTCCTGTTGCAGGCAGGCGGAGCCTATATCTCGATGGCTGTCCTGGAAGATGACTGGGGAAAACCTCTCTGACTTTGAATTTGGCAATTTGTGTTAATGGCCAACTCTGCCTGTTAGAGCAGGTGCCAGGGGCGAGGTTAGGTGCAGTGCCTGTGGCCTGAGCAGGCAGCAAAGACAAATTCTGCTCAGCACTCTGCTTCAGTCTCGAAGCAACATAACCCCACAGGTCCTACTGGCCTATGATACTTGTACTGTGATCCTAGATGCTGCTATGGCTATAGCCTCTGTTTACACAGACTGTTGTCAACCCACTCCCTGTGACCCTGTCTAAACGATGCCTGCCTTTGTATAATCTTAGAGTGAAATTCAAACCTCCATGGTGATAAACTATGTCTTGGATGAGCCCAGCACACACAAACCTATGACAGAAATGGACTTTGTACAACTGTGTGCTCCATCCGGGCTGGTTGAAATTCTCACAGACATCTACCAGCGCGAATATTTGGCAGTGACCAATAGACTGCCATTTGTAAATGGGGAAACCCACAACTGTAGGAAGACTTCAGCCTCTATAGATAGAGCTGGGCAGCTATGGCCCAGGAGGAGGGAGGGCAATATAATTAACAGTAAAAACCGCCCTGTGATCTAAGTGCACCTTACGAGACCAGGCTGCTGGAGATGACCCTGCCCCACATATTCAGATGCCTCCATGCTGGACATACAAACACATGCTGCACTGACGGACATTCCCACTTACTTTCTTTCGGGAGTCCCCTAAATGCGAGTCTAGAGGAAGGGAGAGGAGGATTGGCTCAGCTATAACAGGCATTTTGATTGAACATAAAATGCAAGCACTAGTCCTCTTTAAAGTGGACCAAAAACTATAACCCCCCCCCCCCTTTTTTCTGGACCATCCTGTCCTACTACACTAATACAAAGTAAAAGATTTGCAGATCTACTTACCTTTGCTAAAGAAACCACTGCTCAAGGTTTTTTGGTCATGTGACTTCAGCCATAGTTCTCTTTTAAGGAAAGCATTATATTGTTAACACATAACATGTCAGGAAATCGACCTGTAATGTTACTGATAGGCCCACTTCTTTTACCATCTATTAGCATATGGAAGCAGGATGTGGGAGAGGGTGATATAGCATAGGTCCACTTTATCCTTCATAGCTATTCCTGTAAAAAAAAAATCTAAGCATGCAAAGCAGGCCACTGAAAGCACCCTGGAACCAAAAGATTAAAGAAATAGCACAGGGGACAGAACACAAAATACTGGGGATGAGGATTCCAACAACTGACCTCCAAAAAACTCCAGTTCCCTCAAGCCATCAACCAGGATCCGGTCAGAAACCCAACGCTGGAGGCAAAAATGAATGTGAGGAAGAAAAGGGATACAAAAAGTTACAAAATGATACAGATTAGGAACTGCCAGAACACCATTTATATTGAGATGATGGGATGCTGGGAGTTGAGAAATCTGTCCAATATGGACACAGAAACTAAATGAAATCACATTCGTAGAGTGGAGACGGCTTGACAATGTGTCTATTGCTGTCTGTCACAGTGACACCACATCACGTCTTTCATGGGATCGCAGGGACACATACATTTTATCTTCAGAAAGTTTAATAAATAATACAAATGGTCACATGACATCTCAGTGATGTAATTATACAACCCTGATCATAACATTGTTTTGTCTTGCTTTATATATGATCAGTGTCTTGCGGTGACTTGTGTGTAAAGGGGCCTTGCGAGGTCTTAAAAAGTGCGGGCAACGAATACCAATCACTTTAATACCAGCCACGGCGGCTACACAGCATTACTTTCCTCTGCCCTCTATTTAGCTGGGGTAGAAAAGAATGCCAAGCCTGATGAAAGGACCCTGTGTGGCCCCGAAAGCGCTTGTTCTACTTTGACTGACATGGTTCTGAATAAATTAATACTTGATGATCCTGAAAGGATTTTGGTGTGCTGGTGACATTCTTCACAAGTTTAGTACAACTGTGGCGCCATCCGCAGCCACTACAAGCACCCTTCCCTGAAGATTGAGACATCCAGTATGGACTGTGACAAGACATCCATATATTAAGAAAAGAAGGGAAGCCTTGCATAGGTGCCGAGTCACAACCTGCAACATAAACACAGCTGAGAACTGTCTTATCTCAACCTTTTTTAAGGCCGGCCATACACTTATAGTTTCATTTCTGCTTTCCCTATTCAAGTTTACGGTGCGGATAGGGGAATCCCCCCGTGATACGGTATTCTGACAGCAGTGGGTATGACGCTGTCAGAATACTAAACAGTGACTGCAGCTGACTGGCTCTTTTGACAAAAGGGGGGGGGGGTCCTGAAGGGTCCACACACTGGGAAAAATTCAGACAAGTCAGAGGGATGTGGACAAAATTTGACCAGCGTATGGCCAGATTAAAAGGGGATTTCCCCCATTTTGGAAAGATCTTCCCTCACTTCCTGTTGTGTCTAGAGATAGAAAATACAAAAATAAGAACCTGTAAAGGGGTTTTAACCAACCATTCTGTACTGGATTCAAAACTAAAGAACAAAAAAAAAAAGAAACAGGAAGATGCGTTTAGATATATTTTGATAGCTTGTTCCTGCATGTGTGAACCGCCCTGTACCTAGCTGTATGTCTCACCACTCTCCGACCATTGGTGTGATGACACCTGAGAACCGCTATGGACTTACCGCCAGATGCTCCAGAACGTCATGGATCAGGAAAGAACCAAAAGTTACAAAGGAAAACAATAAATTCTACATCGAGGTCAACTTACAAGAAAAGACATGAGGTCCTCTTTATGTCAAGTGGATGTTCAGATGACATAAACTAGAACCTGCAAAGAAAATTCTGGTCAATTCCCATAGAGCTGTTCATTTATAACAAGCAACACGTCAAGCAGACGGCTGGACACGAAGTTAAAATCATTCATGTTTATTACCCTTCTACCTGTCAGCAGCCAGTGTTATTACCTTCTAGGCAGCATTTCCAATAAAAACCACAAAAAACACACATAAATCCTAGTCTCTCTAACACTTACTACGCAGCTCAGATCCCTCTAAGGCTTCCTGTGCAGTTCAAGTCCCTCTGATGGGGAAATGGACCTCCTACCTAGCAGCACAATACAACAACTTTATACTTACAATGCTGCCACCACACAGTCTCTCTGCTGCAGGCCAACCCACCCTTTCCCAGGGATTGAGACCTGTGATTTTTACAGTGAAGAAGTAGCACAGCTCATCCCGGTGCTCTCTCCTCCTCTCACCCCCAATTGGCTCAGAGTGCTGCCACTTCCTCTCCCATTCTGAAAGCTGCTGTGTGACAGGAGGTTGCTAAGACAACAGATTTGGGTACATATGACTTAATAAATACAGAAGAGCAATCATTTAAAAAAAAAAAAATATCAAGCGTCAAATATTAATTTCACAACAAAATGACTATATGTGATGGGGTATTTATTTTTTAGAACATATCGGTTACTAGATAAAATAAACATATCAAATAGGTTCTGCGGTATTCATGGACAGACATGAAAATACAAAATGCAGTGAGCAGGGGGAGCCTGACTGGGTGCAAGCAGGCGTGACATAATGACAAAACTCCTGTCATGATAACACATAGGGCCCCCCATTGATCTGTCACCACCATGACTACAAGCAGGACCCCCATTGATCTGTCACCGCTATGACTACAAGCAGGACCCCCATTGATCTGTCACCACTATGACCCCCCCAATGATCTGCTCTCATTATGCCGACACACAGGACCCCCACTCATCACCATGACTCTAGATGGGGACCCCCATTGATCTGTCATCACCATGACTACACACAGGACCCCTCCCTGTCTAATATTATACCACCCTCCAATAATACCAATCATGGAGGAAGTACCGTGGAGACTTTACCATTCTCCAATGATATCTTCCAAAAGGCAGGGCAGGGGCAGTACCGAGTAGACTTCTGCACACAGAACCCGGCCTTCTCTGTACTATACCAGCCTCCCAGGGATAATTACACCAAGCATGGAGCTCGTCCGCCCATGTAAAAAGAAAGGAGTACTGAAAAGACCACTCTGTATACGCAGGACAACCCCTCCTCCCTCCTGAAACGCTGGGACTTCTAGTCCCCACAGACAGGAGCTATTTACACACATACACACCCCTCTCACTGAACGCCTGCCCGGCTCTCCGCTGCTTCCGTTCTACCCCGGAAATGACCCGGCTTGGCGGAGATTGCCTTTGCGTCACTTCCGGTGAGGCCTGTAAGTCACCAGGAGAGTGTGGAGGAGAGCTGAGGAGCTTCTGCTGCTGCGGGTAACATGACGGACAATAGGAGGGAGGGGGGTACGGCGGGTATCCCGGGCTTATATATAAGACTTGTGAACTTATTATATACTCTCTATGTTTATACAGTATATGTATACTCCTATATACAATGTATGTGTACTTCTTTATGTATATACAGTATATGTATACTCCTATATACAATGTATGTATACTCCTATGTATATACAGTGTATGTATACTCCTCTATGTGTATATACAGTGTATGTATACTCTATGTATATACAGTATATGTATACTCCTATATACAATGTATGTATACTCCTCTATGTATATACAGTCTATGTATACTCCTATGTATATACTGTATATGTGGAGGTTGTACAAAGTGAATGGAGTACATTGCATTGTACCGGGCACACCATGCGCTGTAATAATATTGCCAGTATGGAGACGGACATTATTGTCCATGTCTCCTTTGGGAGATTTCCCTCCTGATACTGATACATGGAGGTGTACGCTGTCTGTAGGATCACTGATCCATGGCGGTGTACGCTGTCTGTAGGATCACTGATACATGGAGGTGTACGCCGTCTGTAGGATCACTGATACATGGAGGTGTACGCCGTCTGTAGGATCACTGATACATGGAGGTGTACGCTGTCTGTAGGATCACTGATCCATGGCGGTGTACGCTGTCTGTAGGATCACTGATTCATGGCGGTGTCTGTCTGTAGGATCACTGATTCATGGCGGTGTACGCTGTCTGTAGGATCACTGATTCATGGCGGTGTACGCTGTCTGTAGGATCACTGATTCATGGCGGTGTACGCTGTCTGTAGGATCACTGATACATGGCGGTGTACGCTGTCTGTAGGATCACTGATACATGGCGGTGTACGCTGTCTGTAGGATCACTGATACATGGGCGTGTACTACAGCATTGCTGATCCTAGTAGGCAAGGTATTGCACTGTTTTGTAATTGCATGTGGAAAGCTTGATAGCATCATACACTGTTTTTGGGGATGTTGACGTTCTATGTACTGACTTTGTACATCCTATGAACCAAATACATCAATGTATATATTCGGTGACACTAAGTCTATAGCTATTCTTACAATAAGACTGTATACATTATGTATGTGCTATTTTACTGGTGTAATTATGTGATGGTATACCTTGTATGTGCCTGATTCCCACTGTCATAGTTCCAAATACCTGCTGAAAAAGAAGTCTGACATTAGTATTCCATTCAGTCCCATGCTGGTACACAGCCTGCAGTGCGTCTCTGGTGAAAGGTGGCTTTCTGTCCCTGTTAGACTGAACCCTGAGATGTTTGGGTGTTGGGGTTTTCCCTAGGTGGAGGGTGCTCCTGATAGACTGAACCCTGAGATGTTTGGGTGTTGGGGTTTTCCCTAGATGGAGGGTGCTCCTGATAGACTGAACCCTGAGATGTTTGGGTGTTGGGGTTTTCCCTAGGCGGAGGGTGCTCCTGATTGACTGAACCACCAAAAGTTTGGGTTTAGGGTTTTCCCTCGGTGGTGGGTGCTCCTGATTGACTGAACCCCGAGATGTCTGGGCTTAGGGTTTTCCCTAGGTGGAGGGTGCTTCTGATTGAACCCCCAAAAGTTTGGGTTTAGGGTTTTCCCTCGGTGGAGGGTGCTCCTGATTGACTGAACACCGAGATGTCTGGGCTTAGGGTTTTCCCTAGGTGGAGGGTGCTTCTGATAGATTGAACCCTGAGATGTCCGGGTTTTCCCTAGGCGGATGGTGCTCCTGATTGACTGAACTCTGAGATGTCTGGGTTTTCCCTAGGCGGAGGGTGCTCCTGATTGACTGAACCCTGAGATGTCAGGGTTTTCCCTAGGCAGAGGGTGCTCCTGATAGACTGAACCCTGAGATGTCTGGGCTTAAGATTTTCCCTAGGTGGAGGGTGCTTCTGATAGATTGAACCCTGAGATGTCTGGGTTTTCCCTAGGCGGAGGGTGCTCCTGATTGACCGAACCCTGAGATGTCTGGGTTTTCCCTAGGCAGAGGGTGCTCCTGATAGACTGAACCCTGAGATGTCTGGGCTTAAGATTTTCCCTAGGTGGAGGGTGCTCCTGATAGACTGAACCCTGAGATGTCTGGGCTTAAGATTTTCCCTAGGTGGAGGGGTGCTCCTGATAGACTGAACCCCGGGATGTCTGGATTTGACCTTATCCAACACACTTACGTGCATCTTTATTCCATTTGGATGTTCTCATAGGGCACAAAGGGTCAGAGCAGCACAGCCTTCCTGTTAATGTTTGATGGAGTTTTCTGTGCACATCAGGAAGTTTATCCCTTTTGCACCATTGACTTTTTTTCTGAAAAATAAAGCGTAAAGTTGGGTATACACTGTTACATTTTCTTTTGCTCAGCGTTAGGAAAATTCTAACAGATTCCCCCGAATATATATAAACAGTATGGATGGAGGAATCTCCAGCGGTGGCGTTTGTATTCTGACATCCACCCTTTTCCCTGTTAAACCCATCCTTTCGGAAGGATCTAGTATTTTCATAGGCATCCCAAATGACTTCTATTCTTACACAACAATGGTTATACAGTCTGTTTGAACATTTTGCACAGTCTGATTCAAAACAATGGCGCTGGTGGTAAATGGTTATTGTAGAGAGTTATAATTGGGTTCAGGAGTCCTAGGGAGGAGTGTTATGCAGGGCACAATGAGCCAGGAAGGGATTACCTCTTAAGGAGATTACCTGAAATATTTCACTGTCTGAGCTCGGTTAGGTTACCGTTGTCATTAAAGGACCATATTTAATAAATTCATAAGATGAGTTTCTCCCAGCCTAGGCCATAGGGGGAATACAGTCGAACACACAGGTTAGTGTGACGCTGCGTGTAAGCCAAAAGGGTTTTGCTCACTCTCTTCCTCTCTATGTACTGCCAGACAAGAGTCGGTTTACCCGAGAGGAGTCCGATGATGTCTTTTCACATCCAACCACCCTCAAGTCTGTGTCCAGTCTAAATAGGAAACGATTGGGTGATGGTCTCATGTCTGTGGGCTAGACGCCCTAGCTGACAGATCTCAGGGGAATGGTAATTGATTGAAAATGAATGGTGTTCTCTTGTTGATTGGTCAGCAGTGGTATGTTATACATGGGTGACCTGAGTGGTTTTTCTGTCATTCAGCCCATGTGTGGGTAACTTTAGGTTATGACTTCACATCCATTGTCTGTTGCCTGCCTAAGGCTGACAATACTCTGCATATTAGAGCAAGATACATAATAGATTCTGTACTGCATGCAACAGACAGGAATAAAATGGGGTGACTACGATCAGTATGCACAATGAAAGGACTTCGTATAGGTTATCTGTCATGCTGGGAAGGATGCATGCATCCCACTACAACTTGCATCCTTTTCTGTGACAGAAAGGTATCCAACCTCTTGCAGGATATGTATGGTCAGCCATGTCGGGAGGGGGTACAATAGCACTATCGGCACCAGGATCTCTATGGTTATTTCACACATTTATCTACAAAGAAAGTTGTTACTTATTACAAAAAATCCCAATGTACCTTTTTATATTTCTTTTTTTTGTAGTATGTATTCGGCCAAGATGTTGTCCCGCCTGTTGGCGGCTGTCCTCTTTCTGCTGCTGGTGACCGCCTCCAGCGCCAAGTTCCAGGAGTTTGACGACGGCGACGATGTGACTGAATACGATGACAACGATTTTGCTGAGTTTGAGGATGCTCCGGAGGAGACAGCCACCCCTCACCCTCCTAAGCAGAGCCCAGGAAGAGCCCTGGAGGAAGAAGAGGAAGAGGAGGAGGAGGACGATGAAGAGGCCACGGTAGAAGTGGAGGGGCAGGAAGAATTTGAACTGGACGCAGAGGGACAAGTAAGATGTTTTATGGCTTCATCGGGGCAGAATGGCTATTCTGGAAACCTAGGGATGCACCGATACTAGTATCAGTGCTGATGCCAAGTATTTGGGCGAGTACTGGTACTCGCCCAAATGCTCTGATGCCTAGCCTGATACTTGGGCTATCCGCGAACATCGGAATGAGAGCAATAGTTCTAGGGCCATCAATCACTGATAACACTAAACTGATGAGCTGTAAAAGCTTTTAAAGCATCTCCTATGACCAATTTTGGGTATGCTAGTTTTTTGCGATTTCGCGGGTGCGCACAATTTTTAAGCTTGACATGTTTGGTGTCTATTTACCTGACGTGACCCCGTCTTTTATATTTTACCAAAAAAGTGGGTAATATTAGTTGTTTTATAACATAGCCATAGTGGTGATTAAATACCACCAAAAGAAAGCTCTATCCGTCCCCAAAAAATGGTATAAAATTAATTTCAGTACAGCGCTGCAAGACGGAATATATGTCAAAGTACCGCAGCGCTGAATACTGAAAAATGGCCTGGCCAGGAAGGGGGGTCTAAACACCTGGTCTTCAAGCGGTTAATGGGACATTCTGTATCGGCGAGTACAGGGAAAAAAATATTGGTACTAGATACCGAAAATCCGGTATCGGTGCATCCCTACTAGAAAGAAAACCTGTCACCTACGCAGAACAGGCAGCTATTGTGTACACTGAACCTAGACTTGTGTCTCAACAATGTAACTGGATGTACTAAAACAATGGCTTGTATGATCCACAAAATGACGGCAGGATTTGTAGGTCAGATGTACATATAGGCGGCTACACAATTGAATCATTCTAGGCTTATCTTAACAATCTATAGCTGTTTAATGTCGGAATCCACTTATCCTTATTATGCTGCTTCTTTACCCCTTTAATGTCATACAATAATCTGGTTTATTTAAAATTGCTCCTCCATAAGGTAGCCGATAAACCTATGCTGTCATTTTTAGCTCTACTTTGGGTACTGGAAGGGAACTGCTGGGTGTGCAGGCACATGTGACTAACTCAATGTGACGACGTTAGTGCTTGATGATTGGCCCAGTTTTGTTCACATTGGGTCGGGTAAGTCCTCATCCCTCTGTAAACTTTGACTAGAGAGCCCTGGAGCTTACACAAGGCTGTCTATCTGTGTTGATATTGGCAGAGTAGAGGTATGTATATGCTGTGATGGATGAGAATATTAAAGTTAACCTGTTGCTTTGCCATACATGGACAAAGCACATGTTCTCTTTAAGGTTCAGCCTTAGGTTAAGGTTCTTTTTAGGGTTAAGGGGATTAAATGCCAGCCTGTGTTTTAGGGTAATGATAAAGCCACACAATATCTTAAATACATTTTGGGTTAGCACCTGAGAGCTTGCCATTTCACATACTGTAAGTAAGGCCTGGTTCACACCTGGGCGTTTTACAGCGCGTTCCTACGCTCTGTAAAACGCTCAACATGTGAAAACCAATGATTGCCTATGGGCATAGTTCCCACCTGGGAGTTTTACAGCGCGTTCCTACGGGCATGGTTCCCACCTGGGAGTTTTACAGCGCGTAGGAACGCGCTGCAAAACGCCCTACGCCCAAAGAAGTACAGGAGCTTCTTTGGGGCGTATTTGCAGCACGTATCCACTGGGATACAGCTAGGTAGGCATTGGAAACGCGCGTCTGTTGCTCGTTTTTTTTAACCATGAATCGCGGTAAAAACGTGCGACAAACACACATATTCGATACGCCTAGGTGTGAACCCAACCTTAGAGTTTGAGCTCCTAAGATGTATCTCCACTTTACTTGTATTGTTTTAATCTGTTTGTTACTTGGTGGAATCTTTACATGACAGCCTCATTTCTTTTTGTCTCAGGAGTCTGATACAGATACTGAGCCGTACGATGATGAAGAGTTTGAAGGTTATGAAGATAAGATTGATGCAGGCAGCCCCAGCAAGAACAAGGACCCTATCACCATTGTGGATGTAAGAATAACAATTCCTATTCTTTATATATGTTGTGGATGGGAATGTACAATCTATTCCCGGTTTCTACATATATTGTGTTTCTTTCTGCTAGGTCCCTGCTCATCTACAGAACAGCTGGGAGAGCTATTATATGGAAATCCTTATGGTCACCGGCCTCTTGGCCTATATCATGAACTACATTATCGGCAAAAACAAGAACAGCCGACTTGCACATGCTTGGTTCAACTCCCACAGAGAGCTCCTGGAAAGCAACTTCTCTCTCGTAGGTGAGTGTGACTGTGGGGCATCTAGTGCTTCCGTTGATGTTGGAATGTGTGTCTACTTGTAATAATGTGCAGCCAGAAGATGGTGCTGTGATTGAAAAAAAAAGTTGGGTGGGTTTGGACACACATGCAATGTTGTAAGACTTACAGGATTATCGTCTAAACAGTTCATTTTATGATTGCAGGGGATGACGGGACAAGCAAAGAAGCCGTGAGCACAGGGAAACTGAACCAAGAGAATGAGCACATCTACAATCTCTGGTGTTCGGGACGCCTGTGTTGTGAGGGCATGCTGATTCAGCTTAAGGTACTGTGATTGTCTGTTCAGTCTTTATACTAAAGTAATAGGCTCAGCCTGTATTTTGTTGCTCGTAGATCTTTTGCTAGCTTACGATATTCAGGACCAGAAGGTGGACCGGGGTGTATGCAAGCTATTTTGGTAAAGAGGACCTTTCTTTAGGATCACACTGGATAAAATAAAACCATTATGTAAATAGCCAGCTGCAACTATACACCAGTGCTGCATACATCTTTGAAGGAATCCTGTGGTCATAGAATACTGACGTTACATAGTAGGTGACTTCATTTTGGCTCCATCTTCTTTTGGCGTGCCCTGGGAGTCCTGAAGCCCAGGGTGTTGTGTTATGTGGTTGGCAGCTATTCACAGTGGGTGTGAGGTTTGGCTAGCTCCCTTTCCCAGCTGCTTCTCTATGGGTCACTGAAGCCACCTATCACAGGTGAAGCCAATGTGGATTTAAGAACTAGAGCCCATCATCGCAGCAGGCAGTGGCCTGAAGGTGTCAGCTGTGCAATGGCACTAGCAATTTTTTTTTAGGTAGTAATACTGCGGTTACACTTTAAAGTAAACCTGTGACCAGGCTATGGGCATTTGGTATTTACATATTCTTAACAAGCGCTATTTTACATCAAACCCTCCTTAACTGTATCTGCAGATCTTGTGGAGCAATTCATGTTTATATTTCACAGCAGAAATAGTGAAGTAATTTGTTCAGCGGCTCAGATCACCCCTCTTTCACCCTTCCGAGCTTCATCTCTGTGTATACATTAGAGATTAGAAGGATGAATTGTTCTACAGTGCTTACAGCTACAGAGGATAGTGAGGGCTTCTTTTACTGCTGATTTACTTCTTGTTACTAATATCGAAATACTTGAATGTCCACAACCTTGACAGAAACCCTCCAGCTGCAGACCAGGCAGACATCATGTCTGTGGCAGTGAGCTTATGTAAGCAAAGCATGAAAACTTAGACAAGTCTGTTCTCCTTTAGAATGGAGTTCCTTTTCTTTAAAGTTTGTCAGTTGAAGGGTATGTGGCAGTTGTCTCCTATCTGTGGGGCGATGTTATTCAAAGCTTCTTCCTGTCTTCCAGTTTTTGAAACGCCAGGACCTGTTGAATGTATTATCCCGTATGATGCGTCCAACTTGTGATCAAGTGGTATGTATTTCTTGAGATACTTCTTCCCTTGTGCTGCCCCCTGACTAGTTAGAGATGTTTTTATCTTCCTGTCTTGGATTACAGAATTCATTAACCTTTTGGGGAGAATGTAATTCTATTTAATGGGCCCCATGCTTATTGTTTACTGTTTTCCACTTCTGGAAAGTATCTCAGATCTGCAGTTTTGTTGTATGTTTTAAAACAGTGACAGTCTTTTCCTTTTGTCTTTCTTTCACTCCCAAGCAAATAAAAGTGACAATGAATGATGAGGACATGGATACGTATGTGTTTGCCGTCGGTACTCGAAAGACCCTGGCACGGTTGCAGAAAGAGATGCAGGACTTGGTAAGATTGCCGGACTTTGCATTACTGTTAAAACCCATGATCGTGGTCTAACCACCCTGACAAGTCTGTTTGCTTCTTTGTAGAGTGAGTTCTGCAGTGATAAGCCCAAGTCTGCAACCAAGCTGGGGCTCCCAGATTCTCTGGCTATTCTGTCTGAGATGGGAGAGGTGACAGACGGTGTCCTGGACACCAAGGTGAGGACTGATATCTCTTCCCTTAAAGTTCTAACACAATTACTTCGGGACAAAAAGCAACATTTGTTTTCTTTGTCTCCCACAGATGGTTCACTTTCTAACACATTACGCTGATAAGATTGAATCCATCCATTTCTCGGACCAATTTTCTGGTCCAAAGCTTATGCAAGAGTAAGTACTCGCCTCAGTTACTTAGTGGAGACAGCTGTTTTGTGTGAGTGGTGTCATGACTTTCCTGTGCAGAGGTAGAAAATGAATGGGATCCGTATGCAAGTTTCAGAACAAATGGCATTAGGTAGGACTGTGCATTGAACTTGGCTAAATATCCCTGCAACTGACCCAGAGAGGGTTTTTTCCTCAGGAAAAGAGGAGTTACACTTTAAAGGTGTGCACACAATATTAATTATAGCTTGGATGTATTATCTAGACTTCTTTTAGCTCAGGGACTCCAGATCCATCCCTTTCATCATTACATATACACACACCTCATAGAGTTTTAGTTTTGCTGTAGCCTGAAGGACATTACTCCACTTGCTGCAATCTTAATATTATAATGTGTATTACTCCACATGTCCAAACATTTGTGGACACCTGACCATCACACCCACCATATATATAATAAATGTTTGCAGACCCCACTCCCAATGGTTGAGTTCAGGTGTTTCCAGTAAAGGGTACTACTAATGCTACAGCATAGAAAGACTATTTGCCTCATTTTACATTTCTAACCTTGTGGTTTGGGTAAGGCCCATTTCTGTTTCAGTGGGACCTTCAATCCATAGGGATACAGTAAGCCAGCTCCATACAGGTATGGTTTGACAAGTTTGGTGTGGAGGAGATTGAGTGGCCTGCACGGAGCTCTGAGCCACAAAGGTTGGGCAACCTTATATTAGTGTGCAAGGTTTAGGGATAGGATGTCTAACAAGCTCATATAAGCGTGATGGTTAGGGCTCCACAGAAGTTTGGACATTCTATGTACAACTGTGAGAGTTAGGTGGCCCCCATACTAAACATGAAAGGTGGGTAAGGCTGGGAACTCTCATAATGAGAACTCACAGATAGTGTCCCTGATTAAAAGAAGCCAATGAGAGATTCAACCTGATGCCATTGATCTGAAACTGATATAGCAGCCTTTGGTTTGGTCCTTTAAATAGGTGATCATATTTAGACCTTGCAGGTACTATTTGACCATATTTGCTGTATCAGAGATTAGGCGAACAACGTTTTGTGCCATATAAAAAACAAAGGGGGCCTTTAATTTGACATGCTCATGGTTAAATTGTGGTGCCCTGGTCTCATGCCATCCTATATGTTACAGGGAGGGGCAGCCACTCAAACTGCCAGAGACTAAGAGGACTCTGTTGTTTACATTTAATGGTAAGTAGCGCGACACTGACAACTGCCCTATACATGACTGTACACTGTGACACTGTTCTGGGGTAAAACTTTGTCCTTCCTGACAGTGCCTGGAGGAGGAAACGCTTCTGTCAAAGATATGGAGTCCCTTCTGCCACTAATGAACATGGTCATGTACAGCATTGACAAAGTAAGGAAGTTCCGATTGAACAGAGAGGTGAGTGGATCAAGGTGATACATCAACTTTTGTTTTCAATCCAACTGGTTTTACCTGGGTAACCAAATGTCACATAAATAGTTCTATAGCATACAGTATATACTCGTATACATAATGTCAGGCGCTCCTCTTTGCTGTGCTATAGGCTGTGTATCATATGGAGGGTAATAATAATTCAGTCCTACTGCCTGCTCTATGGACTGCTGGTGAGTATCATCACACCGTGGATGCCCATCCTTAGCTCTGTGTCCCATGTAAGTTCACCTAATTACCCTCTGTCGTCTGCCCATCAGCTTACAGAGCAGTTAATCCTACTTGAAGCCTGATTTCAGCTTAAAGCGGCGATTTAGTATGAGTATAGATTATAGGTTTCCGTAAACTGAATCCGTCACTGTGCCCATATAAATGACATCCTTCCCTTCTGCAGACATCTGGAGGAGGGGAGAAGGTTGCCAAC
This sequence comes from Nanorana parkeri, assembly GCF_000935625.1. Lineage (NCBI taxonomy): Eukaryota > Metazoa > Chordata > Amphibia > Anura > Dicroglossidae > Nanorana > Nanorana parkeri. Next base: position 2,532,389 of record NW_017306318.1, on the reverse strand, counting down.
CTTGTGTAAACTCCAGCACAGACCAACACAAAGCTCATACATGGATTAGACTGTAGATTTGTTTCCAGCAGGTGAACTGGGCAGCGGGGATGTACATTCAAGGTAGCTCTGAGGAGGAGGTGGTTGGCCTATCAAGTGGCAGTTTCCCTTTTTAAAGAGTCCAAACCTTTAAAAAACACTTTTGGATAGAGTGGGGAATGGTTTAAAACCCTGTCACATTTTTTTTTTCCTGCCTCCCCATTGGGGAATTTTTCCTTCACTTCCTGTCTTGAGACAACAAGAAGTGAAATGACATTTATCCAATGTAAGATAAACAGTCTCTCAGAGAGTTGTCACTGGAACAGATGTCCCCATTGGAAAATGTATCCTCTTTTCTGATCTGGTGACCACTCAGAGTTTTTGGATTTACCCATCACTTTGACTCAGTGGCAGTGGTCACTAGGACAAATAGGGAGGATGAGTCTCCCTGTTAAGCTACACAGCAGAAAAACTTGACAGAGCTTCTAATCACTCCCTTCTCTATTCAATAGGAAGATAAACATTGCCCTAATATACACCTTAAGATATAAGTGTTTATTTTACGTATTTGTCAGGACTTGTGACTGTAATTCCCATCTGTGCTAACCCATCCCTATGTTTTACACCATCTCCCTTCATAAATGTTTTGTACATTGACGGCAGGGCAAACAGAAAGCTGATAAGAACCGCGCCCGCGTGGAAGAGAACTTCTTGAAGCTGACGCACGTGCAGCGCCAGGAGGCAGCTCAGAGCCGGCGGGAGGAGAAGAAACGTGCGGAAAAGGAGCGCATCATGAATGAGGAAGATCCTGACAAACAGCGTCGGCTTGAAGTAAGCACATTGTGTAGGAGACGAATGGGGGGGGGAACACCAACAGTTCATATGTGACTCTGCTTGTGTTTGAAAGGTGGCCACACGTATTGATATGATCATTCTGTGCGACTAAAATCATTGACGTGAATCTGAATGAAAAGCTACATACCCTTCATTCAATCAGTTTCAGCGACGGCAGAATTTTATCTGATCGAAACCAATATCTGTTTGTGTCAGACAAACGATCTTAAAAATGGATTGATTGATCATTTTTCAGTAGACCATTTCTGATGGATTGTAGGGCTGCAGCTAATGATTATTTTCATAATC
>NW_017306318.1:2516361-2531160 GCF_000935625.1 Nanorana parkeri | reverse complement strand
CCTCCCAGCGCCGTGACCAGAAGAAGATGGAAAAGAAACAGATGAAGATGAAGCAGATCAAAGTGAAGGCCATGTAGAAGAATTATGCTGCTTTCAACCCCATCCTTTATCATCCCTTATCATCCCTTCACCTGCAGGGGATCAGAGAAGCCTCATTTACAACACTTCCTGTCACTGCCTTCCAGTGCAGAGATATCCCCTTTGTTAAAGGAAGGGTCATGTCAATTGACTTAACCCATGTGATTACCCACAGACCCTAGAGCTTTTCAGGTAATCGTGTCTCTCTGAATCTTTTTATACTAAGGTCAAAGAAAATCTTCAATTTAAGATCCGAGTTAAAGCCCAACTCCAGCCACGTAGAAGGGTTAGAATAACTGTCAGGTTTTTATTGCTGTCTGTGTCTGAGCTAGGGAGAATCCTATTCTCTTATGTCCTTGTGACACTTTTCACTAGGAAAGAAAGTGATGGGAAAACCAAAATGTATTTTCAGTTATCCATGAAAAGCTGCCAACGTTTTATCACTGTATCCATATTTTTTAGAGATTCCCGCTTCGCTTCCTTTTGTCTTTGACGGGTGTCACACAGAACAGGGGGAATCCTTCCTTCCAGTGAGGACCCAGGCAGCAATCAAACACATATTCTATCAGTGTGAGGTCAAGTCAGGTGTCCGTAAGGAGAAGCTTCCACTTACCCTGATAGAGTCGCTCCCTTTTTGGCCTGGAATGCTGCAGAATCTTGTTTGCGCGCTGGTCTGACTAGCGAGGGAGGGACTCTGTAGCAAAATGCAAGTGATCTGTTAGCTTGTGAGACATCAGCCCTTAGGGTTAGAACCTCTATCGGGATTTAAATGCTGTCTGCCCCCCCTTCCTGGGTGGGATTTGATCCCATTTCCTGTCCAGGTGATCGGTTAGAACAGGAAGTGAGGGATGAAAACAGCAGGTAAACCCTAACAGTGGTTCTAGCCCTTCCCTATTTTGGCTGGTGTATGGCTTTAACTATTTCTCTTTGCATGATCCAGACAGCCATTGTGTGGATGTCTTATTAAACAAAATACTGTCTGCTCATTCATATGGGACCTGTGACATCACATATAGCGTACAGGAGTGCTGCGCTGTAACGGTTAGCAAGCTTTCCTTTGACTGAGGGTTTTTTTCTGTAGGTTACAGCACACCATTGTTCTCAAGTATTACATCAAACCCCAAATCCCATCACCAGTTTCAGAAACCTGTATTTTCCTGGCTTTTCTGCTAACCTGCACTGTGGAAGGGATTCAGGAAATTCTCTTTTTAATACTTAACTTTGCCTCCCCTCCTCTTCTGCTCCAATACAACCCCCATCCCAGATTTTATAGATATAATATAAAAGTATTTAAGTTATTGCAAAAACGATTTCTGAAAGCTGTATAAAACAAAATAAAGGTAGTATTATTGGTAGGGTGCCCGCCAGAAGGGGACAGTAGGAATGCCGCGTGCTTGGATTACAAATGTCTATAAAGAGAACTGGTCATAACAGATACAAGGCTCAAATAATAGGAGCGTGTCGTATTCTCATTGCCATGCATTGTTGTGTTTGTATTATGATTGGAAAATAGATTTCTCAAATCACTGAAAACATTACCACGAGGATGCATTTACAGCACGCATGTTATATCTTGATTTGTATGGATAATTCCATTGTTAAAGTCAATTCACAAAGGTTTTCCCATGGGATTTTGAGCCCTAAAATACCTCTAGCATCAGGGAGCTTTAAGTATTGCTGAGGAGCGAAGGAAAAGGAACATTTTAAAGTGGTAATGAAATAACACAGCATTCAAAAAAAGCCTTTCAGACATTAACATTTACCGGTAATTTGAAAGAATACCAATTACCCTACTTTCTCTTCCATTGGAGGACACAGCAATTCTTAAACTTCCGGGTTATACTGCAACCTACAGGAGGATTGCACACTGGCAAAACAAAACACTGGGCCAGCCAAATATAACCCCTCCTACTCCCAGAATGCCTCAGTTGTTTTCTAGTGCCCTAGGAGAATGGACACTAAAGTTCTGCTGTGGGAAAGACTAATTTATTTTTGCTACCAACTAGCATAGCTGCCCCTGAGTCTTCTGTTCACGTGTTCTCTATTTTCTACCCCAGTTGATGCCACCATTGGGAATTGGTCCTTCAGCTGGCTCTTCAAGCTGAAGGCAGTCCCGAGTTCAAGACTGTAAGCAATTATTTACTTGTTGCCCACCCCTCAGTTGGAGCGCTTTTGGACATTCCAAATGTGAAATACTTTCTGTGTCATTCAATGGATGAGAAAGAAAATGGGTTTTTTGTACTCTTCATAAAATCCTTTTCTTTGAGTCAATTTAGGGACATGGATCCCACCTTTTGTGTGTTTTCTGACTGTTTCCAGTACTGCATTGCTACTAAACTGAGACACATTGGTAGTAGGAGGAGTTATCCGGGGCTGGCCTACAGTTTTTTTTGTGTCCAATCTCCCTGTAGGCGGTGGAATGACCTGACTTCCTGTGTCCCTCAATGGACTCCACAAAAAAGGACCGCACAAAAACCCTCTTTTGTTTCTGAGTTGAACAGTGAGACAGCCACTGGTGTGTTCAGGAGATGGGAATGAGGAGGTGGACCTACAGAAAAAAACAGATGAATTCAGTAACCTTAGACCTGTTTTTTTCTGTTGTTGGTCCTCCTTTTTATTATCTCTCCTCTTTTAGCTCTTCAGAACAGCAGTGCTGAAGGCATCTAACCACCCAGCACCATTACTTAAATGGGAATAGGGCTCAAAGCATATAGTAGACCCTGAAATGATCCTTCTTCTGCTTTAAAGGAAACTGCTACTTAAAAGATAAATGGAGTCTGCCAGTGCTTACATCTGGAAAATGTTAGTGGCTTGGCTCCCAGTCCCTGATCCATCATGCAGTAAGTTGGTTCAGAGTAAAAGCAACTCTCCTGATTTACTTTCTTGTTCTGGGTTGGTAACCGATGAAGCCAGTGGATCAGCATTAAAGCCCGGCAGCTTGAGAAGTCACCATTAGCAGCCTCCATAGTTTCTTTTAAAGGTCCCCTGCTACCCCCATTCGAGGTGGCTGGTTCTTGGACTTAAAAATATTAAGAATGCAGTTTGTCATCCCAAGTGCTGTGCCCCTTCTGGTGTGAAATGCCAGTAGTCCATAGGTTTCAGACAGTAATCTAAGCTTCTTGGTCTCAATGAGACCAATAGCCTTTCTCCTTTTTAAAACAGTCCCAGAATAGAGCCATTGACCTGACTTTGGGTATAACGAAGCAAACTTCAGTGCACAGCATAGCAAGTTTTTTTGCACCCTGATGTTTTACAGCTACATTAGCTATGAGACTCGAATGAGAATAATAATGATGAATGGATGAAGACTAAATCCTTACTAAGTAACACTAATGAAGAAAACATGGTATCAGAAGCTATGCAAAATAGATTCATTTTAAAATTGTAGTGTAGGCAGTAATCTAACTTATGTGAAGTCAAGTCTGAAAGCTAATATTCCTAGGATACTGGCCAGTAGTCAAAGGTGAATTCCACCTTTTTTTTGTATACATCAGGACTACACTTCTTGAATATCCCAGGTTACTGATGTTGCATTTTCCCTGTGGCGCTCCTTGCTGGTGAAATCCAGTATTGCATCTCACGTGCAATGCAAAGTTGGGTGGACCAACTAAGACTGCCAATTTAAAGAGCAGCAGAAAGAAATCCTTGTGCTTCTTATGACAAGGCAGGTAGATGGTGGCTTTTCAGTTAATGTGGAATACTAATTTAGTATGTATATAATTCTCAAGTTTGAATGTAAAGCCTATGTGATCACAGGCGCGTAGAACAAAGGGGTCAAGCATCTAGACTTAAAGTGAACTTGTTCTTTGGCCCTCACTCCTTAAGCTTGGCTACTCATGTGGTTGCCTGTGGAAGGAAAAGCTTTATTATCAAGCTCCAAGTCAATCTAGTTAAAGCTTACCATCGCTAAGGACCTGCTCATGTGTTCCAGTACTCAGGTCAGCAATGGGCTGCTCAGGCACTCTGTGCTGCTCGTGGGAGGAAGAGGAGAGTTGCAAGCTCCCCCATACTCCAGAAGTGTGTATTTCGCTTTTCTTAAACAAGTGAACAGGGCAACCGTAGACAGCTCAAAGGAAGCATAGGCAGCATGTAGGGTTAGTATGAAGTGAACCCTACAAGGGCAAAGCACAGTCTCACTTCAAGCTTCCTTTACATCCACTGGTACCCGGCTCTTCATATAACATGCTTATTGACTCTTCAGCTGAGCTCCCTATAGGCTGTAACATATGGCCCTAGTGTATCTCCACTCAGAGTAACAGAGGATCTGGCAGACTTTCAGCCTGAGGCATGTCTTTGTGTAGTATGAGCTCTTAAATTTCTAATTCGCTTGTTTTTAGCCCATACAAGAGACTTTCATATGGCGGCAGAATAAGCATTGGCTGCATGCCAAACTTTTTTTTGCTGTAGATGTTAGCCATCGCCTGGATTTAATCAATATTCTGGCTGGTGGAGCATGATGGGGAAGTCTAAGGTTGCCATCCCTGGGCATGACCATGTCTGCTGTGCTTTCTGCATCATGAAAAATTGAAATGCAAAACTGTCCGATAATAAAACACATGACTGAATGTATGGAACAAGCCAGTAAATTTATTGGATGTTTCAACTACTTTTCATACCTGTCAGATATGGTTGACTCGCCCAGATATAGTAATCGGACTTTCGGGGAGCTGAAAAGCCAGAGCACTAAGGCCGGGGTGGGCAAATGGATCTAGAATTCATGAGCCAGTCTGTCCAATCCAGGAGCCAGCTCCATAAAGTACAACTAGATAAAACCTCAAGAGTTAGCCACCAGCTTTCATTTTTTAGGAGCATTGCCTACATGGGATTTATCCAGCCCTGCAGTGAGGCCTTGTTCATGCAGGTGTAAGTGCTAGTCTCCAAAACAATGCGCACAGAAAGTTTTTAGCTAGCATCGAGCAGCTTTCTTGAAGTCATTTAAAACATCCCTTAGCTTTAGAGTAGGGACATGAACACACATGTTAATTTGAAGTGTTAAACAGAGTCTGCCCTTTCAGAGCAAAGTGACAGGTTCTCGTTATAGCCCAAACCCCCACCCACTGACGCCTACCTTCCCCACGCTTTCCTTACACGCCTTTTTGTCTGTCTGAGCTAGGGGTCTAAAACTTTTGTAATGTCTGTGTTGGAGCTTAGATGGTCAAGGACCTTCTCCTCTCACCACACAGTCAGTGTTTAGGCCTGGAGCTTGACTGCTCAGGATTGAACGCTGCCTCTTGGGTTTAAGGGGAGGTCACATACTCCCCCATACTGGAAGTGCCTGGTATTCCCAAAGGCTCCGACAGATGAAGGAAGCAGCAGGGGAGTGCAGGAAAGGTAAGGATCCGTGGGTGAGGGGGGTGGCCTGTCGAAAACAAAACTGCTAGCTTTCTGCACTACTTCAAGTTGATGAAAGCCAATGATCATCTTTTTACATAGTTGTTTTTCATCCCCAAAATGGACCTGAAGGGTGCACAATGCTGGCTTGAAAGCTTTGCAAGTACTTTGTGAACTCTTGCGGCACAGACTTCTCTTGGCATTTACAAGCTTGAATACCATGTGAGCAAAGCCTGCCAGTCAGCCTGGTGCTAGGCCAGAACCTTGAAAGCTTTGCAAGTACTTTGTGAACACTTGTGGCACAGACTTCGCTTGGCATTTACAAGCTTGAATACCATGTGAGCAAAGCCTGCCAGTCAGCCTGGTGCTAGGCCAGAACCTTGAAAGCTTTGCAAGTACTTTGTGAACACTTGTGGCACAGACTTCGCTTGGCATTTACAAGCTTGAATACCATGTGAGCAAAGCCTGCCAGTCAGCCTGGTGCTAGGCCAGAACCATCTCCACCAGTGAGAATCTTCCTGTTGAGCTCAGGTGACACCAAATCCTTAAACCCGTTTCCATTCCTAAATGCTCCTATCAATTAGGTGATGAATGCACAGATTATGGTTGATACTAGAGGGAGGATTTTTAGCAATAAAGGTGAAGTGATCAGACATAGATACTCAGGAACCCCAACTTTCAATTGCTGCTTTCAGATAGAAGTGGTTGTACACAGACCGTGCTGGTGATTGTACATTTTAACTTTTGAATGATTGGAATGCTCTGTGCGATTTATTCTTCCCTTCCTTGTACATGGTCATATGGATGCCACGGAAGCATTGCAGCTATTCCACCATTCTGATTTTTACCTGTCAAATGAACAATAAAAAGGATGTAATAAGGATAACTGCTTGTGTGTTTCTTGATTGGAATTTGGGTTGGTCAATCTTTTATTGAGAAGACGGGTATAGTGGATTTTTCTATATCTTTACAAGTTTGCATGCATGAATGAATACCTGGAATATCACAAAATACAGCGACAGTCGCTTGTTAGAAATTCTCCACCTTTTTATCATAAAAAAAACCTCCAGGAATTGTTTTTATTAACCCTTGCAGTGTGGCTACCCCAGCACTGCAAGGGTTTAGTGCTTGTTTACATCTAGGGACAAAAATTACAAAGATATAGTTACCCGAAGCTCCGAGCAGGCAAGCTGTCAAAACGCTCCCTCCAGCCTGTCTTAGACCACTGCAGAAGAGGTGGAGAGAGGCTCTAGAGCAGGGGTCTCATACCTCCGGCCCTCCAGCTGTGGTGGAACTACAAATCCCATGAGGCATTGCAAGATTCTCACAGCCACAGACATGACTCCCGAAGAGAGATGCATCATGGGATTTGTAGTTTCATCACAGCTGGAGGGCCGGAGGTTTGAGACCCCTGCTCTAGAGACTGGTCTGAGAACAAAACAGCACAGCGATCGGGCGAGTAAATTTCATCAGCCCCCACTCTCCACACATTTTTAAGCATAGCCAAGAATTGCCCAGGCACCAGGAATTGCATTATTGAATGATCTCTGAGCTGGCATTTCAGTCCAGGAAGTAGATGGTAAGCCTGGGTGATGCCTAAGCAAACATGGCTCGTGCTGGAAACAAAAGCAGGTGAAGGCATTGTTGGGGGAAGTATCTGTACTTCTGTGAGAGGTAATAAAAACCTGGTAGTGTTGGCTGTACTTTGCATGCTGCATTTAAAATGTGTCTGATGCCAGGTCCACCTTTAAAGATAATCAGCACAAGAGTTGGACATTTTATTAATATATTATACACACTTGACATTTATGACCACGCACACTGGACATTATAATGCAAACAAGCTTTATGGACTTCTTTCTCTCTCTCTCTCTGCTCAGTATGTAAAGGGGGCACTTGGCACCACTGACTCCCACTGAGCTTATAGCATGATGGGTACAAACCCCAAACTACAAGAGTGGATAATGTGCTTAATGGTGGTTCCCTCCTGCACTGTACATTGTGTTACATTAAAACTCTGTACAGTTCTGCCATAAGGTAACCCTGTCAGGGGAAAAAATATGTCATATAACAGTTCCCTGCAAGAGACGATGTAACACACTCAACTTGCCGTAGGCTCTTTTCTCCTACCTTTCCTCTTTTCCATCACTGCAGCCTCCGCCATTTTCCTTAGTGTTCAACACTACCAGGATTGTCAGATGCCTGTGGTTCTGTCCTTTGATCCCTATGTTATTGCAGTTTCCTGTAATGATGTAGGGGAAGAGGGAGCAATCAGCGAACAGTGGGAGTCACAGTCATCTGACACTCCTGAAAGTGTTGAATTCTGAAGACACTGATGGAGACTGCAGCACTGGTATGGAGGGAAGGTAGGACACAGGATTGGTGGCATAGGTGAGTACTCTACTGCCTTTACAAGGCACACATTTTTGAATATTTTTTTGCTTGACAATGACCGTGACAGGGTCTCTTTAAAGGAAACCTGTGCTTTGCCCATGCTCTCTTTAATTTGGCCCTTTTACAGCATTTAGCCTTCCTTCTCCCCACCACTCTGTTCAGCTGCTGGTAGCCAGGAAAATACCCAGTACTTCTGGGTGTATAGGAGAGCATGTACCTCACGCCATGGGATTGTGGGGACAAAGCCCTGAGTTATCTTCATCTGGAGTGAGCTAAAGTTTACACAGACCTTCTTGTGCTCAGCATTTGAACAAAACTGCAGAGGAGCAAAAGAAAGATAAGCATTACTTTGCCCTCCGTGTCTACTATATACATTATAAAGACTCATTGCACACGTGTGCTGACAAATGGTCCACAGTGCATCTCAACTTATAAAGGCGTACACCTGTATGTCCATGTGAGTTGAGATGCGTTGGGCAGCTCTATGGGCTCTTACACTTTGATGTTTACGTCTCCTGCCTGGTGCAGGCGCAGAATGATCTCGGCCTTCAGCCATTGTGAATTTCTGTAGGTCGAGAACATTCTCAACCAGCATCTCCCTAAAATGAATGACACATTCACAATGTGTAGAGAAGGGCGGCCCAATCGCTAAATGACGGCAGCCCAAATTGCCACATCCATTTACATGTTACACATGTCAACTTTATATCGCTTCTCTGCCTTTTGGCTAAGATCAAGTGTAGTATCTGTTCTTATCAGTTGCCGGTGGAAGAACGACACCACTCCTTGTCGAGGTGATTAGGATGGTGGCTTAGTATTTACCGGCGTAATTGGTGGGTGTCAGATGGGGTACAGTCCCTCCTGGTTAGATTCTGGCCCAGTGATGCTGGGCTTGTCACCGATGGTAGGGATGGACCCCTGACGGCACTACCTTCTGATGGGAATGGATACGAAGCTTGGTCGAGGCTGGAGGGTTGGGAGGCGGTAGAGCCCATGGTGTTGTGCCCCCTGGGGGTGGCGTCCCAAGGGTGCTCAGAAAGTCACTTGGGTGTGGGAACCCACATGACTCACTGTACACTTGGTCACACACCACCTTGCAATTTCTGCACAATGCCTCTTGGACAGGCCTTATGGCTAGTCTGGGGCAATTTTTTAGCACCCGGCCCCTAGGGCCTGTCAGCGTGGTGCACTGGCACTATTCCTTTATTTATTGCACCTCATGCACGATTGGCACATTTTTGTGTTTTTGTAAATTTTACATTTTGACCCACAGAGTGCTAGGGTGCAGGTACCTTCGGGGCCTATTCCCGATGCAGGGGAGGAGGTTCTGTGCCCTCATATAGGGTTCTCTGCCTCCTCCCGAACCAGGGCGTCTCTCTTCGGGAGAGCCCCCTACCTAGTACTTGGTGGGACCTGTTTCGGCAGGTCCCCGAAGGATCGGGGGCCGCCAGCCTCCGGGTTGGTGGACCAAAGTATCTCAACCCCTGTCAGAGCCTTGCGCCTCTGAGGGTCGGGAATTCAAGGTCCCTTCTTTATTGAAGGACCAAGCACCCTTGTGCACGTTTTTGTGTGCTGTGATTTCACGGTTCACTTTTTTTGTGCACAGGGGGAAGTTTGTTTTATGATGCACGTCCACGGGCTCTTAAAAAAACCCAAAACATGTCAACTTACCTGTACTGCATTAAATACGATGGACGTAAACATTTATGCAGCTCAAAGCTACGGGGCGCTACTGACCAAAATGCAGCTTTGTGAATGGGCCTATAAGATACATTACGGCTGTGCCCAGAACCATATAGAACTGTTCTTACATTTATGACCACAATGTTTTATACACCCGTGTCCATGAGCCCAACAATGTTATCAAACGTCATCACAGGTCATTGCTGCTTCCATAGCTGTAGATGTTGAGAATGACCCTGAAGATAAATCTACCTTGCTGCGGAAGCCATATTCAGTGCACCAAGCTGTGGTAGGGTTTTGGGCATCATTTATACAAAGGAAATTTAAAGTGAAACTCCAGCCAAAAGGTTTTTTCCCCTATTTTAGATAGAGTGTGGAAGGAATGTAAGCATATATATATTATTGTTCTAATAATAATCATATATTTATTTATATTTCTATATCAGTGTATCAGAGGCCCAGATAGACTGGCACAGTATGCGTTTCCTCAGAATCCATTTTGCTAGAGACAAGTAGCATTGAATTAGCATTGAGTCTACAACAAAATGGCTCCTGCTGGTAGGACACATCTAGCACCAGGACGTTCTGCATAGCATAGTGACGTCTTAAGTAGGCGGCAGTGGTCGCTGCCTGGTGACTTTTTGCAGGCGGCGCAGAGCTCCGGTTCTACGGCGAAGAGGTGACGGCGGAGTGGGAGGTTTCTGTGTGCTCCGTGACTGTGTGACACGAGTGGGGGGTAACGTGTGTAGCGGGGGAGGGCCTGAATCACTGTGTGTATAGAGAAAACCCCAAAGGAGAGATTACACGGACATGGCTGTTTTCTCTTGCTGGAAATGCTGGCCGTCTGCGGCCTTTTCTGATTCAATGTCCTCAAACAATCAGTTCTGGACAAGTCTGGACTCCCGGCCTGCAGACTTGTTCCAGGGCACTCAAGGCATTGAATGGTCTAACATTTCTAGTGGGAGAGACACGGAAATGAAAATCGTTTATGTTGACTTGTTTCTGGAGCTGCAGGTTCCAGGGCTCCATTGTTCAGTACATTGAAGGATGACAGCCCCAATTCTCCAGATTATTGGCAGCCATTGTGTATGTGTTGTTTTTTTACAGCATTTTTATATAACCAACAGTTTGTGCAGAGCTTTACAGAATATAGACCATAAATGTCCAATATAAGACTGGAGGGTCATGCTCATGGGGTTCCCATACAAGACCAGAGGGTTAGGAGGGATCTGCTCATGGGGTTCCCATACAAGACCAGAGGGTTAGGAGGGATCTGCTTGTGGGGTTCCCATACAAGACCAGAGGGTTCGGAGGGATCTGCTCTTGGGGTTCCCATACATGACCAGAGGGTTAGGAGGGATCTGCTCGAGAGGTTCCCATACAAGACCAGAGGGTTAGGAGGGCTCTGCTCGAGGGGTTCCCATACAAGAACCCCATGAGCAGAGCCCTCCTAACCCTCTGGTCTTGTATGGGAACCCCACGAACAGATCCCTCCTAATCCTCTGGTCTTGTATGGGAACCCCATGAGCAGAACCCTTGTGTCTTTTATTGGACATTTATGGTCTGTATTATGTAAAGCGCTGCACAAACTGTTGGTTATATAGCTGCGTGGCCGAGCGGCAGAGTATCGGTACATATCAGTGATATGTACCAATCCTCTGTGCAGGACAAACACCAGCTGATCACTCCAGTGTTAGTAAATAACTGGGTACACATAGTACTATGTGTCCCTAGTTATAAATGAACAGGATGTGATTTACATCACTTCCTGTTCATTCATGAGATTCTCAATGGGGAGTAGCACTCTGTACAGAGGCTCCTCCCCATTCAGAAACTGCTTGATTATTTTCTGTAAATATTTTCTGAATAAATGGCGAAGCCTCTGTGCTTTCCATTCATTTAGAACAGGGGCTGCAGAAAAAGAGAGAACTTTGTGTCCCCAATTTCTTTTTCTATTTTAAAAGGGAACTATAAGGGGGCTGTTTAGACCCCTAATATTTCCCCAAAGCCCCCAACAGTAAAAAAAAATTAATAATTTAAAATGAAATAAATAATAAAAAATAGTAAAAAAAGAAATCCTGGAGGCGGGGTGCTGGGTGATGTCACAAGCCTGTTGGGGGCACGTTTTTTTTTTTCTTGCTAGCTACTGCTATTTTCCTACGCAGGCACTAATGTGCCTGCGTTCCTGTTGCGGGCGATCGCACTGCGGATGAGGGGCGTGGCTGCGGGGCCATTGACCCCCCGAATGCAGGTGTTTTTTCGTTGGTAGATCTCATTGAGCTTGTCATTTGAAAAGTAGATCTCCGAACAAAAAATTGTAGACGCCCATTGTCTACGTTATGCTCCACATACTGTTCTGCATTCGTGTTCCTATGAACCCCTTCAATGCTTTGTATAAGGTAACACCAAAATACAAATTTTCTCCCAGGGTACAAGTCTTAACATCCATGAAACGCACTATAGCGAAAGCGTGGCTGGCCAATATACTTACATTGGCGGAGGTCAAGGCTGGACCTTCTCAAAGAGCAGCCAGGCTCATAGACACAATGTCTACATTCCAGATTTGTGTCCCATGGCTCGCCCACTTCCTGCCAGCATATTCTGATTGTTGTCTACTAGATCTCTGAGTTGGTGGTCCTTGGCTCACCGGTAAAGCGCCGAAGTGCCCCTATCGCCTTTATACCCCTTAACTTACCCTTTCCTCATTCCTTTCAATATCTCACCATCTTTCAGATGTTCGGTTCCTCAACATTGACCGAGCTCTCCTCCTCAGACCTTTCACTAAAGCACTTTGCAATACCACAGCACTGGCTTCAATACATGAATTTTGGGGGGTAGAATTGAGTTCAGGAGCCAGTCTGACCAATCCCAGAGCTTTTTTAGGCGACACCGAGAGGAAACCTGAAAAGTTGGACATCGGCTCTAAATTTCAAGGAGCATTGGAGACCTGGTTCCTGGGATCCAGCCCATGTACTATGCAAACATGTGGAACCACATAGGACCTAGAGGTCAGAGATGCAGAGGTTTGATATGACCAAAATGATTTTTCGGTGCAGCAAAGAAAAGATCGGATTGGCTTTCCAGTCATTTCCTTTTCATATAAAAATGATTTCTTATTGGTGGAGCCGCCTGCTTAGAGCAATCAGTCTCTGATGGATACCTTGTATGACGTGAAGTTATTATTTCTATGGCCAGCATATTGTCTATGTACCCTGAATCTTCCAGATAACTCTATGTTGTAGAAAGACAGGAAAACATTCACCGTACCTGTCCATGCCAGTAACCCCCTTTATATGTAACGTCATTGGAAGAGGCAAGACTCTCTGGGTCAGCTTAGCAGTTCTGTAAAAGTTCTCATAGAGCGCCATAGACTCACAGCATGACATTCCATACCATCATAGAGATATTCTGGGGCTTGTGGTTCCACCATAGCTGAAGAGTGTGCCTGGACCTGTAGGGCAATGGTAGAGGATGATGGGTAATTGTCATGCCTGGTTATCTGAAGGTCATAAGGTATCTCCGATTTCCACAGGAACAAGGGTGCAGACGAGGCTTGTAGTTACGTCAGGCATTCTGGGTAACTTGGTAAGACATCGTTTAGGATGACATTTGGTTTCCTCTTTTGCAGGATGTCGATGAACTGGAATAAAGGTGGTCCCACTGGGAAGCGCGGCTTTGGATTCGGGGGCTTCGCTATCTCTACGGGGAAGAAGGAGGAGCCGAAACTTCCGCAAACCTCTCACAGCTCTTTCGGCAGTGCAACTCCTGGCTTCGGAGCCGGCAATAGTTCCCAGCTGCCCTCCTTCTACAAGATTGGATCCAAGAGGGCCAACTTTGATGAAGAGAATGCGTAAGGGACAGGACCGGGGTTGATGGGACGGAGGGACAGGACCGGGGTTGATGGGATGGAGGGACAGGACCGGGGTTGATGGGACGGAGGGACAGGACCGGAGTTGATGGGACGGAGGGACAGGACCGGGGTTGATGGGACGGAGGGACGGGACCGGGGTTGATGGGACGGAGGGACGGGACCGGGGTTGATGGGACGGAGGGACGGGACCGGGGTTGATGGGACGGAGGGACGGGACCGGGGTTGATGGGATGGAGGGACGATTATAATGCAACTCTAGTTAAGGTTTTTTTTTCTTTTTGCTGCTGCCTTTGTCCCTGTCAGTGAGATTTCACAGCACTTCCTGTCCTTAAAGATACAACAGGAAGTGTTCACCAGAACAGCATTTCCCCTTTCCAGCTTTCAAATGTTGGATTTCCCATCACTCTCTATCCTGGGAATCATGGGAAATCTTACTAATGTGGACAAAGATGGAAGAAAGTTTTGCCTGAAGTTCTACTCTATGAACCAATCATATATATTTTGAAGAGTACAGAGTAGCTGGTGTCCTGTATACTCAGTCAAAGGCCATGTCTTTTTGTGGACTTCTATGCTTTCTGAGTCTCTGACCCACAACTAGCCTGCAGAGCAGGGGTCCAACGTCACTGGCCGCATGCTTATTCTGGGTCATTGACATCTAAAGTCTTGAGACCAGAGACAGCCAATTCTCTGGTCCCATGACCGTTGTGTCGCTGAATGAGCTAATAAAACATCATCTCCAGTTGATCTTTCTGTGATCTGTGACCTCTCTACCTGCAGATACTTTGACGATGAAGAGGAGGATTCCTCAAATATGGACCTGCCATACATTCCAGCAGAGAACTCCCCAACCAGGCAGCAGATGTTAGCGAAGCCGGCGGCTGATTCTGACAGTGAGGAGGACCCGCTTGAGGCCTTTATGGCCGAAGTCGAGGTGAGCTGGTTTTCTATGGGCACTTCTAGCTCTTAGGCTCTGTTCAGACTTGTGCTATTTCTAGCGGTACATTACAGCTAGCACACAGAGACTTCACTTCATGTCGTCTGTTCGTATAAGTGTCGTCTACAATTAGGGATGTCCCGATACCGATACCAGGCATTTTTATGAGTACTTGAAAATGACCCCATTCTTAAGGCCGATGCCGGCCCTTTACATTTTTGTCGGGTCCTCAGCAGCCTGCTGGGGACCCATCAGTAGCTGTCCCTGGCAGTGCCTGTCCGGGTCTATACCTCCTGCTCCTCCTTCCCGGCACAGCCATGGACAGCCCTACACAGAGCACAGTACAGCCCCGGACACCGGCCCCCATCCGATCAACTCACAGCCCCTCAGAGATCCACATGCTGCCCAGGTGAGATCGCAGCCTTCTGCTCTGTTTGGATGTATTGGGCTGCTGTGGGGGGGGCATCATGTATTGGGCTGCTGTGGGGGGGGGATCATGTATTGGGCT
>NW_017306318.1:2513382-2515289 GCF_000935625.1 Nanorana parkeri | reverse complement strand
GGTCATGTATTGGGCTGCTGTGCAGGGGGGATCATGTATTGGGCTGCTGTGGGGGGGGGGGATCATGTTGTCAGAACTATTGGGGCAAAAGGGGATCAAATTATAAGGCCTATACATATTATTTTACATATTTTTACATGGGCATGCTGGAAGCCATCTTTGTCTGTCATGACGTGAATGCAAGTTCATTCTTCCTGGTAGAAGATTCTCACAGAAAATGTTAAGAGTCTTAGCACATACCTTCCCAGGTCATAAATTGTGGGGTCCCAGACAACCAACACAAGATAACCATTGGCCAATGGTGCCAGACTGGGTTATAATGAGATAGATGACCGTCATGTCTCAACTTAAGACAATGAACAAGAGACTTGAATGTAAAAAAATGTTTTAATTATAAATCCACATTTTTATACAGTCCAATAGTGCCCCCTGTAGGTGATTGCACGCCCACATTCCTTGGGGATAAAAGTTTAATGGAAGTTGAGAGCGGGAGAGATCCAAAAGCAGAAAGGAAGTCCATATTAAGGGTAAAGGTCGGAAGCTGATGACAGCTGACCAAGGGGACAGAACTAAAGAGAACCTGACCATCTCTTGTTTCTCCACTGACGCAAAGCTGACATCTCTCAGACAAAAGATTGTGCAATTTCTGGTAACGTATACATGTCTATTTTTCTGTAGGCAATTGACTAGCCATATACATCTAACTAGACCATTTCATCCTTCGAGTTCCTGATTAAATGGAGAGAATTCTAACTGCAGTATGAATTTTCTTTTTCAATCAATAAGAGAAATACACAAATATGTATCATCTCATTGAAGCTGATTTCAGTTTCTAGTCAATGGCTTAGTTATGATGTATACTTAAAAATAAATGAAAGTGACAAAGTCTAATTTTTTTCCACCTCCCCCCAATGTTAATGTTAGCACTTACCTTAAATGATGTCTCTTAATCGGATCTTCCTCTTCTTTCCCCATGTTTTCATCTGTCCCTCCAGCGCTGCTGCGGGTCTCCCATCCAGCGCTGACTCCTCTGTCCTTGCTGGTACTTCTGATCCAGTGGTGTCTGCATGCAGGTGCACGCGTTCATAGACTTACCTTGCGTCTCTGCTCGTCTCCCGGCCGAAAATCCAAACTGCGCATGCGCCCGCCCCAGGATGCTTTGTAGCCGTCCGAGCAGTTTCGGATTCTCGGGCGGGAGCGCGTGGCGATAACGGGTAAGTTTAAACCGCTGTTAAAGTGTTTATATATATATATATATACACTTTTTGCCTGTATCTACTGCTTGCTAGCAGTAGATATAGACAAAAAAACGGAGGGTTTAGAAACCCTTTTAACTTAGTGGAAATTTGTCTTTACCTTAAATATAGTCTTTGTTATAGCCAATCGTGTGCATGATGTGACAAATTTTGCCCATGTGCTGTTAAAGGTTGAGCTTGTGAACATCTATTTGCTGAGAGAAGTCACGTGTCAATTCTGAAGAATTTAGTTTTCACATTCTGTGAGCTACTGAGAAGCTATTAATTGTATTCTGAAGTGACTTAGTTTTGTTACATTGATATTGTGAAATAATATCCTGTGATTGTATATTTCACATTATCTGTATTATCAATATTATTGACATTTTCATCCATATTCTGTGTTTGTCACCAGTCATCTTTTGACATTTATTCTGCACTGATTTTTAGTTAATAAATATAAACAGTTTTTCGATTTATGAAAACAAGCAAGGATCTATAAAAGGAGATTCTCAACTTATTTCCACAAATCAAAAATAACTCGAGTTTGCTTATTTGTGCTAACCTGAAGACAAGAGGAATACAATAGTGTGCAAAAATATATATTTTAGCAGTATAAACATTCTGACAACGTATTAGGCTTCTGTGGGGGGGATCATGTATTGGGATGCT
>NW_017306318.1:2508657-2509803 GCF_000935625.1 Nanorana parkeri | reverse complement strand
ATGTGGTCTGCAGACATCTGTATTTAGCCTTGGTGAGTGTCCTAAAATCATCAGTTTGTGTTTTTAGAAAAGTCACGTGTCCCTTTTAAGAAAGTATCGGTAATTGGTATCGGCAAGTACATGAGGGCAAGTACTTGGTCTAAAAGTGGTCTCGGGACATCCCTAGCTACAATACTGCATTCCAGTGCAGGGGTGTTAAAAAAATGCTGCATATCTTTAGGTCAGTCCAATAAAAAATACACCTGTCTTTGCAGTTTTTAACAGCTACACAGGGCATTGCTGGGGGGATGCATGTAGCTTGACCACAAGCTCTGTGCTTGCTTCTGGAAATCCTTTAACAGGTTATACCAAGTGTAGGCAACGTCAGCACTCCAACTGTGTTGAATCTACAAATCCCTTCATGCCTCTGCCAGTCGTGGCTGTTAGTCTTGCAATGCCTTATGGGACTTGTAGTTCCACAGCTGGAGTGCCGAGGTTGCCTACCCCTGGTTTATACAGAAAAAATTACTAGAACAATTCACTCCATTTATATTGAAGGCGCTAATTAACCGGCACTCAGCCTGAATAACAGACCTGTGATGTGATTGTGGCTTTGATCAGAACGACAAGCGTCTCTTCTTTACTCCTAGGATCAGGCTGCCCAAGACTTGAGGAAGCTGGAAGATCGGGACAAGGAGAAGAAAAATGCCAGGTATGGAGAAGCGGGGGGTATAACCACCAACCCTGAATACACGAACAGGCCAGGCCAGCATTGATGTAGACGTGTCCCTCAGGTGCAGCGTGACTGGTGTGGTATCTCTGATGCTGTTTTATTTCATCTCCTGAAGCTGATATTTTAGGGTTGGTTAGCGCCCTGCAGCAGTTCAGTCATCTAGTGGCTCCTCCTATCGGGGGTTCCTAAGGCAAAATGAGTGAGGATATCTTGCTTCTGGAGTTCTTTAGAGATATAAGAGGGGAGCATGTGACCGAGCTCATTCGTAAGCGTGCAAAATTAAACGTATGATTGGCAGTTAATAAGACTTCACAGAACACGTGTAATAACTCACAGCAACCTAGATACTGATGTGATGTGCACTATGTAAAGCGCTGCCTAAATTGTCGGCGCTATAGAAATACCAATAATACAAATAAAATATATAAATATAT
>NW_017306318.1:2489484-2508609 GCF_000935625.1 Nanorana parkeri | reverse complement strand
ATAAAATATATAAATATATATATATATATATGTGTATATGTATATGTATATATGTATGTGTATATGTCGTGTTTTCTCTCTGGTTCAGGACCCAGTCACACCATATCCAGTGCCTTCCGGTGCGGTTTGAGCCCGGAACGCACTGGATCGCATTGATCAAGCTGGTCAGCATGAAGGGGTGTGCCATTCATGTCATTGGCACCACAGACTCGCCCATAGGGCGAACGCCTGCATCGGAACGGAAGGTACAGGAATGCCCTCCAGTCTGGGGCAGTGCGATCAGGAAAAAATGCTGCATGCACTATTTTTTTCCGATTGCACTGGAATAAAGGGCATTCCTGTACCTCGCATTCTGGTGCAAGCGATTGCACTGCCGAAGTGGGGGTGTCTGCGCTGAATGGCACTGACACGCCCCCTCCCACCCTAGGACGCTGCCCTGCTTGACCTATGCAATCCAGTGCGTTCTGGGTGCGGAATGCACTGGATATGGTATGACTGGGCCCTTAGTCTAAATGTTAAGATCCATTCAAACAGATCATTACAACTTTAGTTTTGGGAGCCCAGTTATATGCTGCCTACTTGAACACTGAGCACTTCATGCAAGAGTTCCTGTTCTTGCTGTCTCATTTCTGTTTGAAATGTGGACTACAAGAAAATGCCAATCAGTGAAGTTACATTGCTCTTCCTAAAAAATAAAGCCGTGCCCCTTCCTCAAAGTGACACTGTCGCCCCTGTGAGGCCCCAACAGATCGGTGTCTTTTGACTTTGCTGCGAAGTCTTCACAATAAATATGTAATAATGTATTTGAAGGCTGGTGGCTTAGGGCCTTCTGATCTGATCTGCTTCTGGCATGGCACCATCCATAGCAATCACTTGGAGCACCCACTAAATTTTTTTTCAAAGGTCTAGTACTGTGCCGCGCAACTCCAATTTAACGCAAACTAAAGTAAAAACTTTAAATACCTCCACAGAGAACTGTTGACTACTACACCGCCACATAATCCTAGTGTTGTCTAAGAAGTGTAGTGGTCCTGGGGAATTTACTTTTTAGGGAGACCCACATGACTTAAGAGTCAGAAAAAAAAATAAAGCCTTATGCGTGGCCACTGTACATCAGCAGGTTGGAGCATAGCTGAGGAGCAAGTCTGAATCATGAAATCAAAAGGGCCACTTGAAGCGCCCAGGCATGAGGATGTGGCTGAGTCTACATAAAGCATGGCTCTCATTGTTGTTAAAGAACGGCAAACACTGATAACTGTGAGTGTCTAGTTTAGGACCCCCCAGCTATAAAATAACAGGGAGCAGTTGGGCAGAGCTGGGAATGGGGACAAATTCCCTTTAACACTGATGAATGAATCGAGCTGTCAGGATCTACTCAAACCTGAAATATCAGTTTCGATTATTCTGGCCAATCGGTTATTCTCTGGTTGCTGAGAATGGAAGCACACATGCTGTACACACTACATTTTTTTTGTGTGTCTTTCTATCACTGCAAATCCATGGCACCATATTCAGCTCAGGCTACCACATCCAAGCATGCATGTACATAACTGTTTTCTGTGCTTGGCACATGTACTATGAACGCAGGAAAGGGATACACCTCAGATAGGTGGTCTGTAGCTTTCCTGTGAGCTGCAAATGCAAGCATGCATACCATTCTGGTACTTGTAGTTCTGCAGACAGCCCTGCCCCTGCTGCATGTACGGTTCTTGCTTGGACTTGTCAGGATCTCCCCCTGGTGCACACACTTCTGCCATACTCTTATATTACTACTATACAGACACTACACTAAACACGTAGGTTGTTTCAAGACTGAGTATGTGGACTGAGTGCAGGGAAGTTTGTTTTTCCTCTTGTTTCTTGCAGGGGTATCCGGGACGACATTGAGGAAGAAGATGACCAGGTAAGTTTTTCTTTTATCCAAAGTAGATATTTGATCTGTGATGGCAACACAGAGAGAGATGCACAGCTTGTCTGTGTTAGTGATATACTTGTGAGTACTCAGATCAACATATAAATGTGATCAACTTGATGGAAACAACAAGAATACTATTTTTGAGTTCCTAGTTTCTGTTATTCGTTTTCCTTTGTGTACATACAAGGCAGCAGCCATATTTGGTCACTACATATGCATCCTAAACGAACTGATTAGTAGTGCAGCCCAGTGACTTGTACCTTACTACTTCTCTCATTGCATGTGTATGGATTAGTTGGGAGCCATATTGACTAATTCATAACAATATGGTCTCTACGTGGCTTATGTGATTCTGTTTGATTGCTTGTGCCAGGCTCCAGATTCTAAGGAAAGGATGGACACCGGCACTCCAAAGCAAGTTCAGTACGTGTTTATTAACGTACTAGTTGCAAGTAGAACACAACAGCTTTTCGGGGTCTCGCAGGATCCCCTTCATCAGGCAAAGAAGTTAATCACGTGTTTGCCTGATGAAGAGGATCCTGTGAGACCCTGAAACGTTGTTTAAAGTGTTCTACTTGCAACTAGTACGTTAATAAACACGTACTGAACTTGCTTTGGAGTGCCGGTGTCCATCCTTTCCTTATATTTTGTCGGAAGCCACCTGCTGCACCCACCTTCCATTTTTGGAGCAGCGGCTCTGAGTGCGATGGGTACAGGAACTGTAGGCTCCAAAATCTGGCACAAGTATGATCAGTGTGTGGTATTAAGGCAGCATCGACATCGCCCAAATGTTTTCCCGGCTGCGTTCTGTCAGAAATATTGCACGTTGGAGTCAACGTTTCATGGTGCTGTAATTATTAGCTCAGTGTAGAACTCCTGTAGGCATACCTTTTTAAAGCCTTGCCCACAGTTCATTCAGGGTACTGTAGTGTATTGGTGCATGCCTGTTTGTTTATATGGATAAAGAACAAGACTATCACTATATACCAAGGCGTGCTGGTGAAAGTTTAACCCAAAAACTATTTCACATCATTTTAGTGATGCACCAAAGGGTCTGCAGCACAAAGCTGTGGCCACAAGGTCTTCATTCTTTGACTGCACTGCCATAGTGGGGGAAGCAGTGAAGAGTTAAAGGAAACAAATCCCAGGATTTGTTCTGTAAGCATTTAGAGTGGCTTCCATTCAAATCTTTTATAATCTCCCTTTGTGAATATGTTAAAAATGCCATTAGCAGATGGTGGGACTAGCTTTGTGGAGGCTCACAGCAGATCTTGTGAAGTACATTCATATAGCAGGGAGACCAGGTTACGCAGCAGAATGAATCACAGAGGAGAGGTGCATGTATTATTATTATTATACAGGATTTATATAGCGCCAATAGTTTGCACAGCGCTTAACAATATAAGGAAGACATTACAGTCACAATACAATTTAAGACACGATGGTAAGGAGGGCCCTGCCCGTGAGGGCTTACAATCTAAAATCTACTAAACTATCTTGTGACCTAGAAGTTTCTATTGTGGGCAGCGTCTGGAAGCTATTGAAAAAGAGGGTTTGCATGGGTGGCTGGGGGGAAGCGTCTCTGATATCCTCAGAGATATTCTTGTCGGCTCCAATTCAAAAATATTAAAAAAAAGCTGATATTTGC
The DNA here is from genome assembly GCF_000935625.1 of Nanorana parkeri. Classification (NCBI taxonomy): domain Eukaryota; kingdom Metazoa; phylum Chordata; class Amphibia; order Anura; family Dicroglossidae; genus Nanorana; species Nanorana parkeri. The sequence continues at coordinate 2,505,046 of NW_017306318.1, read as the reverse complement.
TATTGTGAAGAAAACGGCTGTAATTCGCACAGTGTGTGCCGCTGTTGGCACCCTTTCGATCGGCATCCCTCGATCAGCTGATGGAAGGAGCCGGCCGGACAATCTTCGATCAATCCGAGGTGGCAGCCAATGAGCTGCCCGCTCTGGTCGGGTATCCTGACAGGTGCTGGCGGCACCTGTAAAATACAATGTATACAGCGAGATTCCTCGATCGACACGCTGTTAGTGTTGATGGAGGAATCGGGTCAACTTTTTTTCGTTCAGCCTGCGGGTTGAAGGAAAAAAAAGATCCGTGTATGGCCAGCCTTAGAGGGTATTGGCGGTACCCCTGCTGATCGATATAGGAGGGGCTAAGTTTCCATTTCTCTGACCACGGACGCTTCATTAAAGTTTATCCCCAGCCAAACTTTCTTTTTAAACTTTTGTAAAGAGCGGGAAAGTGTTAGAACCTCTCATGATTTTACTGCTGTACGGACTCTGACATCTGTTGGCTATTGCTTGAGGAAGGGGGGTGGATGAGAGCGAATATCCACTCCCCCATTTTAATCATCCTTATTTCCTTTAACCTGCAGGAAGCTTACTTCCGGTTTATGGCTGAGAACCCAACTGCTGGGCTTATCCCCGAGGAAGAGGAGGACAACCTTGAGTATGATAGTGATGGCAACCCCATGGCCAGCACAACTAAGCGTATTATTGACCCCCTTCCAATTATGGATCATTCCGAGGTAAGGGCACAATGTCCCATGCTGCTTCCTGTCTAGAGGCCATTCCTCAGAGTTGTTGACCTGTGGATGTCGGCTTTTTCTATGCAGATAGAGTATCCACCTTTCGAGAAGAACTTTTATGAAGAACACGAGGAGATCACAGCCCTGACTCCCCAGCAGGTTGTAGAGCTGAGGCACAAGCTGAACTTGCGGGTGAGAACAAAAGATGTGGAGACTGTTTTGTTTTTTTAAATGAAAACCGTAAGTTTGTTGGTTTAAACATTTCTTCTTGGTAAACGCAGGTCTCTGGAGCTGCTCCACCACGTCCAGCCAGCAGCTTTGCTCACTTTGGATTTGATGAACAGCTCATGCACCAGATTAGGAAGTCTGAATACACGAAGCCAACACCCATCCAGTGCCATGTGAGCTCAGCAAAACCTTTTCTTTAAAATGTTTCTTTTATTGAGAGTATGAGATTATTATGATTTTATTGAGGTTCTGAAATCCAAAAATGGTAAAAGAAATAGTAAACTAGCACGCAGCACAAAAGTGACCTAATTGTTCCTCCATTCAGTCTACGGCTAGGTTTGGTAACTGGTAGATTGGTGTTAAACTTGTACATAGAACGCTGTATACCATAGGAAGTGGTAATCTAGGCAAAACTTGCATAGACTCTTCTCCTGTCCTTGCTGAAAATGCTCTTAGCTTGGAAAATAAAAATGAATGCAGCCGCTACATCTAAGGAGTGGTACGCTGCTGTATATGACATTTTTGTTTTTGGGTTCAGATATGCTTAAAGTGGTGTTCTTAGAAATGTAGCCTGTTCTGTAGAATACTATGACGTTACTGCAGCTAAACTGAAATGGCACGGCTGATAGGTGGTCACCTCTCCCATTTGTACTCTACAGTCCTTTGGCACTAGAGCCGCGGCCTTATGTACGTTTTTTTTTTTCTTTTTATTTCTGCAGGGTGTTCCAGTGGCACTTAGCGGACGCGACCTGATTGGCATTGCCAAAACTGGGAGTGGTAAGACAGCTGCTTTCATCTGGCCGATGTTGGTACACATTATGGACCAGAAGGAGCTACAGACAGGGGACGGTCCCATCGCAGTCATTGTGTGTCCCACCCGCGAGTTGTGCCAGCAGGTACTGCGGATGTAGTAGGATTCTTATTTGGTGTACCATTTGTCTAACAATGGGGTCTCTTCTTATTCCTTTGTGTAGACAACATTGCCTCTTGGATGGACATTTTTGCCAATTTCCCAAACCCACAGGCAATGTCTGCCTCCTTAAAGGTCAAACCACTTTATTTATTCTATTAGTAAATATTCATTTTTTTAGATCCATCGAAGAGCTTAACTGGATCTCCTGGGTCTATCATGTAACCTGGCTAGTGAAATTTTTTATTTAAAGTGAACCTGCGCCGGTCCATCATGTATCCTGACTATTGACTGCATGGCCTGTCAAATGCAGTGTTGAATTGCCTCCTGTGTTAAGTCTTGAAATCAATGCCTATGTCCCCATGGAACCCCTTGGATCTTAGACCCAGGCTGTATTCAGAGTCCTTTCTTCAAGCTCAGCATAGGGCTTTCCTATGCTGAGCCCCTCTCCTGTAATTCAGCAGTCAGTAGGCTTAGGGTCTTTGACGTTGACAAATGTCAGGATGTGGCTTAGTTCCAAGAGAAGAACAGATTAGCAGAGGATCAATGGTCCTGATTAGGTATGCTTCATTGCTCGAGACGCTGACTCGAGTATAAGCCGAGGGGGGGCATTTTTCAGCACAAAAAATGGGCTGAAAAACTCGGCTTATACTCGAGTATATACGGTAATACAATTGTTTCTGTATACAGAACAAGTACCAATATGTTGTGTTTTTTTGGTACTCGCTGATATTGAGTACCGTTTCCGTGTGCCCAGATTATCAGGAAGTCGGGCGGTGGATAATGACCCGTCGCCTGGCTTCCTGATTGCCTGTGAAGCCGGTCTTCTAGCGAAAGAACACTGGCTTCACTCACCGAGGCTGCCTGGCTTTCTGACTAATCAGGAAGCCGGGCCGCAAGTCATGAGGTGCCGTCCGGCTTCCTGATTGGTTAGGAAGCCAGGCTGCCTACCAACAAGTGAAGCTGGCTTCCTAGCCAATCAGAGGCAGGTCATAACCCACCTCTCGGCTTCATGATTGGAAGGGAAGCCGGCTTCACACTCCCTTGGCACTGCCGGTCAGACGGAGATCTCCCTCTGACTGGCAGTTCCGGTATCGGAGCATTTGGACGAGTATGAGCACTCGCCCAAATACTCGGTATCGGCACCTACTAGTATCGGTGCATCCCTAGTAGAGCTGCAGCTGACAATTATTTTCAAAATCGATTAGTTAGCCGATTAATCGGTTAAAAAATAAAATGCATTTTTAAAAATGGCTCCAGTGATGGGGCTACTGGTTTGTATTGAGATTGCAGTCCATCACAGGAGCAAGCTTGCAGAGGTGGAAGTAAAATAGAAAATAGAAAAAAAAAGTGGTGTGCAATATAGTGAAATTAAAAGTGTAAAATTATATAGCAATGAATGCAGAATGGCACCGGCTATAGAGGACTACAAATCCCAGCAATAGTACATTATACAGCACAATACAGAATACCACCAGCTACAGAGAAGTACAACAAATCCCAGCAATAATATATTATACAGCGAAATGCAGAATACCACCAGCTATATAGGAATACAACAAATGCCAGCAATATAGCAACTTGCTTCTGAGATCGGGCCTGTCTATCGGCGGCTGTCATCCCCCCACACCTGCTCCTTCTTACTTCTTCTCCCCGCGTCCCTGTGCCGATCGTGGATGTGGGAGGGCAGTGAGCGTGAGGCGGGGAGGAGGTGCGGCGTGTGGATGCGGCTAGCAGCAGCGAGCGTGAGGTGGGAGGAGGTGCGGCGCGCAGCGTGTGTGGAGCCGTAAACAGGACCAACTAACCAGAAGCCGATTAATCGATGATTGAAAAAGTTGACAACTCTTTCAATCGATTATAGTCGATTTAGTTGTTGCAGCCCTAATCCCTAGTCCTGATATGTGATTTTTTTTTTTTTTATTTGTCTCTTTCAGATCCACAGTGAATGTAAACGGTTTGGAAAGGCCTACAACCTGCGCTCTGTGGCTGTGTATGGAGGTGGCAGCATGTGGGAACAGGCTAAGGCTCTGCAGGAAGGTGCAGAGATTGTGGTCTGCACTCCGGTAAGTCCCGGCACGGATTACTGTTAGAAAGCAGAAGCTGCATGATCATTGACGGTACAGGCTTAGTGCTGCTGTGAAAACAATCACATACCATCCGAGTATTTGTATGCATGATATCTGTGAGAACAAGTGCTGTGGTAATAAGGGAGGTTTAATAAAAATTGACCCTGAAACTTTGTGATGCCTTATCAAACTGTATAACCTATGACAGCTTTGTTGCTATAGTAACCCCAGTTCTTTCTTCCACATCAGTTAGTAGATCTGTCTTCTCCTTAGGGTCGTCTTATTGACCATGTGAAGAAAAAAGCCACCAACCTGCAGCGTGTCACTTACCTTGTGTTTGATGAGGCAGATCGGATGTTTGACATGGGCTTTGGTAAGGCTACTAGTCTATAGGAACTGCATTTTCTTTTTCTAGCTGATTAAAGCATGTCTATTTTATGCCTTTTGGATAGAGTACGGAAGGGTTAACCTGTTATAAAACCTGCATCTTTTCTTTTAGAATACCAGGTCCGATCCATCGCCAACCATGTAAGACCAGACAGACAAAGTAAGTACCATGTGACCAGCCGTGAGTGACTTGAAGAAGAAATACAACTTTATCCTAAAAATGACAACAAAGACATCTTTAGAAGCGTTTAATGATGACAATCTACAAACGGCTACTTGGTTACCTGTAGACTTTTTATTGTTTACATACCTTTTCTTCCCCATTTGTCACGGTGGCCATTTTGACTAAGGGCAGATGATTCTATGAGCTTGAACTTGTTCTCCCTCCTGCAACATGTGACCATCATATCATCTGAGGGGGAAGCAATGCCTTTCCCCTGAGATGTTGCAGGATTTTGGAGTTTACAGATGAGATTTTCTAGGAAGACACAGGTGATGTAACCTTACCGGGGTGCATCAGGATGCATGAGGGGCCAGGGCTGCATCACCAGTGCCTCAGTCAGCCAGAAAGTTGAAAAGGGTCATGGGAGGACATATACTAGCGTCCTCCCGTCACCCAATGGTCAGTGTATATATACGATATACTGAGAGTGCCGCAGCCGGGACAGATCCCGACAATACTGTCGAGATCCACCCAGCTGGCTGATTGACAGCGTGTTCTGCCTATTTAGAGGCAGAGCCAGCTGTGCCCGCCCCCTCCCTTGTCTGTTCCTCCAGTCAGTGCTGGAGGATCAGAGAGGACTGGCGGTCACCACTCTCAGCAGGGAGATGATCGGGAAGTGAGCGAGCGACGGTATGTGTTCGCTCACTTCCTGATCAATAGAGCCGACATGTGAAAGTTTCAATGTCACACGTCGGCTCTAACTATGAGGATGAGTGGAAATTACTCACCTCATAGTTCTCCTTTAAACATATCTAAATATGTTTATGTCTAAAGATGTTGTGGCTGCATTCGTTTTTAGGTTTGGTTTTTTTTTCCCCTTTTTATTTTCACCTAGTGATCCTTCCAGTTGAGCACATTTTCTGTACTAGGGTGACAGCGCTCACTCACTGTACTGTATCTGTAGAAGAGCAGCATTGTCACCCTGGGCTGCTCACCTGGTTTGAACTACAAATTTTACCTCCTTTTAATCACCTCCATTACATAGAGGGAAGGTAGTTTGTAGTTGTCAAAAGATAACTGGAGACACACTTGTTCAGTTGCTGGATTTAGAGACAAGTGTTGTTCTGGGCTGGACTACAGTTTTTTTGTTTGCCAGTGTTCAATCCTCCTGCAGGTGGCGGCATATGCTAAAGGTGAAACATTCCCTGTGTCCCTCAATAGACAAGGAATAGAAGGTATGTATTGTACTTGCCGAATATGTACTTAAACTAATGCACCCACTATAGCTAAGGACTAATGGGCTGCAACATATAAAACTTTAGCTTAAAATCTGAACTCCAGTGAGATATACCAGCCTCTGGCCATAGGGTCTGCCACCACAGAGTATTGGGCAGGCAGATTTTGAAGAGGTTTGTGCTTTTCTGTCTGTTATCCTTACAGCTGATCTGTTCTGTTGTCATTTCCTTGTCTCAGCTCTCCTGTTCAGTGCCACATTCCGGAAAAAGATTGAAAGATTAGCCAGAGATATTCTGATCGATCCCATCCGCATAGTTCAGGGAGATATCGGAGAGGTGAGCTCATTCCCTATGTGACTTTAGTAAAAGAGGTTTGATATAAATGACCAGCAAGGTGTTTGTCCACAAGCATGCAGAATGTAGTTGTTCCCCATAGATTAGTGGAGGAGGGTAAGGCTCTTCCTCCTTCCATTGATCAAGACTGGTGTGTTTGGGTGATATTTAGGGCCTGATATAGCCTCGTCTTCCCTCATTACCATCACTTGTTTCCATGGTCAAAGGGTGGGTTGGCTAGGACGGACTCAGCTGACATTCAGCACCGCAGAACATCACTGTGACACCATTCTGTACCTTCAGACCAACTTCTTTACACCAGCCATATGTAAAAGAGGGGAGAGGTGACCACCGATATATAAGATTCGCTCATTGGAGGAACAAAGAGGGCAGGGGACAGACACAGCTGGCTCTAGCTCTAGAGATGCAGAGCCAGCTGTCGGACATCTTTCCCGGCTACAGCACAGCTCTGTGCTGTCAGCATTTAGTGGGCAGTAGCCTGCCATATGCTGACTTTGGGGCATTGGCAAATGCACTTGTATGATCCAAAAGAGAACTATAGCCAAAAAAAGTTTTGGCTATATTACTTTTAATTGAAGTTGGTAGGCAGGGCAATTGTGAAGTGTGCCTGAAGTCAGCTAGAACTTTGCCCAGACATGTACTCTGGTGTAAATCCAGTGACCAAAGAAAATCTTTGCCCCTCCGTCCCTTACTGGCAGAATTTGTTTGCTCTGGGAAATGTACAGAAACGGCCCTTCTTTTTTTTTCATTTTTTGGACGCTTTCATAAACAGATTACAATGTAACAAGGGATGCACTGAAATTTTGGCCAAGAATGGTACTTTGGGCAAAATCCGAGGGGACAGAGACCGGCTTTCAGCGGGGAGGAGAGAAGGTTTTTGGAGGCTAAGCGGGGCGGGGACAGCTGTCCTCTTGCACCGCCCCGCTAGGCAACTGTGACAGACGGAGAGTCAGGATGCCGAGCGGTGTGGGGGAAGGAGTCAGCTGTCAGGTGGCCGAGCTCTCCTCCCACACTGCCCGCTCGGCCTCCTGTGACAGGCTGGGGAGTCAGGATGGAGAGCGGCTTACAAGCACTCATCTAAGTGTACACTAAGGGTTTGTAAATAGCTGTGAGAAAAGTATGCTTACTGTGTCCCCAGTTATGAATGAACAGGAAGTGCTCTACATCACTTCCTGTTCATTGATGATTGTGGACATAGTAACTCATGCTATCGCCACAGTTTATAAATGGACAGGAGCACTTGGTATAGAGGATTCCCATTCATTCATAATGGGCTGCAGAAGAAGAGATGTAGGGTTCTGTGTCCTCCCATCTCTTTTTTTTTCTTTTTTAAAAGGGAAATATCAGGGGTCAGTTTAGACTCCGGATATTTCCCCAGAGCCCCCGACAGTAAAGTAAAAAAATTAATAAAAATAAAATCAAAATTTAGGATGAATGAATAAAGGATGGGAATTTTTGTTGGTTTGGTCTGAAAATTCAATTTCTGTGCACCTCTAAATATAACTATTTGGTTTTTTCACTTCAGGCCAATGAAGACATCACCCAGGTGGTTGAGATTTTCCCATCTGGCCCAGAGAAGTGGAGCTGGATGACCCGCAGACTGGTAGAGTTCACATCTACAGGCAGCGTTGTTATTTTCGTCACCAAGAAGGCCAATGCTGATGAGCTGGCCAGTAACCTACGCTTAGAGGACCATTCTCTGGGCCTTCTTCACGGAGATATGGACCAGAGTGAGAGGAACAAAGTCATCACAGACTTCAAGAAGAAGGCCGTCCCCATTCTGGTAGCCACAGATGTTGCTGGTGAGGACCTCAAGGATTGTTTAATAGACTGAAGAATGGTAGACTGCTAAACAAGGCTGCAGTTCATGCTTGACATACTTGTATATTTCCTGCATAGCTCAGTGTTAAAGTCTGTGTATAGCCTAAAACCGTGGTTCTCAACTTGTGGGTCGTCGTGCTAGGTGAGAGGCTACTCAGCCTCCCTATAGCGCAGCACTGTCAGTTCTTGTGCCGAGCAGCCATTCAAAATATGCTGCCCGTGCCGTATATGTCAGCCTGAGGTGGGGTGGGCTGAGGGTATGGCTGCGAGGGAGCTAGCAGCATACGTGCATTGCTTACAGCTCCCTTGCATGCCGTGTAGAGGTGCCTGGATCAGAGTGATGTCACATTCTGGCTCCCGGCACCTCCTACAGGGAGTGCAAGGGAGCTGTACAAGCAATGCACATATGGATGGAGCTCCACACAGCACAGCTCCCCACACTGGACCCCAGACTAAGGATCCACTCAAAGTAAGAGGTTTGCTGGATAGCATCTCCCCGGTATGTGTCCTGTAGCGGGTCTCCAAACTCATTTTTTTAGTATATCCCTCATCTCTGACCATTTCTAGTAGTATGTCCACAGACTGCCTTCTGTAGCGTTGCCCATACTGAACATTATGTGCTGCCGTTTGTTGATATCAGGAGCTGCAGTTGAAGCCCCCTTTACCTTGTAAGTTGACAGTGACTGCTGGCTTGATTTAACCTATTACAGCTAACTCGGAGACTAACCCCTTGTGACCTCTCACCTAAACCTTTTGTGAAACCTAACCTGCTCAGGCTATCCCTACTCTTAACCATAGCCTAGCCTCCTATGAGTGTGACAGAACAGACACCTGTTACAGTAAATACCAGATTGTCAAACGTCAAAGGTTTTTTTCCCTTCCTACAATGCCTTCTTTTCCTGTTAGCCCGAGGCCTGGACATTCCATCAATCAAGACCGTTATCAACTATGACGTGGCACGAGATATTGACACACACACTCACCGTATTGGTCGCACAGGGAGAGCGGGAGAGAAGGGTGTGGCTTATACTCTGTTGACACCAAAAGACAGCAATTTTGCAGGGGATTTGGTGAGGAATCTGGAAGGAGCCAACCAATATGTATCGAAGGACCTTCTGGAACTGGCTATGCAGGTAACTCAGTGGCCATGTATCAGGGGCATCTGTTCAAACCATCGAAATATTCCTCGCCTAGAAATAAGAGCAGATGCACTGTATGGCCAAAATTTGAGGATTCCTGAGCATCTCCAATATTTTCCTCCAATATTTGGATCATTTGTCCTTTTCTTTCCATGCACAGAATGCTTGGTTTCGCAAGTCCCGCTTTAAGGCTGGAAAAGGCAAGAAGCTGAACATAGGCGGAGGCGGCCTGGGCTATAGAGAGCGCCCGGGACTTGGATCAGAAAATACGGTAAGCAACAATTCATCTTCACACTTTTCCCACCGATTAGTCAAAGGAGATAAAAACACGTGACCACCAGTGGGCCGGTCAAACTTCTAAAAGTCATGTATTCCCTCCCCTCTTCTGGGGTCCCAAGGGTTCTGCTGCAGGCCACGGGCTAGATTGATTGGCCTGATCCTTGTAGTAAGTTTCTCCATCCTCGTTTACTGAGGTCCCAAGGGTTCTGCTGCAGACCATTGGCTAGAGTGATTGGCCTGATCCTTGTAGTAAGTTTCTCCATCCTCCTTGTTTACTGAGGTCCCAAGGGTGCTGCTGCAGGCCACGGGCTAGATTGATTGGCCTGATCCTTGTAGTAAGTTTCTCCATCCTCTTGTAGGAACGCAACGTGACTGGGAATGTGATGAGCAACTATGAAGCCTTCAAGCCCACGGGTGGAGCAATGGGAGACAGACTGTCCGCCATGAAGGCTGCATTTCAGGTGAGCGATGGAATGATTACACTTGGTTGTAAACTTTTGTAAAACATTTTCGGAGTCAATCATTTGTGCTCTTCCAATCTTATTTCTAGTCTCAGTACAAAAATCACTTTGTCGCTGCCAGTCTGAACACCCAGAAAACCGGGACATCCACAATCAATTCTGGTGCTTGGACAAGCGCTGGTAGTTTAAGCTCCGTACCCAGCACCCCATCACAAAGTTCACTACATGCAGAAGATTTGGTTCCACCTCCTCCTCCTCCTAGATCCATTCCAGGCTTTACCAGCAGTGGAACACTAAGCAGTATTGCCAGTACTTATGCCCCTGTGAGTGCTCCCAGTTTCCCCTCCCCCAGCCAATTTAGTGCCAAAGACAGCAGCAGTGGCGGCAGAGAGCGCAGCGGAAGCCGAGAAAGAGAGAAGTACACCGAAGGAAAAGGCAGACACGGGGACGGACATCGCGACAGAGAAGGGCACCGCCATGGAGAAGGACACCGGCATTCCAGCAGTAGCAGACACGGGGACAGTCGTAACGGAGAAGGCCGAAGGGATAGTGAGGGTCGAAGGGAGAGCTCGCGAGATAGCGAAGGACCGAGGGACAGCTCTCGCGAAAGGGACGACAGCCGGAGAGACAGCCGCGGAGACAGTCGAAGGGATAGTCTCCATGAAGGCAGAAAAGAGAGCCCCCGAGACGTTGAGAACCGCAGGGAATCGCGGGATGATGGCGAAAGCCGAAAAGAATCGAAAAGTGAAACTTTTGCCGTTCCAGATCCTCCAAAGCGGAAAAAGAGCAGATGGGACAGTTAACTTCCCAAAAACAAAGGAGAAGAATGGATACAGAATCTGTCAGAAACGCAGATTGTTTCCGGGGGACGTCGGTGAAATCTAAGACCGAAGGTTGGTCTGGTTTATATCCTGTCATGGAATTGAAATGCAGCGTGTAGTTATTGCTTGGTAAGAGGCTTTACCACAACACAATCTTCAGAGTATTTCCCGTGTCCGTACACTACTGTATAGAGCAGTACTCCCACGTTGTATCCCTCGCTCAGTGCGACCTACGCAGGACAACAGAACCCCATCATCTCCAATCTGTGTGTGTTTAGGATACGTCCCTATACGGAGCCCAGTTTTCTGATTTTATTATTCCGTGTGTTTTTGTTGTTGTCTTTGTGTATCAAGTTGTTCCCATTTCACAAACCGTGATTAAAAGAATGAGTTTTTGTTTACATTGGTCTCTGTTTTTTTACTTATAACTTGACTACGACTGATCAGATGGTGGTAATAATGAAGACAGACCCTCCCGTGCCTAAGACTGATCAGATGGTAATAATGAATGCAGACCCTCCCGTGCCTAAGACTGATCAGATGGTAATAATGAATGCAGACCCTCCCGTGCCTAAGACTGATCAGATGGTAATAATGAAGGCAGACCCTCCCGTGCCTAAGACTGATCAGATGGTAATAATGAAGGCAGACCCTCCCGTGCCAAGTCGGCCTGAGAAATGTCATGGTCAGACACACCAATTTGGTTCAGTTCTTCAAATGTATACAGTTCACCAGGTGAGACAGGGTTGTTTTTACTTTTGTCTCAACACAATTGAGGTATATTGTTTACAGAGCTCACTAGCTAAAGCTTAACTTACACAGCTGAATTTGTCAGAGGAGTGACTTCTACCACTTTCTCACCTCTGTTTTGGCTTGGACTAGAGCAGTCAGTAAGGAGACGACTAGACAAAGATCTGTGCTTTTATTTTCTATGCCATATGACACTAGTGCCAAGGGGGCACCTTATAATAAAGCTCAACTCCACCCCCCTCCAGTGTTTTAACTTTTTTGTTCCCATTTCTACTTTTTCTTAGTCTTCAGGCTGGCCTTGTGAGGTTATATGTCCTCTTCTTCGTGCACAGTCCTTAATGATGCAGAGAGCGGCACTGAGGTCATGTTGTCAGTGCCACTCTGTCTCATTGCTTAGTGTTGTGGTGATGTCCCCCTAAGTCAGGAGTGGGCAACTCCAGCCCTCCAGGTCTTGTGGAATTACAACTTCCATGAATTAGATGTTAGTTCTATTTAGGCTTTAAATTAGGGTTGTCCTGATGCTGGTACTAGCATCGGTATCAGGACTGATACAGGGCATTTTGACAAGTACTTGTCAAAATGCCCCGATACAAAGTGCCGAAGCTTGCGCTATGTTTTTTTTTTAACTTGCCGCCGAGCGTCGCGTCACTGCTGCTCCGGTGGGCGGCGCTCCAGGCAGTTGCCGGCCACCTAAATTGGGACCCCACCTGGAGTGCCGCCCACCGTTGCAACAGTGACGTGATGCTCCTCTCCAGCTCAGCGCCGACGATGTCCTCACGTGTGAGGCACCGCGATCGAGGCAACAGTGAGTAAGACGGGGCCTGGGCTTTGTTCTTGTTCACACAAAAAACTATCTATCATAGGGGTTAAATGATCCATAGTACATTAATATGTACATAAGATGTAGTTGTACCATGGAACATTTAACCCATTCATGTTAGCAGGTCAGAATTGTATATTTACTCCTGCAGTGCATTCTATATGTAGCACATATACAGTACATATAGAATACATTGCAGAAATAGATTTACAATTATCCTCTGCTTACATGAATGGGGTAAATGATCCGTAGTACAACTACATGTTATGTACTATGGATCATTTAACCTATTCATGTTAGCAGCGGAGAATTGTAACTCTTTTGCTGCAGACTGCAGTGTACTGGACGTGTGTAACATACATGTACTATGTACTACATATAGAGTACACTGCAGCAATAGAGTTACAATTCTCCCCTGCTGACATGAATAGGTTAAATGATCCATAGTACAACTACATGTTATGTACTATGGATCATGATTTAACCTATTCATGTTAGCAGGGCAGAATTGTGAGCGCCTCCCACAAGCTGAGCACCGAGACGCGATGCAGCAATCCTGCCCAGCGCCGACTACAAGAGGCACCGCGTGAGGCAACATGGATCGGAGGGAAACTGTGAGTGAGGGAAGCTGGGACAGGTCTAGCTGTAAATCTATTGCTATAGTGTACTGGATGTGGGTAATGTACATGTAGTACATATATACAGCTCACACCCTCCACTACATTACACCAATAGAGTTACAATTCTCCCCTGCTGACATGAATAGGTTAAATCATGATCCATAGTACATAACATGTAGTTGTACTATGGATCATTTAAAGTCACCTGTCCCTTTAAGAAAAAGTATCTGTAATTGGTATCGGCAAGTACATGAGGGGAAGTACTTGCCGATATCAGGGGCAGTCCTGAAAAAGTGGTATGGGGACATCCCTACTTTAAATAATTGTATCTTGTTAAAATAAGAAACGTGAAACCCTCCATTTTAGGACCTACAAGCTTAGAAGAGAACCGACTCCAAGCCATTGTGGTCTAGGACGTAGTTGGGCAGATTTACATTTTTGCTTCTTAATTTAAAACTGTAAAACATGACAGGAGGTAAAAGGAATTTCCCAAATGAGTACACTGTAATACAAACAGCTGAAATTCTTGGCCAGGGTGCAGATCTCAGGCTGAATGGGACGTACACTTTTATCTTGGCCAGGGTGCAGATCTCAGGCTGAAGGGGACGTACACTTTTATCTTGGCCAGGGTGCAGATGTCAGGCTGAAAAGGACACGAAGGACTCTACTACTGCAAGGTAATTTTTCAATGTTAGTTTGTGGGTTTTTTTGGCATAGTTTGAGGTTTTTTAATTGCAGTTTTTTCCATATTTTAGTTTTTTTCTTTTTAATCAATTCCTTTTCCCAATATATCTTTTCTATGCTGGTGGTTCTAGTGCCTCCATTCCTGCGCTTCTTGTCACACCTGTGTGATAGCTTCACAGCGAACCAGCCAAAGCTGTCCATTGCTTTGTAATGCTCTCTGGTGAGCTGCACTAGTCTCTGAATAGTCCATTTTGTCTTTCACGGTATACAGGGATTTGAGTGATCAGTTAGAGCTCTTTTAAGTTCCTGGGGTAGAGGAAGTAGCAAGAAGGAATATGGCAAGAGGGGCTTGGAAATTGGCCAAGCTCAGCATAACCAAATACGGGAGGTTCTTGGTTATCCATTGGTGGCTATGGTGCTATCTGTATCCCAAGTAGCCGTCCTGTCTTCTATTCAAGAAGACCTATTCTGTAAAACTCGAGCACCAGTCAGTAGACCCTTTGAAATCTCTGCATGACAATGGGCTCTGCTATCAGGCCTAGGCCCAAACACTCAACAATGCTGGTTTTCCAGTGGGGCATCTGTAGCTCGAATAGCCATCCTGTCTTCTAGTCAAGAAGACTTATTCCATAAAACTTGAGCACCAGTCATGCAGAGATTTAAAAGGCTCTACTGACAATGGTCTCTGCTATCTAGGAGACATAGAAGATTCGATGCAGCAGAATAATAATGGACAAAAGGAAATGTTCAGTCTAACACAGGCATGATTGCAGAAGTGCTCCTTGGCCTGTTCCTTCCTTTCTCTAGGAAGACAACAGCAACAGAGAAATGTGCCATAAACAAGCCAAGTTCTTATTTTCTTCAGAATGTTGTTGTTAGAATGGTATAAAGCTCGGCACCAAATAGAATCTCATCTCTTTGTACGGCACAAGAGTTGTCCTCAAGCTTGCAAATGAATCCTCAATGTTCCCTCATATAAGAAGGAGAACAAGTGATTCCATCGGAACTGGAACACCCTCAGGAGGCATTTATGAAAAGCAGGACAAAGGAGAACAGTGCTGTCACCCAGACGTCATGACTTTTGGTGTTATTCATACATGCATAGTACACATTATGCGCCTACTGTACAGATGATGGTATAGGAATACAGGTGAGTCCACCTCCACCCACGTCACCTTCATGGACATCAGACCTAGGTACACCCTGTCCCTGGGCTGAAGATTTCATGTGATTTATAACAGAGTAGTTCTCAATCAACATGACAGTAAAAGGGGAAGTTGTAATATTTTGGTCAGTGTGAGGGAGAAATGCCCCAGCATCAGTTGTCTGGGTTGGGAAGGACAACCTGATTTCACTTCCTGAGTTGAAAGAAATGCCCCTGAAGTGGTGGCCAAGAGCAGGAAAAATGCTCTGGTGTCGGTTTGTAAAAAACAAAGTGCCCGGCCCCGGTGGCCAAGGGGAGGAAAAGTGCCCCGGTGGCCAAGGGGAGGAAAAGTGCCCCGGTGGCCAAGGGGAGGAAAAGTGCCCCGGTGGCCAAGGGGAGGAAAAGTGCCCCGGCCCTGGTGGTCAGAGGTGGGAAGAACAGACATCTGGAAGTGTCATACTTACACATGACCCTTATATGTATGCATGCTAACATAAAGTATATGTCTGATGGCAGGTCCACGTTCACGGTAAATCCAGTCCTGATGGTGTGCTCAGTGCAGTGACCCGTTCCTGAAGTCACATGGGTGATGAAGTGTACATGTAGCGGGGTGCTGGGTGCACCGGCCCTGTGTGTGTATGTTTGGTGCTATCTTTGATCTCTCTTTCTCCATCAGCTTGTATCTCTCTGTGCACCTTTCCCCACATCCGCCTCCTCTTCACCCCCTCCAAGTCTCACTTCCTCTTTCCACGTGGCCCCACGCTGGGCTCACACACCGGGTGTCTCTTCTCATACACCCAGCGGAAGTGGGACAATTACACTTTGTTCTGTACATATTATTTCTGCAACACAAGCTCCACCGTTACCGCTGAATATTCATTCCGAGGGAGATGAAACCGATCACATCAACAAAGTTCATTTCCTGTTATTGTTACATTTATTATCATGTTTCACA
>NW_017306318.1:2471038-2489224 GCF_000935625.1 Nanorana parkeri | reverse complement strand
CCCCACCACCACCACCCTCATGGTGATGGTAAATCTTGCCTGCTCTTTATGTATAACATTTTTGGCTGTGGCCCCATTGGAGAGATTTTACCCTCCTGTCCCTGTGACTCCCATACATTACATGAAGAGAGTCACCTGTACAGGAAGGCATGGACGATGAGCCCCATGGGGAAGATGTTCTCAATTCCTGTCCCTGCGACTCCCATACATGACATGAACAGACTGGTTGGTTGTCAACGGCGCAGGAAAGCATGGACAGTGGGCCCCATGGGGGAGATGTTCTCACTTCCAGTCCTTATGACTCCTGTACATTACAGGAAGAGAGTGATTGCCATCTGTACAGGAGAGCATGTACAGTGGGGCCCCATGGAGGAGATCTTCTCACTTCCTGTTCCTGTCAGTATGACTCCTGTACATTACATAAGGGGAGTGGTTGTCACCGATACAGAAAGGCATGGACAGTAACGCAAACATCTGATGGTCTAATCCTTCCCAGCCCTGCTAAAAATGCCCTCAGTGTGGACCAGCCTTTCTAAAGGGGGGTTCTGATGTGAAGAGGGGGGTTCTGATGTAAAGAGGGGGGTTCTGATGTAAAGAGGGGGGTTCCGATGTAAAGAGGTGGACTCCATTTCAGAACGGTGCCGTGACTAAAACTATTAGGAAATCTCTACGTCAGCATTTCTCATCACTTCCTGTCCTGAAGGGAGAGATGAGATCAGATGTCACCAGCACACTGAGGATCCTTTTTAAAGTGATCCCATCACACACAATCAGTGCAGGGCAGCGAGTGACTCCAGGGCACGCTGGACCTCTTCATCAGCTATGTTATCACAGATGTGTGCGGCCTGGAAATGTTTCACTTGCTGAGCATTCATGCCCTGTGCTCCTCAGCATCATCTAGTGGCCATATTGTGGTATGACATCACAGTACATTCGACCTGAATAGAAACTATATTAAGAAAGTTTATTTCTGCCATAGTTCACACAGAACAAAGATTCAGATATTTAAGAATAACCCCCCCTAGGATTTTACCCAATCGCTTTTCTTCTCCACATAAGTGAAGTCACACATTAAATAAAGCTGCTGTTTATGTGCAGACAGTCTGGAGTGTTGTGGACTCATCCACGTGTCTCCTTTCTAGGTGTGCAGGATCGTTTGGATCCAGAGAAATGCCATGCAGCCATTGCTGGAGTGTCTATAGACAGGAAGTGGCTGCAGAAGATCAGTAGTACTGGAAAAAGGCTCAGGTCACAAAGCTCTAATACAAGGCTCAGGTCACAAACCTCTAATACAAGGCTCGGGTCACAAAGCTCTAATACAAGGCTCGGGGTCACAAAGCTCTAATACAAGGCTCGGGGTCACAAAGCTCTAATACAAGGCTTGGGGTCACAAAGCTCTAATACAAGGCTCGGGGTCACAAAGCTCTAATACAAGGCTCAGGCTCCCTAATTTAGTCATGTGACTAATTCTCAAATCTCATTGGGCTCTCAGCAGCCAATTGAAGCCTCTCCACAGACCACTGCCATTCTCCACTCCGGCCTGTGCGTACGCTCCACTCCCCAGGGTCTGTTCCCGTCCTTTGTGATGAAGCCACTTACCCCTGGAAGCTGACTTAATTCTCCAATAGCAGACCCTTCACCCAGCAGCCTGCCTCTAACATGTTTCACCCCCTATTGGAGCTTCATCATAGAGCTTATGGCTTTGTGATGGGATATGATTAAGCTCTGGCTTTGTGAATCGACTCTACAAAGCATGATGTCATTCAGTCAGGGCAGGGGTATCCAAACTTTCGCCAGCTGTGATGGAACTACAAGTCCCATGACATAAGGCTCTGACAGCCACAGGAATGACTCCCAGAGCCAGATGCATGCTGGGATTTGTAACGTCACCACATCTGGAGGGCTAAAGTTAGGCTACCCTGACATATAGGGTGTCCACCCGCTATAAAGGATGCAAGGGGCAAATTGTAGAGAGACCAATCAGAATTCACTTTCCTGACGCCACAGTGGGTACCGGCTGGATTCTGATTGGAGCAAAGTTTGACACATATGATGCACAGCCACCAAGCAAGCCAGTGATCTGGTACAAATAACGGGGGGAGGGGGGGCTGCCATCTTCTATTTCTCCTATGTTCCCCCCCCTTTCTGTGTCATGCCCCCCTGACCTTATTTCATCTCCTCCTCCCTTATCACCTGTCCAGGCATCGCCTCCCTCTGTCACCATGGTAACTGGTCTTGGAGAATGGGAGCATCCTCACAATCGTCATGGAAACCGATCCATTCTGTCTGGCCGTTGTGTGCATGAAGCGAGCAAGCGAGACCAAATCCTTCGAGTTCAGCCATCTAGAATCATTGTTCTATAGCGGTACATCTCCGTGTCACCGCGGACGGCGGAGAGTTAAACCGCCATGGCGCAAAAAGGAAACCGGAACTGGTCATCTCTGTAATGTTTTACGGCTCACATATTAACATAGTCTGAAAAATCCAGTGTTAAAAAAAACCTGCGACATGCCCTTAGTGACCCTGTCATAGGAAATGAACGCGGTGACGGTATAAGACACCGGCCCCCAAATCACTACAGGGCGCGACGTCCTAGGAATTCGGTTTTATTGGTTTAATTAGGATTTGTGATGAGCAGATGGACTGAGTGCGGGACAAGTTTTATATTCAGTCCCAGAATCCACTGCAGACAGTCACAGTTCCCCATCACGTCATTGGAATTACGGATCAACTGAGCCTTTGTATAGAGTCCTTTTACAACTGAAAGAGATGACAGAGGGATATAGGAAGGGAGGGAGAGATGGATGGATGGCAGTGAAGGAGGGAGGGAGGGATGGAAGTAGAGAAGGGGGAGAAAGAAATAGAGGGGCTTGATCTGGAAGAGAGGGAGGGATGGAGAGATGGAGGGAGGGAGGCAGAGATGGATGGAAGGAGGATAAGGAATAGAGGGGCTTGATCTGGAAGGGAGAGATGGAGGGAGGCAGAGATGGATGGACAGAGGGGGGTAGAAAGGAATAGAGGGGCTTGATCTGGAAGGGAGAGATGGAGGGAGGCAGAGATGGATGGACAGAGGGGGGTAGAAAGGAATAGAGGGGCTTGATCTGGAAGAGATGGAGGGAGGCAGAGATGGATGGAGGGAGGGGGGTATAAAGGAATAGAGGGGCTTGATCTGGAAGAGAGGGAGGAAGGGAGAGATGGATGGACAGAGGGGGTAGAAAGGAATAGAGGGGCTTGATCTGGAAGGGAGAGATGGAGGGAGGGGGGTAGAAAGGAATAGAGAGGCTTGATCTGGAAGGGAGAGATGGAGGGAGGGGGGTAGAAAGGAATAGAGGGGCTTGATCTGGAAGAGAGGGAGGGATGGATGGAGAAAGCACAGGGAGGGGAGAAGGATATATACATTGGAATCCATTGGTGGAGATGTATTGAGCAAAAGTGACACAGGAAGTCCCCATTCACAATTGTGATGACATTGGGTGTCACGTATATGTGCACTTTTTATGTATTGATCATCCTGTTCATATCATTGGTCTGCCCAACGTACAACAAACGCATGAAGAAGCCCGCGGACCTTCCTGAGCTTCAAGCTTTGTGTGATTTTCTGCATGTGTTGTGTGTCTGCGTCTTGCTTGCCATGTTTGGGGGTGCCATAGACAGTGACTGGCACCACAGACACAACACGCCTTCATCACACAGCTCATGCTGCACCATTGTGAATGTGGCTTAGACACAAATCAGTCTCTGCGTCAGGTCTGCCGTCAGCGCGTCGTCCTAAAATGTAACGCAACGCAAGACGTAATGTGCTGCATTTTTGCATTTTCATTCTTAGTATTTCCTGTTTCCATTTTGTGGGGTGGCGTCCGTCTGTTGGAAATATGGACTTGACATGTGACTTGAAAAACCGCACTCATTAAAACGCATTTTCAGCACATTCTCTGTGTTTTACCTTTTGACTATAATCCAAAGCGTTTTTTACGAAAACGCACAAAAGATGCAGCGGGCAGGATTTTTCAAAAACGCAACGCACTGCCGTCTTATGCAGCGCACTGTCGTGAAGTTCTTAAGGATAATCAATAATTGACAATAATAATCGATAATATTGATTAATATTATTTTGGATTATTAGTATTATTATAATTGATTATATATCGATTTTTATTATCTAATGATTATTAGTATTATGAATAATATAATGGTAACTCTTTTTGTTGCCCGGTTATCGCTCTGCGATCCCGCGCTGTAGCGCACAGACAACGCGATGGTGTAAACGGACGCGTATACCGGCCGAGGGCGGAATGGATGACTCAAGCTATAACCTTGCAGTAAATCTGTTGCGCGGTCCGTCTCGCCGCTCCTGTTTAGCGTTGCCTCCTCGCAGAATCGATAAGCGCCCCTCCTCCAATATCATCAGATTATTTATGGCGATATTGATCCGGGGTCGTCGCCTTTTATTGATCCGGGGCCGTCGGCTTTTATTTGCACAAATGATGAAAAATCAGGGAATGGATTCCTGCAAATTAAGGACGGCTGGCTGGTTGTCCCCAACCAATGGGCGATCGGCGCGTGTTGGCGGCTCAGCTTGATGAAAGCTGCCCTGTGATTGGTTGCTGGGAGTTTGGGGGCACTTTTTTCAGCAGGCTCTGTTTAGGTGAGGAGACATCTGGGACAGAAGATAGGAGGAGGGGGAGGAGAGACTCCAATTGGAGTAGATGGGGGAGGGGAGGGTGGTTGGGTTATGGAGGGAGATAGATAACAAGGGAGGAGAGGAAGAGGGGGAGGGGGAGGCTGTTGCATGAAGCAGCCACACAAAGGACCTTGCTTGTGAGGGAGGAAGAGGCATCTCAGACAGAGCGGTGACCAGGAATGAGGTGAGTGCTCGGCCGCCAGCTCAGCATTGCATGTCCGGCTATGTGCCCCAACCCTGTGCCATGCATCCAGCCGGATCCATAGCTTTGCACAATGACAGCCAGTAGAGCCAGCGTGCACTGAACAATGGCATACAGGCTCATCCAGTGTGCAAAGTGCAATAACCCATAGCAACCAATGAGAATGTGTCTTTTAGAGGGCGAGCTGCCATCCCATTGGTGGCCCCGGGTTGGCAGCTGTTTGCATGTTGCCGTTGTCGCTCTTTGTGCTGCTGCTCAGTCAGATCAGCGACATGCAAATCATCCCCATTGAGCAGCCAGCACATGCAAATCCCAGCGAGCGGCAGGCAAAGCAGTGACACATCACCCTGATCAGTCATTGTTATAAGGGCCACCATTCCCCAACATGGGGCCCCCCCGAGAACTTTTCTCCCACCGACAAAGCGCCCCGGGGTGTTATTATTGGTATATGGACGTTGTACAGTAAATATTTACAGACGAGAAGCATTTCATTATGTAAAGTGGATGGAAACCATAACCGGGTGACCATTTAGTTGGTTGTGGTATCTTTAATTGCTGATCTACTGCGGCCTCCTTGCAGCCACTTCCTGTATATACGCATGCCAGTGATGGCTGCATGGCATTGCTCAGGGCTGACTTCCTGAGGGTGACAACAGGTCTGCAGTGGCACAATCCCCGTAGACCTTGTACGGCGTCTTGGGATCCATTATCTAGAGTGGCACCCCAACATACAAGTACAGTAGGTGCCAATGGACCCACAAACAGGCCGCGCGCTGCATTAAAAACATGTCAGTTGTGGTTTTTGGACCTTGGTGCCCATCTAACATGAAGGTCTTTCTGCAATGTATGTGGGGTAACATGGTATCAAGACCGGCAGCCAATAGGATGAGTCTGTAAACTTTTCTGGCATGGAGGACTTTCTGCTTATTCAGTTTTAAAGTGATAGCAGTGGAGTGCGGCAATGCTGAGCGGCCAATCAGAAATGCCCTTTCATCTGAAAGTCTAGAAAGCTGATTTCTGGTTGGTCGGCATGGGTTGGTGCATAGCATTGCTTCGCCAAGGCACCTCTTATAGTGCGGTCCTAACTCTAAACTATGCAGTGCGGCTTACACATCCTTTGCAGAAGACGTGTATCCAAACCTCTGTCATTGTCCTTAGTGGTGAGACATGTTGTTTTACATGCTGGTTTGTGAGTGTGCCATGATGCCTTTCTACTGTTCCACAGGGACACAAGAACACTATAATAGATCATAGCAGGTCGGCTGGGAGAAAGCAAAGGATTTTCAACAGCAGCCATTCAAATGTTACCTTGCTGACGTAAGACCAAGGTAACAAGGTCAATTCTGATTGGCCGACGTGGGTGCATAAGGCTCCGATCCGTTTTTGAAAAAGACCTGAAAGCGTATGTCTAGGCACACATTTGTAGTTTTGGATGGAGTAGAGAAGGGTGGTCTAGTTTCTATTGTTGTCTGTGTCTCCAATGGGGAGATTCACCTCTCTGTCTGCGTCTCCAATGGGGAGATTCACCTCTCTGTCTGTCTGTACTGATGACCATTGTCACCAAAAGAAAACAAAAGTTAGGGGAAATCCGACATTTTTATAGCTGTCTGGAGAACAAGAAGTGAGAAAGCATTTTAGTTGCAGGAAGTATGGAAGCTTGGATAGGCCAAAAAGAGGGAGGACATGCAGGCCAAAACATGAAGAGGAGAGGGGGCAGACAGTCCACCATCATCACTTGTTTGCATCATGAAGGGGATCCTGTGAAACCCCGAAACATTGAATAGGCAACAAGTATGTGAATAAATAGATGGCCACTGCCACTCCAAAGCAAATCCAGTACATCCTTTCAGTTCAAATGCTCTGGGTCCGGTGGTCTCAGTCATTTTCCATGCATGCTCTGGGTCTGGTGGTCTCAGTCATTTTCCATGCATGCTCTAGGTCTGGTGGACTCAGTCATTTTCCATGCATGCTCTGGGTCTGGTGGACTCAGTCATTTTCCATGCATGCTCTGGGTCTGGTGGACTCAGTCATTTTCCATGCATGCTCTGGGTCTGGTGGTCTCAGTCATTTTCCATGCATGCTCTGGGTCTGGTGGACTCAGTCATTTTCCATGCATGCTCTGGGTCTGGTGGTCTCAGTCATTTTCCATGCATGCTCTGGGTCTGGTGGACTCAGTCATTTTCCATGCATGTTCTGGGTCTGGTGGTCTCAGTCATTTTCCATGCATGCTCTAGGTCTGGTGGTCTGTCATTTTCCATGCATGCTCTGGGTCTGGTGGACTCAGTCTGTGAGGTGACAGGAAGTATGGAAGCTTGGACATGCAGGCCAAAACTCCAAGGCTCTTTTCACACCTATGAGCACATGAACACTTCACTTTTAATGGGTCCTTCATGAGCCTCAGTGCATGAAAAAACTCACATGCACTTTTTTTGAGCAATCTGCAAGTGCATTTGTTTATACCGTACATGTGCTTTGTAGTGCGTTGACGGGCAGTGTAGTGCGTTGATGGGCAGTTGTCTATAACTTAGATGTGTGTTGTGTTGCCGTATACTGCAGGTGTATTTGTTTGTTCTGTATATTGTGTGTTGGGCGCCATTCATAATAAAAGTGATCTAATGTGCTCCATGGCGGGTGCACAGAATAACGCATGTTGCATGCAGAGGTGTGAATACAGCCTAAAAGAAGACAAGGGCAGAGTGCCCATATATATAAAGGGTATTAGTCCACCACAAGCACTGTACAAATATGAATTCTGATTGGTCACTGTAGGTGACATTATGGCACAGCCATTACACATCTGATTGAATAGTTTACCCCTCGTATGGCTGTAAATTCATGGATATGATTGGTCGTCTTTGGTGATGGACGTAGGCGGGTATGAGGCGGACGTAGGCGGGTATGAGGCGGACGTATGAGGCGGACGTAGACAGGTAACCTTATGGTTGACTTTCATTGTGTGCCTATGATGATCTATTCCCTGGAAGTGACAGTACCTGTTGTTATGTAACAATGCAGCTGTGGCCCCTCCATCGTCTCCTGGGGATGATGTACTATTTACAAATGACCCAGTGAAAGGTGTTCACTCTGTAAATGTTCATCATCTCATTCTGCAGATGGTAAACCCAACAACAACAACGTCATATATTTCAGCCTCCGTGTTCTTAGTGTGGTGATAGTTTCACCTGGTGATCCTGCCAGTAACACACTTCCGGTCCTACAAGTGGCTACACTTATTACTCAACTACGGAGGAAGTCCATGTTGTCTTCCTTCCTTCCTTCATCTCCATCACATGAGGAGCTCGCTGATGATGGCTTAGAAGGAAGATTGCATTGTTTGAGACTACGGTTTAGTTCACAGGAAGTGACATGGACCCGACATTCCTGGTGAGATTGACAGGTATTGTCCTGAAAATGTTCTGAGTCTGGAAAAAAGAAAATGAATGCAGCCGCCAGATCTAGAGACTGCAATATATGACACTGTTGTTCTTGGGTGTAGAGATTCTTTGTGTGATTTAGACTGTCCTGAGACCAGCAGTATTTCTGCAAGATGCGTGATGTGCTTTGGGGACTCCTTGACTTGGGTATCGTCCATGGGGCTCTGTGACTGAGGTATCGTCCATGGGGCTCTGTGACTGAGGTATCGTCCATGGGGCTCTGTGACTGAGGTATCGTCCATGGGGCTCTGTGACTTTGACTTTAGACTGTCCTGAGACCAGCAATATTTCTGCAAGCTGGGTGATGTGCTTTACTAAAGTCAATGTAAACCCGCGGACACATTCGGATAGTCTTAGGATAAACCGTGAACATCTTCAGACGCTTACATGTGAGATTTAAACTGTTTTGAAGCATTGTATAGAATGGTATTTCTTAGAACCCCTGGCAGGTTTTATTTTGTGCTGCTGTTGTCCTGTTTGTAGAGATTTCCTCTCACTTCCTGGTGTGTCTCCAGGACAGAAAGTGAAGGTAATTTCATCAAAGTATCAAAGTGAGGGGATTCCTTTCATAGACAGTTGCCACCCAAACAGGTGTCCCCATTGAAAGGGTTCTCCTCATCCCGTGTTCTGGTGACAAATGTTGGACTTCCCATCGCTTTCTCTTCCCGGTGACAGTGGTAACCAGGAGGATTAAAATCCTTGCTGGGCAGGCTTCCCCTCTTTATTATTGGCTGACTGTTCAGACTCTTCGACTGGGGGCTTGTCCATAGGGACTCCTTGGCTTTGGATTCTTTGACTGGGGTGTCGTCCACGGGGACTCTGTGACTTGGCACTCTGTGACTGAGGTGTCGTCCACGGGAACTATGTGACTTGGCACTCTGTGACTGAGGTGTCGTCCACGGGGGCTCTGTGACTTGGCACTCTGTGATTGGGGTGTCGTCCACGGGGGCTCAGTGACTTGGCACTGTGTGATTGGGGTGTCGTCCACGGGGACTATGTGACTTGGCACTCTGTGATTGGGGTGTCGTCCACGGGGGCTATGTGACTTGGCACTCTGTGACTGGGGTGTCGTCCACGGGGGCTCTGTGACTTGGCACTCTGTGATTGGGGTGTCGTCCACGGGGGCTCTGTGACTTGGCACTCTGTGATTGGGGTGTCGTCCACGGGGGCTCTGTGACTTGGCACTCTGTGATTGGGGTGTCGTCCACGGGGGCTCTGTGACTTGGCACTCTGTGATTGGGGTGTCGTCCATGGGGGCTCTTTGGCTGTAGGCTCTTCCATGGGGACTCCTATAAATCGGCTGTTTGCTGAGTGAGACATTGGAGGACGGGGATAGCATTGGATGGAACAATATATTTTGTAACATTGGTTTTGATCCCAGTGTGCAGCTTCCTCCCTTCTTTCTGACTGAATGCTCATCAAATGACGGACTGCTTAGGGAGCCGTCACCTATGCCGTCACACATATATATATATATATATATATATGTCACATGCGGAGCACTGAGACGGCATGCATTTGAACTTTTCTAAGTGTATCATTGTCTAGCATGGCACACTATCACTGCTTTGATATGTACTAAGCTTAGAGTCTAAGTGGATTTCCTCTGGTCACTGGGTACAAAGCTCATTACAGCCGAGCACTCCAATCCCATCAAGACATGGTGATGTGCCCAGTGTGGGAATCCTGTCTTTGCATTGGATACGTTTCTATCTAAATAGTCCATACATAGGTAAAAATATATGAAGAAATGGTCAGAACTGCACACATGCCCCTCCTCCAGAGATGGACAGGTTGTTTTTTTTCGTAATGTAATTGTATTGTCAGATCAGTGTATTGCTACACAGCTGACAGTGAATTTTGTGGGTCTGACAGTGGGGTCACCCAGTGCCTAATATCCCTATTTAAAGGTGAACTCCAGGTGTGATCTAATGAATGATAAGTGAATGCAGCTCTGTACTGATGAATCCATCATGAAATGTATTTAGTAAATGCCCGCAGTGAATGTGTCCTTGTACAGCAGAGCTCACACTGGTAGGAGAAGCAGCCGATTGGTTGTGCTGCTGAGCTAACCAGGGAAATGCAATCCCATTCAGAAGCAGCCTCAGTGCTATAACCTGTACAGGAAAGGGAACATTTATTGTAGATCATGGGGGTCACCTAGAAATGAGCGCAGGAAGTGAGTGGAGCCGGGAACCTTCCTGACTGACGAGAGAAAGCCTTAAGCCTCTGTAGGGGAGAGTTGGCGGTCACAAAGTAAACCGGATGTACAGCAGATAAATAGAAAACACATGTGGATGAGCTGAGGACGCACAGGACTATGTGGCGGTGGGGGGGGGGGGTCATTCCTAAATTCACAAGCGTTTCTGCAGATCTAGGCGGTGAGTCAGTAACATAAGGGCGAGCTCGCGCTGCTTTTTCTGAGAGGTGTCACCAGGGACCGCACTAATTGCTGTGTTTAGTACATCTCCCAATCCGCCTGCACCACTGAACCGTCACCAACACTCGCCAACACTTTGCTCATTTACTCCTGGCTAGGTTACGTAGCAACACCCTCCATCTATAATGACATCATTTTGTGTTTTTTCTCTTTTTGCATTTGCTTGTCATAAAATATACAAATGAAGGAGAGCAGAGCAAGACTTCCAACACATAGTTGTCGTGTGTGCCAGTGGGATTCCAAGATGCCGTGTTAGTCAAGTGCCAGCGAGTAAGTTTAAAGAAGAGACTTCTAGGGGCTGATTGATAAATCTTCTGCCCAACGTACAGCCGGGTGGATGTTGTTCACACTCCTGCCACTAGATGGTGCTGAAGAGCAAAAGAGATTCCAATGCTGCACAGCACCCCCTAGTGGCGATTTATGAATCAGCCCCATAAAGTCCTGACCTGCTGGTAAGTTCTTGATTACAGGCTTTCCTTCTGCTTTAGCAGTCCATAAGGGCAAGACCCCCTTATAACAGCAGCAGTAGGTTTGTAGACCTGGGAATACAAAACCCAGAATCCTAAGGGGAAACCATTCTTTAATTCAATGTCTCCATTAAAATGAATGGAGGACTGGCCTGTGTAGGGCTGCCTTAATTCTGCTGATCTGGAGTTCTCCCGTAACCTGGCAGCAGGATTAACATAGGGGCTATTGGAGCGCCAGGTCTAGGCCCACCACAAAAAATAGGTCCGGCCTACATGGCCCGTCTCGGTATGCCCGATGGAAATCCAGGCCAGCTGGGCTGAACACAATCAGTAGCACGTAGTCGCCGGTAGCTCTCTAATCAGGCATTGTATGCAACTGCTTGTTGGGGTCTCCTGGGCCCCCAGCGAGGAGCGATCAGCTGCCTAATTTGAGAGCCTCCTCTGCTGCCGACCGACCGACATCACCCAGCCCCATGATGCTCTTCATCTGGCCCTGCCTGGCAGAGCCCTGAGGGATACTTGCTGATTGAGCTATTAGTTTACTACCCTGGACGGTTTTATCAAAGCAACCAATGCACCATGTGCGGGCTGGGTTCGTCCGTTTGTACAGGAGCAGTGCGGGGTGGGCGTCCGTTTGTACAGGAGCAGTGCGGGGTGGGCGTCCGTTTGTACAGGAGCAGTGTGGGCGTCCATTTGTAGCAGCCTCCAGTTCCAGATTGGGGGATGTTGCATATGGATTGTCACCCCTTCAGGGAATGAACGTGGAAGCAACAAGCATTTGGTCCCTTTCAGTTTCAGCACTGTCCTTGCCAGGGGAAGAAGCTAATCGGGCCGGATCTGTGCCTGATTGGCTTCAATAGAGTGCAGGTTGGGGGCCTATTATATTCCTAATGTCTTATTAAAGAGAACCAGTCATGATATTAGCTGATATGATGATGCATGATATGACCTTAGCTGACAAGCTCCCTATAAGAAAAATCTGAGCTTTACCTGCATAGAGGTCTGATCACAGCAGAGAGACCACTTCTTCCACAATCGGAGAACAAGGGTCCTTCTTTGCAGAGAACAGACAGTCACTTTGCACACCTTTTTGTTTTCATGAACCTGGAATGTATTTAATTGAATAGAAGGTTGAGTTGGGTTTTACAGTGTGTGCAATGGCCAGGGTACCAGAGGGCATGTGACATCCCTGGTCATGCAGGCCTTCCTAACCTATCTCTGGCGGTGCTGGAAGGATAGCGGTTTGCAGTGAGCTGAGCGTAGCGTGCAGTTCCAGGAAGTTGTGTTCTGTCTGATGCATGCATCCTGTGTGTGCCCCAGGGGAGGCGGGTTATAGACTGAGAGGCCTGAAGTCAATAGAGCAGAAGGGAGGGGGGAAGTGTCTTTCCAAACTCGAGAGCCACCACTGCAGCAGGGCTGAGAACGGTCTGCAGCTGGGAGCTCCTGTAGGTGTGAGTACATTCCATCGCTCCTTTATCTCTCTCCTGCACATTCTGCTGCCTGTGATCACCTGCTTTTCCTCTCCGCTGTCCGCTTCCTGCAGCAGATGGATGGATGGCAGGCAGGATTCTATGGTTATTTATAGCAGAATGCCATCCATCTGTGTGCCATGAGGGAGGCAGGGGGTGCGCACAGTGCTGCTGACATCTCCAAGGTGTGTAGATGAGCAGGCACCATAGATCAATCACCAGGTATATATAGAAAGATGGAGGAGGAGGAGGGATGTGCACTAGAGCAACGGCTATAGGTTTTTTCCATAGCAACCAGTGAGTGGGGGGCCGTCTTTCATCTTGTCATCTGCATGGCGGATAGGAAACAAGGGATTCGGTTGGTTGCTAAGGGCAACAGACTTTACTTTGTTGTCCAGTTCTTAAGTACAGTGGATGCCGTAAAGCAAGGGGGTGGGCAACTCTGGCACAATGGGGCAAAATGGAATGTTCTCTTGGGGTCGGATGTCTTTAAATGTTATTATGGGCAATAGATGAGTCAGGAAAATACCACGTCCTGGCCACTAGATGGAGCTGAGGAGCACAGGAAATACATGGTAGTAACAAGAGATGCATTGTATTTCCTGGGCTCCTCAGCTCCATCTAGTGGCCAGGACGTGGTATTTTCCTGATCCTTTACGGCCTGTATTTGAAGAACATTTGGGGCAGTAGAGAAGATACTCTAAGAACATTTGATTCTCCTAACAGAAATAAGGTATCTACAGGCCAGAGCGTCCCAGGTTGTTAATGTGTATGGCCCTTACACATCTCCTATCTGCCCTCTCCCAGCTCAGGCTGGCATCCTGCTTAGCTCCTGGCAACCAGTAGCAACCTGGGACACTCTGGCTGGTATCAAACGGCTCTTCACCGGCAACCCTCCCCAAATCCCACTTCAGGCTGCAAAAACGTTAGGGGGGACACCCCAGTACAGCAAATCCAACATTTTACAGTTGTCACCAGAACAGAAATAGAGGGGAAATCCTCCAATGTTGACAGCTGCTGTCCGAGGCCCTGTTCACACCAGGGCGGTTCCATTTGAAAGCTGTATGGAAAGCGCACTGATTTTAGCTCCGTGACCCTTTTTTGCAGCAGTAGAGGGGGTCAGGGAGCAGCTTGGGTGGGAAGCGGTTGAACGGCCCCCCATAGCTATGTATGAGATCACTTATATTGGCGAATCCGCGTGGCCAAACCGCCCTGGTGTGGACGGGGCCTAAGAGGAGGTTTTCCATCCACTTCCTGTTGTGTCACTGGGACTGGAAAACTCCCTAAGGGGACACGAATGACAACAATAAGAAAACATTTGGCTAACTAGCTTGGGAGACATTTGGGCAGCTCAGTGGTTAGCACTTCTGACTTGCAGCATCAGAAGTTCCTGGTTCATATCGGGGTCAGGTCTGCAAGGCGAGTGTCAGTGCCATATAAATACCTGTAATGATAACATTCTAGAGAACCTGTACTGAGAGAGAGAGGCAGCTATCGTCACCGTGAGCCAGTGACTGAAACAAGTGAAGCCATCGGATCACCATGCTGTTGCTAATCCTTGTGATTTAGGCTGAACTCTGGTCTTATGCCAGGAAGCTTTGTGTGTTTCAGAAGGAGGCAGATGACGGCTGTCACAATATCTGTGATTACCAAGGCTCAGTTTCGGGTGGGCCTCCTTTTGTTGTCAGTGGCCAGTCCTATGTCCAGGACTGCACCAGCCAAAAAGGAGGCCCACCCGAAATTCAGCCGTGGTAACCAGACATACGGGAACTCGTTATTTAGTAATGAAGGATGCCTGCCAGGCCAAATGGTGAAATAGTCCAGCAAAACGCCTTTGGCTGTTTTCTTCTGCTAGCATTGTAAACAATGAATGCGTTTCGGGGGCTGTTTTCTTCTGCTAGCATTGTAAACAATGAATGCGTTTCGGGGCAACCAGACTTCATCAGGGCTTAGAAGAAGATAAGGATTTGATTGGACATTACACATGTGATTTGATATTACAGATCTCCTTTAGGGCTGGAAATGAAACTGGCAGCATCAGGAGCACAGCAATGTGATATCGGGATGTCTGGTGTAGTCCTCCTCCAAGTCTGACCATGGCTGTTATGTGGGGTGCTGGGAGGGGGATATCCTTGTAGGATGCACACGGCGGCATTGTCGCTGTACAGGAAGTACACTGACTGGGTTATGTTGTAAGTGATGCAACGTCATCACTTTCTGCATTTCGGCAGTTTGTGGTTTGGCCGTTATGAAGCAGAGATGACACAGAAGTCCTCCAGCAGACCCTCCAGCCTGTTCATTAGGATGGCATTGTCTCTGCTGTGTATGGGAGATATTATACGGCAGCCGTGGGATCTCAATGATCACCTGACTGTAAAGCTGATGACATATAATCTACATGAACTGACCAAAGTTCATTTCTGGGGTTATTTCTGAACTTGTAACAAAATGGATTTCTGGTGGGATCAACAGATAAATGTATCAGTGAGCTTGTAACTTCTTGTGCCCTCTGCCTTTCAGTACTCAAACCGTGTTTTATTAGGTCACATCTGTGAACACCTCCCAACGTTATGAAGAACATGTGGCCTAAGACAACTTTGGTCATAGGGGTGACAACACACATTCAATGAATTGTATGAGGAGCAGTGTTGTTACCCTAGGACAGGAA
Organism: Nanorana parkeri; assembly: GCF_000935625.1. Lineage (NCBI taxonomy): Eukaryota > Metazoa > Chordata > Amphibia > Anura > Dicroglossidae > Nanorana > Nanorana parkeri. The sequence goes on along the minus strand of NW_017306318.1, from coordinate 2,473,863 downwards.
GTGTCTTACTGGCAGGATCAGCAGGTGAAGGAAGAAGCCTGTAAAGATAAATGGAATGCAGCCGCCATGTCTGAGGACTGGAAAGTTGTGTTCTTGGGTTTAGTGTGTCATCGATTTGTGACTGGGACTTGTAATTGTATGTCACCCCTTCTAATTCTCTCTCATCCACTTCATCCATCCAATTCACTTCCATCCATTCCCAGTGATTGTAGAACAGTGGCAGCTAATAAGTGGAATCCTATGAAATGCTGGAAATGTTGTGCCCTATCCCCACTGTTCCCCTGAGTGCAGAGGAAGGACTGCCAGTGTAGAGATGTCACAACCTGTTTTGTGTCAGGTTGCGATCTCTGAGGGATGTAGACACTAGCTGGACAAGTCTGAATCCGTTCTACCTGCATACACAGCCTGACAGGCCCATCCCGTCCTCATTGAAGATGGCCCGTGCAGAGTTCTGTGGAGGGGAACAGAGTGAACTCTGCAATTTCCTGTCACCCTGCGGCTTCAGCTATTTCCTGCAGAGGTGACCGATAACCCCCTTCACACCCTTCCGCACACAAGTCTGCCTAAAGACAAAAATACTATGTAGGCCCACAGAGCGCATAGAGCGCTGGGGACTGAGGAGTTTAGACTGACCCTCCATTCCATGATCGGTAAGGTGACCTTTATCTCTCCACCCTCTACTGCGGGCGCTCCAGCTGTTGTAGAACTACAAGTCCCATGAGGCATGCCTGTGGCTGTCAGTCTTGTATGACTAACCGAGCCCAGCTGGAGGGCCAAGGTTGCCCCACCCCCTGGGTCTAGTGTAGTGATCATACGTGTCTAATGTCATTGCTCATATTTTATAACATTTTTTGGGGACAGATAGAGCTTTTTTTGGTGGTATTTAATCACCACTACGGGTTTTATTTTTTACTGTATTAAGGAGAAATTACAGAAAATTTTGAAAAAATATTTTTTTTTTTTACGTTATGTTAGGAAACCTTTATTACCCACTTTCTTGGTAAAATATAAAAGACGGGGTCATGTTGGGTAAATACATGTCAAGCTTAAAAATTGCGTGCACTCGCCTATGGTCAATTTTGGGTATGCTAGTTTTTTTTTGCGACACTTTAAAAGCTTTTACCGCTCATCAGTTTAGTGTTATCAGTGATTGATGGCCCTAGACTTATTGCTCTCATTCCGACGTTCGCGGCGATATGTAACATGTGCGGCGTAATGGGTGCAATCGTTGTTTTTGCAGGTATGCGCACCTGACGCATGTTTACATGCGTGTATGATGGGGTGGGGACTTAAAAACGAATTAAAGAATTTAAAAAAGTTTTTGTTTTTTTGGAATTCTTTAATGTTTTTTTTTTTTTAATGTGTAACTTGAAAAAAATTTGGGGGGAAACTTTACATTTTTTTTCACTTAACTTTATTGCTATCACAGAGGGGGCTGAGAAACCCCTCTATGTGATTTCAAACTCAACTCCTGATTTAAATTGGGTTGGGCTAACTCTGGCTACATATTCCAGGTTCATCACGGTTAATGTCTTGTAGTTCAGACCTTTCTACTCTGTGGCTGCTTCAGAATGAAAATGTCAGAATGTTTAACAAGCAAGGATCTAGAAGGAGATTCCCAACTTATTTCCACAACTCATTATAACTCGAGTTCCTTAATTTGCGCAAACCTGAAGACAAGACGAATAATAAATATATATATTGTTGCACACTATTGTAACTAAAAATCAGTACAGAATAATAATCAAAATATAATTGGTGACAAAGAATATGGATCAAGTAATATCTCAATAAATATTGATAATAATTGTAGTTTATCATATTAAAGTGACATTAAACCCTCAGATTTTTTAACATGAACCAATACTGTAATGTGCGCCTTACTGTAATCCATGGTTGTTTCCCTTCTCTTTGCTGCTCTTCCTTTTAAATCTGTATCTGTTCTCATGCTGGGCAGAACTTCTGTTTTGCAGCAGACTGCCTTGTCTCTGGAATGGATACATGGTGTCTGTGTGTAGGTTCACAACCTGAGCCAGCACTACAGGAAGAGGCACTTAGCTGCAAAGGGAAGTTCTCCCACAGCATGAGAAGACATGAGGATTTAAAAGGAAGAGCAGCAAAGAGAAGGGAAACAACCATGGATTACAGTAGGGCACACATTACAGTATTGGTTTATGTTACAAAATCTGAGGGTTTAATGTCACTTTAAGTTCTGGAATACAATCACAGGATATTATTTCAAGTTAGGTACTTTGTTTTGCTGCAATTAATAGCTTCTCAGTAGCTCACAGAAGGTCAAAACAAAAATGTGCTGATTTGTCACGTGACTTCTCCCAGCCAACAGGTATTCACACTCAAACTTACTTTAACAGCACATGGGCAAAATGTGTTACACCACGCACAGGACTGGCTATAAGCCAAGAATGTATTTAAGACAAACTTCCACTAAGTTAATTTAAGTATACATCATAACTAAGCCATTGACTAGAAACTGAAATCAGCTTCAATGAGATGATACATATTTGTGTATTTATCTCTGATTGAAAAAGAAACAATTCATACTGCAGTTAGAATTCTCTCAACTCGAAGGATGAAATGGTCTAGTTAGATGTATATGGCTAGTCAATTGCCTACAGAAAAATAGACATGTATACGTTACCAGAAATTGCACAATCTTTTGTCTGAGAGATGTCAGCTTTGCGTCAATTCCCCTGGTCAGCCCGTCATCAGCTTCCAACCTCTCCCATCAGAGACTCTGTACCTCCCCCTCCTTCTTTCTGCTTTTCCAATCACATCTCCTGCTATCAACTTTCTTCAAACTTGTT